>NW_028318104.1:2323575-2658338 GCF_062004578.1 Staurois parvus
CCCTTATGTATTATACATGGAGATCATATCCCCCCTTATGTATTATACATGGAGATCATATCCCCCTTATGTATTATACATGGAGATCATATACCCCCTTATGTATTATACATGGAGATCACATCCCCCCTTATGTATTATACATGGTAATTATATCCCCCCCTTATGTATTATACATGGAGATCATATCCCCCCCTTATGTATTATACATGGAGATCATATCCCCCTTATGTATTATACATGGAGATCATATCCCCCCCCTTATGTATTATACATGGAGATCATATCCCCCCTTATGTATTATACATGGAGATCATATCCCCCTTATGTATTATACATGGTGATCATATCCCCCCTTATGTATTATACATGGAGATCATATCCCCCCTTATGTATTATACATGGAGATCATATCCCCCCCTTATGTATTATACATGGTGATCATTAGAGATGAGCGAATCGAAGTATCCGAAGTGGAATTCGAGTCGAATATCGGAAAAATTTCGATTCGTGCCGAATCCGAAAAATAGCCTAATTCGGACGCGCAAATCGAAATTTTTCAGAAAATGGCGGCTGACATGTGCGGCGACGGAGCGGGGATGTCTGGGAAGGCGCGCAGACAAGGCGCGCTGACCCATAATGCATTCCTCAACGACATGTGATCGCATCAGCCAATCAGCAGCCAGCCAGCCAGCACTGTGTAATGGTCGAGCTATAAATAGCGGCCATTTTGGAATTCTTCATTTGCCTGCAGTTATTGAACAGAGGCAGACCGCTCTGTACTAGGGACAGGGACAGAGTTAGGGCCACAGAAACGATAATTGGGGACAGAGAAAAGTTACTTAGGGACAGAGAACCATTACTCAGGGACACAGACTTGTTAATGAGGGCCACAGAATCGTTATTTAGGGACAAAGAAATGCTAGTTAGGGCCACAGAATTCATAATCAGGGACAGACAGAATTGTTACTCAGTGCCAGAGAATTGTTACTTAGGGCCACAGAAACGTTATTAGGGCCACAGAATTTTTACTCAGGGACAGACAGAATTGTCACTGAGTGCCAGAGAATTGTTACTCAGGGACAGACAGAATTGTTACTGAGTGCCAGAGAATTGTTACTTAGGGCCACAGAAACTTTAATTAGGGCCACAGAATTTTTACTCAGGGACAGACAGAATTGTTACTGAGTGCCAGAGAATTGTTACTCAGGGACAGACAGAATTGTTACTGAGTGCCAGAGAATTGTTACTTAGGGCCACAGAAACTTTACTTAGGGCCACAGAATTTTTACTCAGGGACAGACAGAATTGTTACTGAGTGCCAGAGAATTGTTACTCAGGGACAGACAGAATTGTTACTGAGTGCCAGAGAATTGTTACTCAGGGCCCCAGAAACTTTACTTAGGGCCACAGAATTTTTACTCAGGGAAAGACAGAATTGTTACTGAGTGCCAGAGAATTGTTACTCAGGGACAGACAGAATTGTTACTGAGTGCCAGAGAATTGTTACTTAGGGCCACAGAAACTTTACTTAGGGCCACAGAATTGTTACTCGCACAGACACAGAATTGTTACTCGCACAGACACAGAATTGTTACTGAAGGCCACAGAACTGTTACTTAGGGCCACAGAATTGTTACTCGCACAGACACAGAATTGTTACTCGCACAGACACAGAACTGTTACTGAGGGCCACAGAATTGTTACTTAGGGCCACAGAATTGTTACTCGCACAGACACAGAATTGTTACTCAGGGCCACAGAACTGTTACTTAGGGACAAAGAAACACTAGTTAGGGCCACAGAATTCATACTCAGGGACAGACAGAATTGTTACGGAGTGCCAGAGAATTGTTACTCTGGGCCACAGAAACTTTACTTAGGGCCACAGAATTTTTACTCAGGGACAGACAGAATTGTTACTGAGTGCCAGAGAATTGTTACTCAGGGACAGACAGAATTGTTACGGAGTGCCAGAGAATTGTTACTCAGGGCCACAGAAACTTTACTTAGGGCCACAGAATTTTTACTCAGGGACAGACAGAATTGTTACTGAGTGCCAGAGAATTGTTACTCAGGGACAGACAGAATTGTTACTGAGTGCCAGAGAAGTGTTACTTAGGGCCACAGAAACTTTACTTAGGGCCACAGAATTGTTACTCGCACAGACACAGAATTGTTACTCGCACAGACACAGAACTGTTACTGAGGGCCACAGAAACTTTACTTAGGGCCACAGAATTGTTACTCGCACAGACACAGAATTGTTACTCGCACAGACACAGAACTGTTACTGAGGGCCACAGAACTGTTACTTAGGGCCACAGAATTGTTACTCGCACAGACACAGAATTGTTACTCAGGGCCACAGAACTGTTACTTAGGGACAAAGAAAAGCTAGTTAGGGCCACAGAATTCATACTCAGGGACAGACAGAATTGTTACGGAGTGCCAGAGAATTGTTACTCAGGGCCACAGAAACTTTACTTAGGGCCACAGAATTTTTACTCAGGGACAGACAGAATTGTTACTGAGTGCCAGAGAATTGTTACTCAGGGACAGACAGAATTGTTACGGAGTGCCAGAGAATTGTTACTCAGGGACAGACAGAATTGTTACTGAGTGCCAGAGAATTGTTACTTAGGGCCACAGAAACTTTAATTAGGGCCACAGAATTTTTACTCAGGGACAGACAGAATTGTTACTGAGTGCCAGAGAATTGTTACTCAGGGACAGACAGAATTGTTACGGAGTGCCAGAGAATTGTTACTCAGGGCCACAGAAACTTTACTTAGGGCCACAGAATTTTTACTCAGGGACAGACAGAATTGTTACTGAGTGCCAGAGAATTGTTACTCAGGGACAGACAGAATTGTTACGGAGTGCCAGAGAATTGTTACTCACGGCCACAGAAACTTTACTTAGGGCCACAGAATTTTTACTCAGGGACAGACAGAATTGTTACTGAGTGCCAGAGAATTGTTACTCAGGGACAGACAGAATTGTTACTGAGTGCCAGATAATTGTTACTTAGGGCCACAGAAACGTTATTAGGGCCACAGAATTGTTACTCAGGGACAGACAGAATTGTTACTGAGTGCCAGAGAATTGTTACTTAGGGCCACAGAAACTTTAGTTAGGGCCACAGAATTGTTACTCAGGGACAGACACAGAATTGTTACTGAGGGCCACAGAACTGTTACTTAGGGCCACAGAATTGTTACTCGCACAGACACAGAATTGTTACTGAGGACCACAGAACTGTTACTTAGGGCCACAGAATTGTTACTCGCACAGACACAGAATTGTTACACAGGGACACAGAACTGTTACTGAGGGCCACAGAACCGTTACTTAGGGCCACAGAATTGTTACTCGCACAGACACAGAATTGTTACTCGCACAGACACAGAATTGTTACTCGCACAGACACAGAATTGTTACTGAGGGCCACAGAACTGTTACTTGGGGCCACAGAAACGTTAATCAGGGACACAGAATTGTTACTGAGGGCCACAGAACTGTTACTTAGGGCCACAGAATTGTTACTCGCACAGACACAGAATTGTTACACAGGGACACAGAACTGTTACTGAGGGCCACAGAACCGTTACTTAGGGCCACAGAATTGTTACTCGCACAGACAGAATTGTTACTCGCACAGACACAGAATTGTTACTCGCACAGACACAGAATTGTTACTCAGGGACACAGAACTGTTACTGAGGGCCACAGAACTGTTACTTAGGGCCACAGAATTGTTACTCGCACAGACACAGAATTCTTACTCGCACAGACACAGAATTGTTACTCAGGGAAACAGAACTGTTACTGAGGGCCACAGAACTGTTACTTAGGGCCACAGAATTGTTTCTCGCACAGACACAGAATTGTTACTCGCACAGACACAGAATTGTTACTGAGGGCCACAGAACTGTTACTTGGGGCCACAGAAACGTTAATCAGGGACACAGAATTGTTACTGAGGGCCACAGAACTGTTACTTAGGGCCACAGAATTGTTACTCGCACAGACACAGAATTGTTACTCAGGGACACAGAATTGTTACTCAGGGACACATAATCGTTTAATTAAAGAGTATGTCAGACAACATGCAGAGGAGTGGCAGAGGAGGCAATGTTTTAGGAGCGAGCAGACGTGGCAGCAGAGGAAGGGGTCGAGGCAGCACTATTCGCAGCCAGAGGACAGTGCTCCCGGTGTCATCCAGCGGTCGTGTCTCCACCGACAACCCTGCCGTCATCGATTGGTTGGCTCGGTCGTCTTCCTCTTCCCAGGTCACCTCTGACACCTACAGCCAACGGTCGGTGGGTACGTCAGACACAACCGTTAGTTGGCATGGCCCGGGACCAAGCCCACTGAAATCACGTGTCCTCTACCTGCCCCTGTCCTTTGGTGTTCCCTCACCAAGTGAAGTATCGCATGCTGTGGGCTCAGCCCCACTGTACAGTGAGGAAGAGCTAACAGAGGGTGGTCAGGAACGGGGGGAGATATCCGCCTTTTCAGCAGCTAGGCGAAGAAGTAGTGGCGAGGAGAGTGGCCCGGTAGCCGGTCTAGAGACAGGTCTGTCTCCTGACCCAGACGCAGCCGAGGGGGCTAGTAGTGAGGCGGAGACCCTACTTGATGATGAGGAGGTTGATCGCACTTGGCAGCCTCGTCGTCATCAGGCAATTTCTTCCGCATCATCAGGAGAAGAGGGTGCCAGCTTGGCAGTGAGCGAAACAGTCGGTGGGTTGCCCAGGAGACAGCAGCAGGGTCGCAGCAGTGTCAGTGGAAGCAGTGTCAGTGGAGCCAAACGGCCACGGAGTAGAGCACCAGCTCCACTGCAGCCTACCACCACGGCCAGTAGTGGTGCCGGTGTGCACGGAGGAAGCAGCAGTCAGCCAGTGAGGAGTATCGGGGGCAAAGTTTCCTACTCGGCGGTGTGGCAATTTTTCGTCAAGCCGCCCGAGGAAGTAAACGTAGCCGTATGTCGACTATGTGGCCAGAAAGTACAGCGTGGCCAGGGGGCCCATGTTGGGACTATTTGGGCCATGTTGGGACAATGGGAGACCTCCCATTGCTGCTGTCTCCATCGCCACACTCTGCCATGTGCCACTTTCAGGTCTCCTCACACACTGCTGGTGTGTTGAATTTTTTGACATAGGGTGCTGGCAGATTACGGGCCTCCCATAGCTGCTGCCAGGCCCCTAATCTGCCATAGGCCCCTATATACCGCCTCCTCATGCTGCTGCCAGGTCCAGAGTCTCTCATGGGTCCCTGTACGGCCTCCCATTGCTGCTGTCTCCATCGCCACACTCTGCCATGTGCCACTTTCAGGTCTCCTCACACACTGCTGGTGTGTAGAATTTTTTGACATAGGGTGCTGGCAGATTACGGGCCTCCCATAGCTGCTGCCAGGCCCCTAATCTGCCATAGGCCCCTATATACCACCTCCTCATGCTGCTGCCAGGTCCAGAGTCTCTCATGGGTCCCTGTACGGCCTCCCATTGCTGCTGTCTCTATCGCCACACTCTGCCATGTGCCACTTTCAGGTCTCCTCACACTGCTGGTGTGTAGAATTTTTTGACATAGGGTGCTGGCAGATTACGGGCCTCCTATAGCTGCTGCCAGGCCCCTAATCTGCCATAGGCCCCTATATACCGCCTCCTCATGCTGCTGCCAGGTCCAGAGTCTCTCATGGGTCCCTGTACGGCCTCCCATTGCTGCTGTCTCCATCGCCACACTCTGCCATGTGCCACTTTCAGGTCTCCTCACACTGCTGGTGTGTAGAATTTTTTGACATAGGGTGCTGGCAGATTACGGGCCTCCCATAGCTGCTGCCAGGCCCCTAATCTGCCATAGGCCCCTATATACCGCCTCCTCATGCTGCTGCCAGGTCCAGAGTCTCTCATGGGTCCCTGTACGGCCTCCCATTGCTGCTGTCTCCATCGCCACACTCTGCCATGTGCCACTTTCAGGTCTCCTCACACTGCTGGTGTGTAGAATTTTTTGACATAGGGTGCTGGCAGATTACGGGCCTCCCATAGCTGCTGCCAGGCCCCTAATCTGCCATAGGCCCCTATATACCGCCTCCTCATGCTGCTGCCAGGTCCAGAGTCTCTCATGGGTCCCTGTACGGCCTCCCATTGCTGCTGTCTCCATCGCCACACTCTGCCATGTGCCACTTTCAGGTCTCCTCACACTGCTGGTGTGTAGAATTTTTTGACATAGGGTGCTGGCAGATTACGGGCCTCCCATAGCTGCTGCCAGGCCCCTAATCTGCCATAGGCCCCTATATACCGCCTCCTCATGCTGCTGCCAGGTCCAGAGTCTCTCATGGGTCCCTGTACGGCCTCCCATTGCTGCTGTCTCCATCGCCACACTCTGCCATGTGCCACTTTCAGGTCTCCTCACACTGCTGGTGTGTAGAATTTTTTGACATAGGGTGCTGGCAGATTACGGGCCTCCCATTGCTGCTGCCAGGCCCCTAATCTGCCATGGGCCCCTATACCGCCTCCTCATGCTGCTGCCAAGTCCAGAGTGTGTCATGGGTCCCTGTACGGCCTCCCATTGCTGCTGTCTCCATCGCCACACTCTGCCATGTGCCACTTTCAGGTCTCCTCACACTGCTGGTGTGTAGAATTTTTTGACATAGGGTGCTGGCAGATTACGGGCCTCCCATAGCTGCTGCCAGGCCCCTAATCTGCCATAGGCCCCTATATACCGCCTCCTCATGCTGCTGCCAGGTCCAGAGTCTGTCATGGGTCCCTGTACGGCCTCCCATTGCTGCTGTCTCCATTGCCACACTCTGCCATGTGCCACTTTCAGGTCTCCTCACACTGCTGGTGTGTAGAATTTTTTGACATAGGGTGCTGGCAGATTACGGGCCTCCCATTGCTGCTGCCAGGCCCCTAATCTGCCATGGGCCCCTATACCGCCTCCTCATGCTGCTGCCAAGTCCAGAGTGTGTCATGGGTCCCTGTACGGCCTCCCATTGCTGCTGTCTCCATAGCCACACTCTGCCATGTGCCACTTTCAGGTCTCCTCACACTGCTGGTGTGTTGAATTTTTTGACATAGGGTGCTGGCAGATTACGGGCCTCCCATTGCTGCTGCCAGGCACGTAATCTGCCATGGGCCCCCGTACCGACTCCTCATGCTGTGACATTGCAACAAGGTGGAATTCAACCCTACATATGTTAGACCGCCTTTACGAACAGCGAAAGGCCATCACAGATTTCCTGATGTTAAAAGCGGATAAAGGTACTCCCTGTGTAACTTAGATGTCAGCCATTGGCAGCTCATGCGTGACACCTGCGCTTGCTCAGGCCCTTTGAGGAGGCCACGCTATTCGTGAGTCGGCAGGACTATGGGATGAACGACGTCATTCCTCTGTTGCACGTCCTGGAACAAATGCTGTTAACAATGGCTGGTCAGGGTGCGGTAGACGTGGCGCACAGATCTCAACGCCACATGACCCCTGTGGGGGCAGGACAGGAAGAAGAGGAGGAGGTAGAGGAGGACATTGGTGCTCAGGAATTATTGAGTGAAATGGGTGGTTTTTCCACTCAGCGGACAGGAGTGGAGGAGCAGGAGCATCTGGTAGAGGAGGAGAAGGAGGAGACAGAGGACCCAGACGCACCGTGGCAGTATGCTGTGGAGATGGAGGCAGGGAGTCCCTCGCATTCCTTGGCACAAATGGCCCATAGCATGCTCGCTTGCTTGCGTAGCGACAGCCGAATAATAACCATCAGACAGAGGGATGACTTTTGGCTGTCCACCTTGTTGGACCCTCGCTACCGTTCAAAAATGGTGGCCTTTTTCACACCTGCTGAGAGGGAGGCCAAAATAACGTACTATAAAAACCACCTATGTAGTCAGCTGGTCTCTGCCTGTCTGCGCCAACGTCCATCCTCAGACACTGTGGGCCCTGTGCACTCGCGTTCCGCTGCCATGGCAGCAGGGGAGGGGTGGGGTGGTAGGAGCAGTGGCAGCTCCACCAGCAGCGGCTGCCTCAGTCTGCAGTCGATGATGAGTAGCTTTCTTCACCAGCGCAGTGAGGAAACTACTAACCAGCCGCAGCAGCAGCAGCAGCAGCAGCATCAGGTGGACCTGGAGCAGGACCTCAAACAACAGGCTTAGGCCTACTTGGACAGCACCCTGCCAACTGAGGTAGACAATCCCCTTGACTACTGGGCAACGAAACTTGACCTTTGGCCCCAACTAGCTGAATTTGCCCTTGAAAGGCTGTCATGCCCGGCCAGTAGCGTGGCATCGGAGCGCGTGTTTAGTGCGGCAGGAGGTATTGCAACTCCGCGGAGGACACGACTGTCCACCCAAAGTGTGGAGAGACTGACGTTTGTGAAAATGAATCAGGCGTGGATTAGTCTGGATTTCAAACCACCAGTTCCTGACACAACTGACTAAATCTGCCATGAATCATGCCCCAAACATGTGCCACTTTCAGGTCTCCTCACACTGCTGGTGTGTTCCATTTTTTGTCATAGGGTGCTGGCAGATTACGGGCCTCCCATAGCTGCTGCCAGGCCCCTAATCTGCCATGGGCCCCTATACCGCCTCCTCATGCTGCTGCCAAGTCCAGAGTCTCTCATGGGTCCCTGTACGGCCTCCCATTGCTGCTGTCTCCATCGCCACACTCTGCCATGTGCCACTTTCAGGTCTCCTCACACTGCTGGTGGGTTCCATTTTTTGTCATAGGGTGCTGGCAGATTACGGGCCTCCCATAGCTGCTGCCAGGCACCTAATCTGCCATGGGCCCCCGTACCGACTCCTCATGCTGCTGCCAGGCCCGTAATCTGTCATGGGCCCCTGTTGTCGCTTGTTGGCATATTCCGCTCGTTCAGATGCTCCTTCTCCTGCTACTCCTCTTCACGGATTCCGTCAGCAGTCTTTCTTGGAATCCGTTTCCAAGAGACAACAGTTTGCGAGCACGCACCAGACGGTGCAGAAACTGAACGTCCTCCTGTCCAAGTTGCTGCTGCCAGGCTCGTAATCTGTCATGCGCCCCTGTACCGCCTCCTCATGCTGCTGCCAGGTCCAGAGTGTGTCATGGGCCCCCGTACCGACTCCAAATGCTGCTGCCAGGCCCGTAATCTGTCATGGGCCCCTGTACCGCCTCCCCATGCTGCTGCCAGGTCCAGATTGTGTCATGGGTCCCTGTACGGCCTCCCATTGCTGCTGCCAGGCCTGTAATCTGCCATGGGCCCCCGTACCGACTCCTCATGCTGCTGCCAGGCCCATAATCTGCCATGGGCCCCTGTACCGCCTCTTCATGCTGCTGCCAGGTCCAGAGTGTGTCATGGGTCCCTGTACGGCCTCCCATTGCTGCTGTCTCTATCGCCACACTCTGCCATGTGCCACTTTCAGGTCTCCTCACACTGCTGGTGGTTTCCATTTTTGTCATAGGGTGCTGTATGGCCTCCCATTGCTGCTGCCTCCACCGCCACACTGTGGCTCCACACTCTGGTTTTGGCCCCGTGACTGCCCAAATGAGTGAAGTGTGCGGTGATTCTAAGATCGACGGCACTCATCTGCATGTCATACTGCCTGACAGTATTATTTCTCTTCCCCAGCAGACTCCAAGGGCATTTAAATTAAAGGTACAGTGTTCAGCACTAATATTAAGTCTCTCTGAAGCCTAGAAACACCCTTTTTTAAGTTAAATTCACAGCGAATATATTCGACTCGAATCAAAATTTTTCCACAAATTCGCCGAATCAGTCGAATCGAATTTTTGAATACTTCGCTCATCTCTAGTGATCATATCTCCCCTTATGTATTATACATAAGTATGATATTGCTGCTGTGTATACACCTGTGTCAGTTGAACAAAGTTCCGAATCGAATGAGGTAGGGGTGGCCGTTAAACAAGGTATGCTATCTTCCCTAGAAACAACATACTCTGTATATTGGAGCCGGAGGTTGCCTAGGACAACTATGGTGCTGCTCTGATGGACAAGAGGGTAATTGAATCTATTGAAGAAAATGTGTTAAATGCTAATGATTACTTCTTAATCTTTTTTAGCTTTTTTCTTTGACATGTCTGACCAGGAGATCTTAGAGCTTGGAGACATACCACCTTATGGGTCCTACATTAAGTTCCTTGGTTGTTGTGATTCTGATTCTGAGAATAAACCTCTGATTGATCAAAGCAATCCTGGAATCTGTTTTTACTTTAGAAGTTTTCATATCAGGATCTGGCAAGCTCTGGCGTATGAGAGTTGTCTCTGCAGCATTGTATGGGGAAGCTGTATACTCCCTTGTGGCAGCAGTTTGCAAAATAATGTCTACAAGGAGAAAGATTTAGTAGGTCCTGTAATGAAAATGTCCTTTAAAATGAAGTGAACCTTTCACATTAAATGTGATCTTACTGATAACACGCTCTCATCAACTTTAACTAATATTAAAAATGATTTTTACATTAAACCAAGCAAAATGTATTTATTAATATAGACAAATACATCTACATACAATATAATTACAGTGACCCCGACACCAAACTAAACTACATTAAAGTCAGCTTATGAAAGAACATGTATAATATTTATCTTTCTGGAAGGTGGTGAGTGAAATCTTCCCTCTCTGGAAGAGTGATGGGTGTCTCTGGTATCTGACACTTTAGGATGTTTAGGATACTTTCCCCCCTCTGGTCACTGTGGTTCCTCCTCATTAAGTGACTACATTGTTCTGTAGTGATGTAATGGATGGTGGGAGGAACCACTACACCCAGCAGGGGACAAGGTTTCCAACAAGCCCAAAGTGCCTGATACCAACTGTGGCCAGAGCAAAATTTATGCCTACTGTCCACCATCTTACTTCATTCCAGAGAAGTATTAAATGTTTATATGTAACAGAGTTAATTCTCAATACGCTAACAAAATACTAAACTGAACAATAATAGAGATAATGCCATAACTACAGGTAACCCAGTGTTGCTCCTCACATTTTAGCGGATAACTGTCTTTGTATTCAGGTCAGGTCTGAACAGAATTATGTAACATTTTGGGAAAAATATACAGCCAAGAAGTCCAGAACTTGATGCCATTATAGCAAAAACCTCCACAGCCACCATGTATTTCCCTCTGGTACTCAGATAGGCCGGGATCATGGCAATCCAGACACTGCAGAACACCAGCATGCTGAAGGTGATGTACTTGGCCTCATTAAAACTGTCCGGTAATGTCCTGGCTATAAAAGCTATAATGAAGCTCACAGCTGCCAGAAGCCCCATATATCCCAGGACAGAGTAGAAGCCGATAACTGAACCCTCATTACACTGAATGATGATCTTCCCCTGATAAGAGTGAGTGTCTCGATCCTGGAAGGGGGGAGAAATAGACAACCAAGTGACACAGATTATGACTTGGACCAGTGAGAAGACACAGATGATACAATTGGACAGTTTGGTTCCCATCCATTTCCTCCAGGGACTCCCAGGTTTGGTGGCTTTAAAAGCAATACACACCATGATACTTTTGGCAAGTAGAGAAGAGACGGCAACTGAGAAGATGACACCAAAAGAGGTGACACGCAGCATGCAGGTTACATCTACTGGATGGCCGAGGAACAAGAAGACACAGAGGAAGCTCAGCATGATGGAGACCAGGAGAAGATAGCTCAGGTTCCGGTTATTGGCTTTAACAATGGGGGTGTCCTGGTAATGTATAAATATCCCCAATATTAAACCAGTCAGAAGACAACAAAGGATGGAGATGGCTGAAAATACTGGAACAATTGTGTCATCAGTGTAGGAGAGAAATTCCACCACTCTTGGAACACACCGATCCTTCTGCTCATTTGGCCATTCTTCATCAGGACATTTCATGCAATCTTCCCTGTCTGCAGGAAGAACAATACAAACACAATGAGCATCGGGGTCAGAGCTTCGAAAACAAATTAAAAAGATTAATTCATTTAAGATAGATAGATAGATAGATAGATAGATGTTGAGTGTGCCTAATGGGAAGTGGTAAACCATTGTTGGTTCCATAAGGACACAATAAAGACTGAAAAGACAAAAAATGGAATGCACCAGAACTGTGTTATAGGCAGAAATGTGATAATGGAGATTCAGTTTAAATTGTCAGAAAACCCTGATAATGAACATATTTCCTACCTTTTTGGTTTGTTAAATGCACAACAGAAACATCTGTTATATCTGTACAAAGTGCAAAAACAAAATACCTGTGGATCATTTTTTTTTTTTTCTGTTGGTTGAACTGGATGGGATAGATTAATTATGTCACTACACTGCCGAAAAAAAATAAAGGAAGACTTTGAAAACACATCAGATAGCAATGGGGAAAAATATCATGCTGGACATCTATACTGACATGGACGGGGTAATGTGTTAGGAATGTAAGGATCATTTGATGGAAATGAAAATTATCTAACTACAGAGGACTGAATTCAAAGACACCCTGAAAATCAAAGTGAAAAAATGATGCAGTAGGCGAGTCCATTTTTCTGACATTTCATTGCAGCAACTCAGAATGGTCCTCAGTAGTTTGTATGGCCCCCACGTGCTTGTATGCATGCCTGACAACGTTGGGGCATGCCCCTAATAAGACAATGGATGGTGTCCTGGGGATTTTCCTCCAAGAACTGGACCAGGGCATCACTAAGCTCCTGGACAGTCTGAGGTGCAACCTGGCGGTGGCAGAAAGACCAAAACATGATATCCCAGAAATGTTCTATTGGATTTAGGCCAGGGGAGCGTGGGGGTCATTCAGTGGTATCCATTCCTTCATCCTCCAGTAACTGCCTGCATACTCTTGCCACATGAGGATGGGCATTGTCGTGCACCAGGAGGAACCCAGGACCCACTACACCAGTGTAGGGTCTGACAATGGATCCAAGGATTTCATCCCAATACCTAATGGCAGTCAGGGTGCTATTGTCTAGCCTGTAGAGTCTGTGCGTCCCTCCATGGATATGCCTCCCCAGACCATCACTGACCCACCACCAAGACGGTCATGCTGAACAATTTTACAGGCAGCATAACGTTCTCCACAGCTTCTCCAGACCCTTTCACGTCTGTCACATGTGCTCAGGGTGAACCTACTCTCATCTGTGAAAAGCACAGGGCGCCAGTGGCGGACCTGCCAATTCTGGTGTTCAATGGAAAATGTCAATCATGCTCTGTGGTGCTGGGCAAGGAGCACAGGGCCCATTAGAGAAAGTGGGACCCTCAGGCCACCCTCATGAAGTCTGTTTCTGATTGTTTGGTCAGAGACATTCACACCATTGGCCTGCTGGAGGTCATTTTTGTAGGGCACTGGCAGTGCTCATCTTGTTTCTCCTTGCACAAAGGAGCAGATACCGGTCCTGCTGATTGGTTAAATACTTTTCTACGGCCCTGTCCAGCTCTCCTAGACTACCTGCCTGTCTCCTGGAATCGCCTCTATGCTCTTGAGACTGCTGGGAGACGCAGCAAACCTTCTGGCAATGACATGAATTGATGTACCATCCTGGAGGAGTTGGACTGCCTGTGAACCTCTGTAGTGTCCAGGTATGGCCTCATGCTACCAGTAGTGACACTGACCCTAGCCAAATGCAAAACTAGTTAAAAACAGTGAGAAAAGATGAGTAGGAAAAAAAATCTCAGTGGCCTCCACCTGTAAAACCATTCCTGTTTTGGGGGTCATCTCATTGTTGCCCATCTAGTGCACCTGTTGTTCCTTTCATTAACACCAAAGCAGCTGAAACTGATAAACGACCCCCTCTGCTACTTACCTGACCAAATCTATATCCCAGGAGTTCCATTGACTTGATGCTAGACTCAGATTAAAAAGTCTTCGTTTAATTTTTTTGAGTAGTGTATATCAACTGTTTAATTCATGCTTTGTCAGTATAAAAATGTAGATTATAAGACTGTTATTGATGGTGTCACTTCCCGCTTTTGGGAAATGTTGTATTGTTGTAACCCTGCAAGGGATTCTATTATTAAAACAGTATGTCAGAGCCATTAGAATGGTTTTAGAATGTATCGGTAATCTTTTTAAACAAATTTTTGTTTAATAAAGTGTATATAAATGTTATTCAATATATGTGGTGATGTTTTATTAGATGCATTAAAATTCCAAGGGGGGTAATTTGTTCTTGTATGTAGTAGTATTAGTAGTAGAAGTAACATTAGCAAAATAAAACTAGACAGGGCTGACACCATTTCAGTTCACAAACCCCTGTGTGTTGTCAGCCTACAACAGTATTAGGAGCTAACTACATTTCTAGCAGGACCAACAGGCATCTTTCTGTACTTGCAGTAGCTTTACAGATATAAAACATGAGGGAATGTGCACACTTTGCAGGTACATACTTCATATGTTTTTCTCTGACAAACACTTTAAGTACTGAGGTTACTTCTGACCAGGCCAAAAATAACTCACTAACAAATACAAACTCTACCAGAAATGTTGGATATCTCTCCTTCTGGACACGGGACGCACTCATAGCAGCATATATGAATTGAAGATCCAAACTTTTTTCTGCTGCCGGGTAAACAGGGATCTGAGCATCGAGATATCGGAATCTGAAATCAGATATTATTATTAATATGATGATTATTATTATTATTTTGTGACGGTCCATCATATCTCATGAGGATATACAAACTAAGTGTTACAAATAGCAGAGGATCAGGTTTGCCTCAGCCATGAGTTCAAGATCAAATCTGCAGTTTTGAGATCCATTCAGGGGTAATAGTTTGGTGTTTTCATGAATTTGAGGGGGTTCATTAATAGATTCTTCAGCACCCAGCAACAATAGACCCTTCCCTCAACAGAAGACTTCTCCAACAATTGACCCCCACAGCAACAATAGACCATTCCCTCAACAGAAGATCTCTTCCACAATTGACCCCCACAGTAAGAATAGATACCCCAGCAGCCAGCATCAATAGACCCTCCAACACAGCCCAGCACCCTTTGACATTATATACATTTAGTGCTGGAGGTGCCAGGATTGCATCCCCCATGCTGCCACTGAAAAAAACGCCCCGGTCCTTTTGCTGGCTCTTGGGGATGAAACAGCATTGTAACACGTTTCTGGGCACAAGATGAAATGGGAGTAAACAGGGGCAGACTGACAACTCATGGGGCCCCTGGGCAATAGGGGATCATGGTGCCCCTGTGTCCTTGACCAAACTCAAAAAAGCCTATGAAAAAGGTACCAGGGGCATCTCATGGGGACCCCTACTGACCCCGGGCCCTTGGGCAGTGCCAGAGTTTCCAAATGGTCAGTCCGCCCCTTGGAGTAAATACCTTTGGGCCTGCCCCTGCAGAGCTGACAAAAGCTCTTCCCCAGTGTGGCTCCTATCTCCTAGGAACAAGCTCCAATGCTGCATGGCATTGTTTTGCCTAACCTTTGTCTAGCCTCTTAAATGCCTGAAGAGGCCCGGTTGTTCATAGAACAACTCATCCAAAGAGGGTATTGAGGGGAGCAGGAGATGGCGGTGACTGTGCTGTCACCATCACCAGTCGCCCAAATGGAGGGCAGCACAATCAGCTCCAACAGTGTGTCCTGTCCTGTATCTGTCACAGTTGACAGTTACTCGGTTGGCCATAAAATATATATATATAACATTCCTGTCTATACTTGCTGGATCATGTTCCTGTAGTCAGGTAGACTCTTCAGCTGATCCCATGGTCCAGTGATGTAGAAACCTTGCCTTCCTCATGATGGTGGTTGTTAGGGATGGTCTTACTGACAAAGAAATGTTGGCTGGGAACCTTCTTCTGTCAAATTCATAAAGGGGTCTGAATCCACCAGCTGGAAAGGCGCAATCTATAAAACCACCAATATTTCAAAGGTGGCTAGGAGTACACAGAAAAACTTGCCTGCTCACTGGTATAGCTGAAGATAGCCGGATGGGGTTGGCAGAATCTGAGCAAGGTCATACCATAATCTCTGTTAACTAATTTCTCGCTGAAACCTGAAATTCCTGATTTTGTTTTGGGCAGGAGAAAACTGGGTTTATTCAATGAGATCAAGGTGGTACCTCCAACCTTCTATACACCAGTGGAACTGTTCCTGGAGAAGGATCACAAGATTTGAAAGTGTTAATAGCTTCTGCTGAGTTGAGGGATCACATACCAAGCAGAAAATGCAGATATATGGGACTTTTAAGGTGCCAAAAGGAAAAGACAAAAATAACATTAAAATCTTTTTTCTTAAACACTTCCAGTCCGGACACTTTCACCCCCCCCTTCCAGTACGGACACTTTCACCCCCCCCTTCCAGTACGGACACTTTCACCCCCCCCCTTCCAGTACGGACACTTTCACCCCCCCCCTTCCAGTACAGACACTTTCACCCCCCCCTTCCAGTACAGACACTTTCACCCCCCCCCTTCCAGTACAGACACTTTCACCCCCCCTTCCAGTACAGACACTTTCACCCCCCCCCCTTCCAGTACAGACACTTTCACCCCCCCCTTCCAGTACAGACACTTTCACCCCCCCCTTCCAGTACAGACACTTTCACCCCCCCTTCCAGTACGGACACTTTCACCCCCCCCCCTTCCAGTACGGACACTTTCACCCCCCCCCCTTCCAGTACGGACACTTTCACCCCCCCCCTTCCAGTACGGACACTTTCACCCCCCCCTTCCAGTACGGACACTTTCACCCCCCCCCCTTCCAGTACGGACACTTTCACCCCCTCCTTCCAGTACGGACACTTTCACCCCCCCCTTCCAGTCCGGACACTTTCACCTCCCCCTTCCAGTACAGACACTTTCACCCCCCCCCTTCCAGTCCGGACACTTTCTTCCCCTTCCAGTCCATACACTCTCCCCCCCTTCCAGTCCGGACACTTTCCCCCCCTTCCAGTCCGGACACTTTCCCCCCCTTCCAGTCCGGACACTTTCCCCCCCCTTCCAGTCCGGACACTTTCCCCCCCTTCCAGTCCATACACTCTCCCCCCCTTTCTGTCCGGACACTTTCCCCCCCTTCCAGTCCGGACACTTTCACCCCCTTCCAGTCCGGACACTTTCACCCCCTTCCAGTCCGGACACTTTCACCCCTTCCAGTCCGGACACTTTCCCCCCCTTCCAGTCCAGGGCAATTTTCAGCTTTCAGCGCTATCACACTTTGAATGGCAATTGCGCGGTCATGCAACACTGTACCCAAATGAATTTTTTACTAATTTGTTGAGACAGATAACGCTTTATTTTGGTGGTATTTATTCATCGCTGGGATTATTATTTTTTGTGCTATGCAAATGAAAATGTCCAACATTTTGAAAAAAGGTGTTTTTCTTATCAAATTTAGCAGATAAATAATATTTCATCATAAATCTTGGCCAAAATTTATTCCATTATCTTTTTAGTAAAAAAAAAAATAAGCCAAATTAGTTTATAACCAAAAATTATAATTTTTAAACATTTTGTTTTACATTTTTATTTTTTATTTTATATTATTTATGTTTTTTTTTTTTTTACATACTGTCACCCTAGCAGTAGAGTGTCACCATGGTAACACTGTAGTACTTGTGGGGGGTGATGAAGATTTTTTTTTTTACACTGATTGCTTTTACACCCATATAGGATGTAAAAGCAATCATTTCTCTTTCTCTCTGTCTGCATTCTTGCAGCCATTGAGAACTACTGAGTGAGCTGTGATTGGTCACAGCGTGTGCCATGTGACCTCTGTGATCATTCACAGATTTCACACATAGTAAGCAATGATGTCACAAGTGACATCTTGCTTTCTACTTTGCATGTGATCACTGATTGGCCAATCAGTGATCACATGATCGGGACCTCGTACAGAGGTCCTGTCCGACGATCGGTGTTTCACTGTGTCCGGAGGACACAGCGGCACCGGATCGCGGTGCTGCGCACTCCCAGGGACACAAGCAGGGTGCGGGGAGGCCGTTTATAAACGCCCACCTGACCCTGCAGTGCCACCGTCCGGCCGTTTATATACAATGGCCGGATGGGAGGTGGTTAAAAATGATCTCAATAAAATTGACTTAAACTGGATTATATATGGTTGAACATTACAGAATGTAATAATTATTTAATTTACTCTGACTGCCACTTTCAATACCCTTACACCATTACACAGCTCAGTTCTAATAGATCAGTCAATACATTTTTTTCCACAGGCATGCAATCCCTTCAGATGGGTGATGTAAAGGTGTCTTTCTATCCCTCTACAAACTATGGTCTAGATCAGGGATGGGCAAACTTTTTGACTTGAGGGCCGCAATGGGTTCATATATTGGACCCGGGGGCCGGACCAAGAGTAGATGAATGATGTGTATGTGTCATCCATAGTAAGTATAGTAATATTCCCCCATAGTAAGCATAGTAATTCATCCCCCATATAGTAATTCATCCCCCATAGTAATTCATCCCCCATATAGTAATTCATCCCCCATATAGTAATTCATCCCCCATAGTAATTCATCCCCCATATAGTAATTCATCCCCCATATAGTAATTCATCCCCCATAGTAATTCATCCCCCATAGTAATTCATCCACCATATAGTAATTCATCCCCCATATAGTAATTCATCCCCTATAGTAATTCATCCCCTATAGTAATTCATCCCCCATATAGTAATTCATCCCCCATAGTAATTCATCCCCTATAGTAATTCATCCCCTATAGTAATTCATCCCCCATATAGTAATTCATCCCCCATAGTAATTCATCCCCCATATAGTAATTCATCCCCCCATATAGTACTTCATCCCCCATAGCAATTCATCCCCCATATAATAATTCATCCCCCATATAGTAATTCATCCCCCATATAGTAATTCATCCCCCATATAGTATTTCATACCCCATATAGTATTTCATCCCCCCTATAGTAATTCACCCCCCCCTATAGTAATTCATTCCCCATATTAATTCATCCCCCATAGTACTATTCCCCCCCAAGTAGTAAGCCAAGTCCCCCCCTGTGTCAATTTACTTATCTTTGCTCCGCGCGTTCCTCTCGCCGTGTTCCCACGCCGTTCCAGTCTTCAGGGCGGACTGTGAGAGGAGCCTAGCTCCCCTCACGTTCGTCACGCTGCCCCGCCTACACACATCCTGACAGCCAATGTATCACGCTCCGCGGGCCGGATTAAAAGGTCCGCCAGGCTATATACGGCCCGCGGGCCGAAGTTTGCCCATTGCTGGTCTAGATACTGCAATTTCCGACATTTTTTGCTATACAGCACTGCACTAGTTTAACTGACAATTGCGCAGTCATGCAATGCTGTGCATAAATGAAATTTATGTGCTTTTTTTCACACACATAGAGCTTTCGTTTGGCGGTATTTTATCACCTGTGCGCTTTTTATTTCTTACACTATAAATAAAAAAAGACCGAAAATTTTGAAAAAAAAAATTAAATTTTTTTGTCATTTCTATCATAAAAAATATCCAAAAAACTCAAATTTTGTCATAAATTTAGACCAAAATGTATTCTGCTGCAGGTTTTTGGTAAAAAAAAAAATAAGTGTATATTTATTGCTTTGTGTGACAGTTATAGCGTCTACAAACTATGGGATAGATAATGGAATTTACACAGCTTTTACTTTCTGACTGCTCATCACATTTCTCGAGGTGATAAAGTACCAGGACGGTACAAACACCCCCAAATGACCCCTTTTCTGAAAGTAGACACTCTAAGCTAAGAGCATAAAACATAAAGTGAGTGCTACAGACAAGCTGCTGTGACACCAGGGGCGGACTGACAACTCATGGGGCCCCCGGGCAATAAGGGATCATGGGGCCCCTGTGTCCTTGGCCAAACTCAAAAAAGCCTATGAAAAAGGTACCAAGGGCATCTCATGGGGCCCCCTACTGACCCCGGGCCCTCTGGCAGTGCCTGAGTTTCCAAATGGTCAGTCCGCCCCTGTGTGACACCAAAAAAGGTACCAAAAACCTTCCAAAATCAGTAATATATACTGTAGAGTAGGTGCAGCGCTGAGATCAGAATGACAAACTACAATAAAGTGTAATAAATCCAACAAACTGCAAAAGTCAAACATAAACCAGTAGAAATAAATGGTTATATCACTATTCCGAAGTTATCCGTAAAGTGATAATAGTGCTTATAAGGTGGCCATAGATAATGCCATTTATGAGTCCATAAAGTGACAAAGTGACTGTAATAAAGGTAGTGCCACTCAAAGGGGCTAATAGTGCTAACAAAGTGACAAAGACCAAAAAAGTAATAATAAACGTGAAGATCCGATAAAGAGATCTCAGGGTATGGTGATTCACTTCCTATCTCCAATTATATGGTGGTGTGTCAGGTAATAGAAGAATTGCGCACTCACCAGATGCGCAATAACATTTGAGAACACAAATATCTCAGTTGGTCAGCCGTATCCTCTTAAGGGTATGTACAACCTGGTCTGGACCCCCTCTGGATCATCCGTGGGCAGCAGCACATCTGTCTTCCTCCTTAATATAGCTCTGTGGGTGGTTAGGCACACAAAGAGCCCAAAGAAATGATGCCAAATAGTGTGATACTGCTACAGAGGGTTTATTGCTTCCAACACAGGTAAATGACAATAGAAAACAACACTGACCATGTGTATCCAAAGATGGCCGCCGGACCTGCAAGAGGCCTTGGCGGCATGAAGTCACGACGCTGCAGCTCTTCCCTGACACGTTTCGTGATCTAGCACATACTCATAGGGGTGTGCCTGCAACATCTGACGTCTGGTGTCTCTATTTATGGTGAAAATAGCACGGGCGCATTTCGCGCCAGCAATTTTGCCGACGATCCAGCGCCTGCGCATTACGCCGGCGCCATTTTGTTGTGGATCAATTATACAGCATTAGGTCCATCTTTATGTGGACAGGATGCGCGCACATATAGGCACCATTTTCTTGTAGATATTGCAACTGAATGTCACGTTGATCACCAGGGAATGAACAGAACGAGATTAATGCCAGTTTCAAAACTCCAACTATGGAATAAATCGCGATGCAAATAAATTGCATAAAAGGGTAAACAACAAAATAATATATAACCCATATAAGCAACGTCATCCCGCTAGTATCTACTACCTGCGCAATCAGTCAAACAATCCCATTATGCATATGTGACAAATCCATATTGTTGAATTGCAATTCATATGCATATGTTAAACTGATATGAGTGAGATTATGGGTATACCCTCAGAGTAACCGTACTCCAGCCAGGAGAGGTAAAAATTATTATTTCTGGTGAGCATAGCAGCAGTATAGTATTAAAATATGATTAACAAGATGATGTTAAAATACTAAAAGAAGAATTCATATAACATCTTGGTATGGTCAGTAAAATATATACAATTATAAAAAAAGATGTGAATAAAATCACATAATAATCAACATATATAATCAATAACATACAGTACATATAATTCATATTATATGTTAAAATTCCTCTGTGAGTAACTAAAATAACTTATTAAATCCAGATATTAAAACCAAAATGAAAATAAAAAAATAAACAGATATGTAGAATAATATATATATATATGAAATAAAAATAAAAATCAAATAATCCCTAAAGTAGAATAGAATAGCTATAAAATATAGAATAAAATAGCTGTAAAAATTGTGATGACGATAAAAATGGAGTAAAAAACGGGGACGGAAGCCTATAAAAACCAGATAAAATGTAAAAAATAATAAATAGTAATGTTTATTGTTTTTTTAAACATATCTGTTTATTTTTATTATTTTTATTTTCATTTTGGTTTTAATATCTGGATTTAATAAATAGGGGGTAAGCGTAGGGGCTAAACGCAGGTGCTGGGAGGTGCTGGGGCTGATCCCGCTAACGCATTTTTGGGGACGCTATACTAATGTGAACGCTGGTATAGTGCTGACCTGATCAAAGATATTGACCCGTTCAGACACTATACAAGCAATGGAGCTGTGCAAACTGTTGGCGCTATATAAATCCTGTATAATAATAATAATAATAATTAAATTGTGTATGTGAGTGTGTTCCTGGCAATCAAGGGGTTAAATGTGATTATTAGTGTAATGATGGGCAATCTGACACTATCTGGGAGGGGCGCTAACTGACGCTAACGCTATCTGAAGTCACCGGCAACACTAATACAGTGATCAGCACACTGTACTAATGACACTGGTGACAGGGCAGTGAAGGGGTTAAATGGGGGGGGGGGCGATCAAGGGGTTTAATATGTCCTAAAAAGTGTTTAAAATGTAAAAGTGTGCTGATTATACTCACTGTGTCTTCTTTCTTCTCTCTCTGGGACAGAATGTGCCCAAAGAGAGAAGATGTCATCATTTCCTGTACGTATGTCAAGATGCTACCTTTCCCCAGAGGTTATGCTGCTCCATGTGCTGGCATCCATCTTGGGTTTCTGCAAGGCATGGTGGGAGTCTTTTATGCCTTCAGGCCTCTGCGGTCCATCCCCCAGAGGGGTGTGGCTGATCACATTTAAGCCTGTTGTCTGCACTTGCTCTCTGCATTCGTGTCTTGTATGTTTGTTTTGCAGCAAGCTCTGTTTCTACTCTCGTGGCTCTCCTGGAAACTGACTCGGCTTTAACTAGACTATTCTCAGCGTTATCCCTTTATCTGACCTCCCGTTGCTGAACCCGGCTTGTGACCTGTATATTCTTGTCTACCGTTCTGTACTGTCTGTCCCGCTGTTATCGACCCGGCCTGTCCGACTACGCTATTGTCTTATCTGGTTCCTACCAGCTATACGCCATTGGCGGCGGCCATCACCACAGCTGGGGTGACTCAGGGGCCGCGACCTGGTCCCTGGCTGTGGTAATGGCCGCCGCCAATGGCGTATAGCTGGTAGGAACCAGATAAGACAATAGCGTAGTCGGACAGGCCGGGTCGATAACAGCGGGACAGACAGTACAGAACGGTAGACAAGAATATACAGGTCACAAGCCGGGTTCAGCAACAGAAGGTCAGATAAAGGGATAACGCTGAGAATAGTCTAGTTAAAGCCGAGTCAGTTTCCAGGAGAGCCACGAGAGTAGAAACAGAGCTTGCTGCAAAACAAACATACAAGACACGAATGCAGAGAGCAAGTGCAGACAACAGGCTTAAATGTGATCAGCCACACCCCTCTGGGGGATGGACCGCAGAGGCCTGAAGGCATAAAAGACTCCCACCATGCCTTGCAGAAACCCAAGATGGATGCCAGCACATGGAGCAGCATGACTTCTGGGGAAAGGTAGGACCTTGACAATGTGTAAACACAGGTACAGGAAGATCCCTGATTAGCCAGGGATCGATCATTCAACTTAGGCTGACCATCACTGGCCTAAATCGGAGGATTGGGCCCTTGGGAGCCCACGGTTCAGTGGGGGTGTGAGCATGCTTCCTTGGCCCGCCAAACCTGCGAGAGCGTGAATCACGTACATATACGTGATTTTGGGCTCCCATGCCACCCTGTAGCAGTATTTCTGCTATAGGGTTGTCGGGAAATATTTACCAATAGCCAATAAGTAATAATAATAATCACTTTTATATAAACTTTATATAAACTGGGTGCAGCGTGGTGCGGCATAAAGCTCAACCGGGAACTCTCATGAATTCCAAGTATGTAGAGAAGCAGGTTCCAACCAGGGGCAGACTGACCATTTGGAAAATCGGGCACTGCCCGAGGGCCTGGGGTCAGTAGGGGGCCCCATGAGATGCCCCTGGTACCTTTTTCATAGGCTTTTTTGAGTCTGGGCAAGGACACAGGGGCCTCATGATCCCCTATTGCCCAGGGGCCCTATGAGTTGTCAGTCCGCCCCTGGTTCCAGCATAACTGACAGCGCCTGTTAGGAAGGGCAGAATGCAGTCCGGCCACCTTGTGCCCAAGTGGGAAGAAGTTCAGAGAAGTTGCAAACCCTACACTTTCCCTCCTCATCTGGAATCTCTTCCTGCAGCTACTACTGTCCCTGATAGATGGGGCCGATCCCTACACTCTCCACTTGCAAATGAGGTCCAAAACTTGGGAAGCAGGGATTTTAAAAGGCTTTGCTGATGGAGGGTGCATTGTCAACTTCCCGAAGTACAGCCACATGGTGTAGGAGCTCCGATCCCATCACAGCTTTTGCCTGCTTTCTGGGGCCAATCTGCCACTCGCTTTTTACACTGATCAGCCTATCACTCCCTGGAAAACTTGGTGTATGGCATCAACGAAGAAGAAAGGTAAGAGGACCGCTCAAAAGCCCTTTACTAATTACTTTATGCAGGAGCAGTGCAGCATGTCCCAAGACTAATGTCTTTTACTATACCTGATGACGTTTTAATCTATTGTTGCTTGTTTGAGCATGTTTTGATGACACCTTGGCCCCTCCTCCTTTCCCAGGACTGTCCAACCCAAGTGGGAGTGTCCAACTTCAGTCTCAGGATATATATGGAAGAGGGCTCTCATTGTAAAGTCAGCTTTGATGAAGAAGAGACTCCCTTTGAAAGGCGTCAGCCTGACTTTGAGAATCTTCCCTCGTGATAAGATTTGCTCTGGTCACAGACTCCTGGAGTCTCGCTAAGGACTGTACACGCTTGTTATACTTTCTGTTTGTGAGTATATTTTCAAATTCAATAAAATCACATTTTACTGAGGTAATGCGCAAGGTTGGTGCGCTTTTTGTTTCGCTTTACAGTATTGGTCGGGCTTCCCCGGCCATGTTTACAGCCTCACAACCTTTGATGCGTTGGTGGTGAATTTCTTCAAGTTTCGTGTCCATCTATCCACCCTTGCTGTCAGGAATGGACTCGCCAATGGTGGTGGGACTCAGCTGCCTTGTGGGCTGCAGTACCAGGGCTGGCCAGCGGGTGCTTTCAGCAACCAGAAGCTCACTCCTGCAATCAGCCATCACCTGAGGCTGATTGCAGGAGGTGTATTTAAGGAATGGCCAGACCTGCAGTCAGGGCCTTGGTGTTGTTTCCCATGTGCCCTGTTTCCTGTATCCTGTCTCCTGCCTGCTCGACTCTCCTGCTTTGACTCTGACTCTGATAGAACTCTGCCTGCACTGACTCCGGCTATTCCTGACCATTCTTCTGCCTGCTCCCGTTGTACCTTTCTGCCTGATTGTTCCTGACCCGGCCTGCCTGACTACTCCACCTCTCCAGCCCTGACTGCACCTGTACCTATTAGTTTGAGGTTTGTTTTGTTTTGCACTGCATTTCTTTATTTTGTGCAGCTCATAATAAATATTATTATTATTTAATCATTTCTGAAGCCTGCTGTTTCCCTGTGTCAGTCCACACATCTCTGGTCATACCTGGATCCCTGACACTTGCTCTGGGCCATAGAGCACAGGAGGTGTTGTTTTTTGTTGTTTATTTGTTTCCACTAAAAAAATTCAATGTTCCAGAGGAAACCCACGCAGGCACAGAGAGAATGTGCAAACTCCAGGCAGGTGGTGCCGTGGTTGGGATTCAAATCAGCAACCCTAGTACTGCCAGATGGAAGTGCCAACCATTTAGCCACTGTGCTGCACATGCCCATATTTAGTCAATGTCAGTAACCAAATATGGCCATGGGGACGTGTCACTGTTTGCTGGGAATCCAGCAGGGGCCACTTACTAACATTCATCCCTGAGCAGGAAGTTATCTCATTTAACAGCGGTAGTAATGCTAATGCTAAATGTTTCACTTTGCATCTAGGGGTTTGGCTTGATGGGTGGACAAACACTCAAACTAGTTTGCCCATTCACTACACATTAAACAGGTCAAGCTCCTCTACTAACCCCTAATAATAGTTAAATGTTGGTTTTAATTCTGGCCCCAACAATATTAATATACAGTAAAGCTTAAGCACCCCCTTCCATTGCAGCATTCCTGTAACAAATATCGCCTCCTGCTACTGTAACCGTCAGTCAGGACCTGAATCACCTGCTGGTGGCACTGTAGTTCCCAGAGCAGAATGGTACAGTTCCAGTTGCCACCAATCGGTGTCTCCCAGTAGCCAGCTGATCATAGTCTGACAACTGGGAATGTATATAATTGTTTCCCTAACTTCCTTCTATTAGAATATAAATTGGGTGCCAGTCATTTTTGGTCTTTTCAAAGTTTTAGGTTGAACTTGGAAAGGAGGTAGAAGGAGAGAGGATTAGGGGTCTCAGATGCCACAACATATCACTTACAGACTATTTGGGTTCTGAACAAACCTTTAAGCCGGTCTGGTAACACTGCAAGCACATTCTTGGAGTCTAATGCATCCCTCAAGCTAGTCACCAGGCCCTTCTGACAGACCAGCCTTCATCCTGGCTCTCTCCAGCAAGGGGCCTCCTCTGAATCTTCTCACCTTGGCTCGGCTTCCTACACCCTAGGCAGGGCAGCCTCAGGGTCACTTCAAAGCAGGTAGGTCCAGATAGACTTCTGGGCCTAACAGAGCTCTCTTCTGCAGCACCTCCTCAGGCCTCAACCTGAGATGAGAGAGCAAGCACAGGACCCACTCCAAATAATTATATCCTCTCCCAGCATGCACCAGTGACCTAGAACCTCCTAGTGGGCCGACTGAACGAAATATGAATATTCATAACTCAGTCCATTTGTGCAATGTCATACTATGACCTGTGGTATCAGTGACACCTACTGGTGACAATGAGAAATGCACAACCCAACTGAGCTTAGGGAAATGCCAAATAAAGAAACTGTACAATCAATTTGAGCTAACTACAGCCCAGACAAAAACTACATTTGCATAGTAGTCCCAATTTAGGACCCGGGGGCAACAATACATAAAGCAGAACTATACTCTTTCAGTCAATATTAACTATCTTTCATTTACATATATATACGTTGCGGTTTTGAAGCGGTTTACTAGGGTTATAGCTGTAGCTGTCAACTATACCCCCGGTATTTTTGCAGCAGCCGCTGCTCTTTCTCAAAAAAGTGATCCAAGTGGTGCATTTGCCGCTGGATCACTTTTAGAAGCAACGGGAGGGGACACCTTACTCTTGCCACATTTCTGTGGTTTTGGGGCTTACCTGCCTGATCGGTAGCCCGTGGAACTGATTCAGCACTGACAGTGGCTGGTCACAAAGATGGATGAAGGAAAAATGGCCACCACCGATCTTTATGGCCTAGGAAAACCAGAGCAACATCATGAAGTCCCTTCCGGTTCTGACTCAATGTAAACGCCATTTTCTTTTTCTTGTTCAAACACTTTATTGTTTTTTAAAGGCAAAGAAATACAGGTTTAGGACAATCCATATATGTATACAGATAAAAATGTTTCAGCTGGAGTTATCTAAAGATTTCCGTTGCTGGTAAAGAGTGCGACTCGCTGAGGGCAAGGAAAGATTTGAAGCCTATATTGGTCAAAAAATGGTGGGTATGGAGAAGGTTGGTTTGGGACCAGAGTCTGAAGGATCACGGGGAGGACCAGGTCATGGGGAAGGCCAGGTTTTGAAGATAGGAAAGCAGGGGGTTATGTGGTGACTGGAGGGAGAGCAGGTTTTTAGCTTATCCCAGAGAGAGATATAGTGGGATGTTATAGAGTTACAAAGCGGACGGCGATCCGATACCCGCAGCCATAAGAGATTAGCAGTTGAGAGGGGGGTCACAATCTATCGATTCAAGGATGACCCACTGGGGGATTTTGTGAGTCGCATGATATTTAGGCATTTGTGCAAGGTGCGCTGCTTGGTAATATTTAGTAAAAACTGGGAGGCCTAGGCTGCCCCTGAGCTGAGATTTGTGTATGGTGGAACGAGGTATGCAAGAACGAATGGTGCCCCAAACATAGGTGTATATACGTTGTTGCAGGATACAGAGATAATGTGCAGGTACTGATATGGGTAGAACTCTAAACAGGTAAAGTATTTTAGGGAGAATGGACATTTTCACAACAGTGATCCTGTTCATCCAGGCCAATGGTAAGGAAGACCATTTAGTCATGAGATTAGTAAGGTGGGTCAACATAGGAAAGTACTTGGCTGCATAAAGGTCTGATAAGCTCTAAGTTATTTTAATGCCTAGGAAGGAGATTGAGAGCTGTGACCAGGAAAAGGGTAGAACCTGTTGTAGGTGAGCCAGGTCCTGGGGAGGTAGGGAGATATTAAGTGCTATCGATTTCTTGGGGTTGACGTGGAGGCCAGAAATAGAGCCAAAATCCTCAAGGAGCTGGAGAAGGATTGCAGCGAAGGTCAAAGTGTCGGTGAGAAAGCTTGTGGGAGGAACCTCCTATCTCAAGTCCTCATATCTCTGGGTTAGCTCTTATCAGAAGGGCCAAAGGTTCTATGGCCAGGGCAAACAGCAAGGGAGAAAGTGAGCAACCTTGGTGGGTGCCACGCAAGATTGGGAACAGTTCCGACTTGTGTCCCAAGTATCTGACTCTAGCCGCTGGTACACAATATAAGGAGAAGATCCATGACAAAAAGTGGGGTCCAAAGCCCCAGTGATGTAGGACATAGGCGAGGTATGGCCATGAGACCATATCAAAAGCCTTCCTGATATCTAGGGACAAGAAGCAGGTGGGGATGTTGCAGGAACGGGCTAAATAAGTGAGAAGGACCATACGTCTAACATTATCACCAGCTTGGCGGGTGGGTATAAAACCTACTTGGTCATTGTGGATGAGGGAGCCAATGAACGGGTTAAGATGGGTAGAGAGGATTTTCGCAAGGAGATTAATATCTATATATATTAGGAGGGAGATTGGGCTATAGTTTGAGCTATTGGGCTATCGTCTGAGTTGGGTTTCGGGATCATAGAGATATTAGCCATCACTGTTTCAGGGTTAAAAGACTGGCCGGTTAGAATAGCATTAAAGGCATTTGTTTATACTGGGGAGAGAAGGTGGGCAAATGTTTTGTAGAAAAGCCATTAGGACCCGGGCATTTATGTAGTTTCAGAGCCTTGATGGCGTTCAGGGTTTCAGTTGAGGTGATTGGTTGTTCAAGAACTTCCAGTTGGTGATCTGACAGATTCGGAAAAGGAAGGTGGGCTAAGAGAGCTTCAGCGTGGGGTTAATCAAAGGAATCTGTTGGGGTATACAGCTGTGATATAATCAACAAAGAATTCTTTTCCTTTCCCCTCTATCCCTCTTCTCCACCAAAATTAAATATGTAATCTCAATTTCCCCAAATGCACATCTTACAACCACCAACATACAGTGCAAAAATAAATAAATGAAAATTATAATACAATAAATTAAAATAAATCAAATAAATAAATCAACTTAGTGTCCAAAAAATGTGCTTCTTCTATATACAACAAGTCCAAAAAACTTTTTCTTTACTTCAATCACTTCTCCTTGTGATATTTTATATGAAATTTCCAATACGATAATCCAGTGGAACAAACCTCAAAAAAAATATATATCGCAAATAGTCTATTATCTTATAACCAAAATGTATTTGTGCACTATGTGTCATGCATACTCCAACACAAAGTGTTTAAGCAGTGTTTAAAAATGTATTACCTTTCCGGGTGCACGCCATTTGGCGTCCTCCCACACATGCGCAGTTCGCGCGGTTGCAAAGCCACGCTGCGGCGCGATATGTCACCGGCCGTGTACCTCAGACATGGCCGATGACAGATCTGAGTGCCGGCCCCCGTTGCCGGTGCCATGTGACCTGCTGTGACCAATCACAGCAGGTCACATGACAGTTGTATACAATGGATGGCTTCATTCATGCCATCCATTGTATACTAGTGCCTAGCTGTGAATGGTCAAATCACAGCTAAGCACACAAAAAAAAAAACCTGAATGAATCGATGTCATTCAGGTAAATGCTTGCTTATAGCAAAGTAATTCTTTGCTATAAGCAAATTATGTAAAAAAAAAAATACTGATCACTTCCCCAAAGTAGTACAATGTTACTATGGTAACATTGTACTACTTTGGTCATAGTAAAATATGAAAAAAAAAATCTTAAAAAAAAAAAAAGTAATAAAAAATTTAAAATAATAAAAAAATTAAAAAAAAATATATATATATATTTTTTTTTTCATACTGTCACCAGTCAGTGTCCCTGATCACCGCCATGCCAGTTATATGATGACGCTGTACTGCACTGGTGACAGTAAGCAAAAAAAAAAATAGTGAAAATAATTTTTTTTATTTTTTCATTTTCTGAAAAATTATGACAAAAAAAATACAACTTCAAAAAACTCGCCATGCCTCCTATGAAGTACGTCGGACTGTCTACTCTGCAAAAAGGGGTCATTTGGGGGATATCTGTACTGTTCTGACATTTGGGGGATATCTGTACTGTCCTGACATTTGGGGGATATCTGTACTGTCCTGACATTTGGGGGATATCTGTACTGTCCTGACATTTGGGGGATATCTGTACTGTCCTGACATTTGGGAGATATTTGTACTGTTCTGACATTTGGGGGATATCTGTCCTGTCCTGACATTTGGGGGATATCTGTACCGTCCTGACATTTGGGGGATATCTGTCCTGTCCTGACATTTGGGGGATATCTGTACTGTCCTGACATTTGGGGGATATCTGTACTGTTCTGACATTCTTGGACCTCAAGAAATTAGATTGGCTGTCAGTACTTCAGGATTGATCAATTTTCAGATCTATCCCATAGTTTGTGAACTCTATAAATTTCCTACAAACTAAATACATCCTAATTTGGGTTATTTTCACCAAAGACATGTAGCAGAATACATCTCGGCCTAAATTTATGAAGAACAAATTTTTATTTGTAAACTTTTATAACAGAAACAAAGAAAAACGTGTTATTTTTTCAAACTTTTTGGTCTTTTTTTGTTAATTTAGCAAAAAATAAAACCCCCAGCAGTGATTAAATACCACCAAAAGAAAGCTCTAGTTGTGTGAAGAAAATGATAACATTTTAGTTTGGGTACAATGTTGTATGACCGCGCAATTGTCATTCAAAGTGTGAGAGCGCTGAAACCTGAAAAATGGCCTGGGCAGGAAGGGGTAAAATTGTCCGGTATTGAAATGGTTAAAACCTTATGTTACAGCATTTCACCGTCTCATATTGTTCTTAACCAGCTGAGATGTTCAGATATTTTTTTCAAGTTCTCAGGTTCTCGTTTTTTCTATTTCAAATTGATGTCTGTGTAATGCCTTACTATATTCTTTGGCTGCTGAGCTGCTGTAGATAATAGGGCGAGCTGGTCCATCCTTCACTGGTGGTACATGCCACTATCGGGGGCCCTCCTCTTTTTGTACCTGGCTATGCAACCCCACGGTGCAGGGTTCACACCCTATCATTTCTGGTAATGCAGGCCAAAGATAGGAGACAACATGTGCAATAATGTGACCTTCATGATGCCTATGCAGTTTATTGTTACTTTTATTTTTACAATAGACCCTTGTTGGGCCATCCTGATATCTGTATTCCCCCCCCCCTTTTCTTTCTCTTTCCATTCTTTTCACTATTCTCCCCTTACCCGGAGACCCCACAACGCCCTACTCTCTTACAATGCAACAAGAAAACATGGATCGCAGTGATGAGTCTGTGGTACTGCTAACACATAGAGAAGATTTTAATTCTAGTCTGAGCACCCTCATATTCACACTCTCATGACGTTACAGGTCTGAAATCACCCCACAAACGCATGGCTATCCTTCGCTATCTCAAACATATGAAAACAGATATCGTGTTTCTTCAAGAAACTCACTTAAAACAGACTTTTATGAAAAAATGAAAAAATTGTTGGTGGGACAAGTGCTGGGATCACCCTCGCTCAGTGGCAAAGCAGGAGCAATTATCCTTATACATAAATGTCTTACCCCTGACATTATAACGATAGCTACAGATGAGGAGGGCCGTTACATCGCTGCACACATTACAATAGACTCCTCCCCTCTGGTATTGGTTAACATATACGCCCTGAACTCCTCACCCAAGCCATTCTTCCAAGATCTCTCCTCGAACTTATTGAACTTTATACACCTTCCATTAGTGTTGGGAGAGGACTTTAACCAATACATGAACATACAGGAAGATAAATCAAAACCTAATATCCCAAATTGCCCATTCCTCCCCCCCCCCCCAACACACACTATTGAACAACTTCACAGAAGCATTACAACTCACGGACGTTTGGCGCCTGACTCATCCAGAAGGAAGAGAATATACTTACTTTTCCCCCGTTCAACATATTCTTTCCAGGATCGATTATTTCTTCGCCAACAACCTTGTATTACAAAACATCAAAGATCCTGATATACACGACATAGCGATCTCCAACCACTCCCCGATTTCTATTTCCATACAACACGCACAGCATAACCAACACTCACGTACATGGCTTTTCCCATCTTTCCTGGCAAAAAATCGGGACTTACTCCGGGTATTAAATACTAGCTGGACTGAGTTCTGTGACACAAATGCAGAGCACCGAACTAACCCCAATCTCTTTTGGGAGACAGGCAAGGGGGTTCTACGAGGTAGAATCATAGCGTTTGCATCCACCTACAAGAAAAACCTTCTCCGAAATTATACAGAAGCAAGCCTCTGTCTAAGACAGGCACAAAAAGACTTGGCAGGCCTCAACTCCCATGAAAATAGGAAAGCATGGTTAGAGGCCAAAAAACACTTTGATACATGGGCAGCAGCTCAAGAAGCCACACACCAATCCCACAGTGACCTGCAATTTCATAAATTCGGCAAAAAGCCAGGCAAGCTGTTAGCACGATTATGTAGAAAACCATTCACAACTACCCTCTTTACATCTCTGAGTGATACACAGGGAACATTAAAAAGCGACCCTTTAGACATTATTTCCATTTTATAAAATTACTATCAAACTCTATACGGCTCGGATCCTATAGACACTGCTAAGGTCACTTCCTTCCTAGATATTATTTCGTTGCCACGGTTAGACCCAACTACTCTACAAGCTCTGAACGCTCCCATCACTCAGGCGGATATATCCCTAGCCATTAAATCAATTACAATTGGTAAAGCCCCTGGGCCTGATGGCTATACAGCTGAATTTTACAAACTCATGGCTGAAACTCTTTCCCCTACCCTACAATTGATTCAGGGGGGAGGAGACTACCTTCCCTCTGGATTTCAAGCCCACATTAAATTGATTGCCAAAAAAGACAAAGACCCGACGGAACCTGGATGATATCGGCCAATATCCATACTGAATCTCGATGCAAAACTCCTGTCAAAAATTATCGCCTCTCGTCTAGCAACTATACTACCTACTCTTATCCATCGCAAGCGGGGTTGTGCAGGGTCGTTTGGTGGCTTCGAATATTCGCAAGGTGATATCTGTCCTGAGTCAAGCATCTAATGACACCACTCAAGACGCAGCAATCGCCTCATTAGATGCCGAAAAGGCATTTGACAATGTCAACTTCGAATGGCTATTCTTAGCACTACGGAAGTTTGGATTTGAGGGCCCCTTTATGCACCTGATCCAAACCATGTATACATCCCCAACAGCCCAGGTCATAGCAGCAGGCCACATATCTAACCCCATCCAACTTCACAAGGGGACTAGACAGGGCTGCCCTCTATCCCCTTTACTTTTTAACTTGGCCCTGGAAACATTAGCACACTTCCTATTATTTCACTCTGACCTCCATGGCATTACAATAGGACAGCAAGAGTTTAAGCTTGCTTTGTTTGCAGACGACATATTAATTTTTACCTCACACCCATCTCTCGACCTACCATACATTCAACATATTTTCTCATCCTTCCGCCTTTGTTCAGGGCTCCATATAAATTTCTCTGTGAGGTGCTTCCACTATTTCATTCCCGCCTCCCGGTGTGGACGCAAGATTCGATCTTTAAAATTGCTACCAAGCATATCACTTACCTAGGCATAAAGATAGGGAAACTAGCTTCATCTCTATATGAGCTAAATTACGCGCCCATGATTACTAAAATCATTGGGGAACTGGAAATGTGGAAGGAACTGGAAATGTAGAAGGATCTACCGCTCTCACTCCTAGGCAGATCACACCTCTTTAAGATGGTGAGTTTCCCAGAACTTCTCTATCCGCTCCAGACCATATCTCTTCTCCTTAAACACAAGGACATAACGAGGCTTAATAGGGCAATTTCAACCTTTGTATGGAAAGGCAAACTTCCCCGTATACCACTTGCCAAATTATTCCTGCCACAAAGCGAGGGAGGATCCGGTCTCACAAAAGTGCGAGCATATATTCTTTCATGTCTGCTCCGTATATGTCTAGACTGGCTCACCCAATCCTCTAAATATTCCAATCATCACATTGAATCTGCATTAGCACATCCCTACGATCTCTCGGCCTTACTACATTCCAATGTTAACTCTCTTCCACCCCACTTGAAACATAATTTGCTCATCCGCAATACCCTTACTACATGGAGGGAGGTCAGGCGTAAACTAGGTCTCTCCGTTGCTCTCTCGTTTTCTTCCTAGCCATCATAACCCTTCCTTTTCTCCCCTGAAAACCTATGATGCTTATCATACCTGGCTGGTTCAAGAATTAACTTTGGTACAGCACTTGTATGATACATCTACGGGTTCCCCATAGCCTCTCAACAGCGTCTTACAAACCTACGGACTACCAGCACACCACTTTTTCTATATGCTTCAAGTAAGGAACTTTGTCAAATCTGTGGCACCTATTAAGTCTAGATTTCAGACGACATTCATTGATGTCTTGGCGAACTCTCGAAAGTATAAAATATCGAACGTATACAGACCTCTTCTGTATATATCTTCTGTATGCCAAACCTCTTGAGACATTCAATGCTGTGAAATCCTGGGTCAAAGATTTTGAGAATGCATTTACAGCTGAGCAACTACTATCATGCTTCAACTCCACATGTGTCTTCAATCACAATGAATTCTGGCATGAGCAACAACCCAAGATTCTTCACCGTGCCTATATGCCCTGTCTCTACTCAAAAAATGACCCGGCTCTATCTACTTTCCCTCTCTGTGGAAGTCAAAAACCATCACTACAACACAGATTCTGGCTCTGCTCTGTTATTTCCACATTCTGGAAACAAGTGATCAACTTCATAACCATCACCATTACCTTCCAACTACCTATTGACCCGCTACCACTCCTCTTCGGCTACTTGGAGCAGTCAGTCATTGACCTCTTCTCCTCTCAAACGTCATCCTTCAGAAATAACAAACCTTGGATATCCACAATCCTCCTAATAGCAAGACGGACCATTCTCCCTCCGGAAATGGGTCTCCAACTGTCCTCCAACACTGACGGACATCAAGCAAGAGCTCAACTCTCTTCTACACCTTGGCAGACTTAATCTAATCACCTCCCCAACCTCCTCAAAGGAGTCCTATTATTTCCGTAAATGGGAATCCTATATCGCAGGATCCCTATCCACACAGGAGCAGGCATATTTTCTCCAGAATCCCAACTTATTAAGTCGTCCATTGAAACCTCCCTTGAACCCTGTGGTATTGGAGCCATTGTTTACTGGTTTAATTCACTTTGATATCAACTGCTAAGCTATTATAATGAAATGTTCTATCTCTACTGACCTCCTCCTCGTCTTCCATTCATCTCCTCTCTTCCTCCATTTTCAGCTGTATCTTGACCCTACGCTTAACCTCTCAACTCAGGATCATATACCCACCAGACACTATCATTATAACATAGACCTACATTAAGCAACTGAAGCATGACATCTCCTCCACATTACTTATGGCGGAACCCGAATCCACTGGCTTCCTTCTCTCCTTTCCCCTCCTTTTCATCTCTCTCTAGGCTAACTAGGTCCCCGGGTAATACCTCCCTACTCCTCTATATCTCTTTTCTTTAGGTCTCGTATCGTTCTCGCCACTGTTCATCAATAATCTCAACAAACTTAATCGCTCCGACTATTTCATCCGCTACTAATTCCCACCCCTTACACTTTTTGTCCTCTTGCTCTCCCCCTCCCTTACCCTCTTGTCTAATCCCAGCTCCCAAGTTTACAGACATTTCTTCTCTAATTACCCTTTTTTGGTATGTTATTGGTGGATAGCAAATGACATCTGTGACATCTAAAACATCTAACAGCAACTACTGGCAAACCACATCATCTTACTCCCCGAATGCACACTCTCCACTGGCTATCATTTCCCCTTTCTCTACACATAAGCTATATGCCCACCGCTTTTATATACTACTCTCTTCATTACTTCTCCAAAACTGAGTTTCTTGTCTTCCCCCCAGCCCGGATACCACCCCCCATTGACTTCTCCGTCACATTCAACAACGCCACCATCAAACCCGCCCCGCAGGCCAGAGTACTTGGTGTCATTCTGGACTCCAACCTATCCTTCCAGCCCCAAGTCCAATCTTTAACAAACTCGTGCAGACTCCACCTCCGCAACATTCGCACGTTCCTAACTCCAGAAACCACTAAACAGCTAATCCACTCCCTCATCATATCACGACTCGACTACTGCAACTCCCTCCTCACTGGCCTGCCTCGCCACTGGCTATCCCCGCTTCAGTCCATCCTGAATACGGCAGCCAGACTCATTCACCTTTCCAACCGCTCCATCTCCGCCACCCCCTTCTGCCAATCCCTCCACTGGCTTCCGATTGTGCAACGGATCAAATTCAAAATCCTAACATTGACGTACAAAGCTGTCCACCATACTGCCCCGAACTACATCACTGACCTAATATCCAAGTACCACCCAGCACGCACACTCCGCTCCTCACAAGACCTCCTTCTCTTTAGTTCCCTGGTCTCCTCCTCCCATGCCCGCCTCCAGGACTTCTCCAGGGTGTCACCCATCCTCTGGAACTCCCTGCCCCAACCCATCAGATTATCACCTACTCTCCTCTCCTTTAGGCGCACCCTGAAAACCCATCTCTTCAGGGAAGCCTACCCCACCCCCTGCTAACTTGACCGACCTCCTCCACTCTTCCTACCACTCCATCCCCCACAGCTATCTCCTCCTGTACCACCATCCCCTCCCTCCTAGATTGTAAGCTCCAAGGAGCAGGGCCCTCAATCCCCTCATGTTTTGCATTGTATTGGTATTGTTCTGTCTCATGTTCTGTCCCCCTTTGTAATGTACAGCGCTGAGCGAACTATTGGCGCTTCATAAATACTGTATAATAATAATAATAATTACTTACCTATGCAAACTTTATAACTCGGTGTTATATGAATGCCTTATAGCAACTGTTCTCATTATGCTAAGTATATATTATTTTCCGCACCATTACCTCTCTGACTGGATATGATATGATGTGGCAATTGTGTCATAACTGTCTCACCACTTTGATTTGTTTTACCTTGTTAAAACCCAATAAATATTCTTAAAAAAAAAAAGCCCAAATGTTCTGTTATTCTGTGACTGCACCAAAATCACATGGCATTTACCAATATGTGGGGGTACCATTAAAAATTAATGGCACCCCTGCGTATCTGCTAAAGAGCAGTGTGTGTGTCTGCGTGTTAGGAACATGCACAATTTTGCACGTATTACTGACAGCAGTAATGTGAACCAAGCCTTAGCCTGGGAGGCCTCAAGACTAAAATTACTTTTCAAGGATGCCCTGATTGGAAAATTGTTGAAAAATACGGTTCTATACTGTTGAGATATGTCTGAACCCCGAGTGTCAGATGTCAGGAGGTATAGGTATAACTTGCAGTGCCATTCTAGGCTGAGACAAGGATCTCCCTTCTGGTATCAGTGAAGGGAGCAGAGGCCTATACATCATTCACGGGTGTAGGAGCATCATCAGAGGATGGAAGACACACCACTCATTGACCCAGGCCATGAATATGTGGATGAGTGTGGCATAAGCAAGTGCAGCTCCATCCAGGCCCTCTAACATGTTTCGCCCCACACACCGGGGCTTGGTCAAAGAGGTGTTGGGAGACTTGCAAGGTCAGGGCAACCATTGGGGACAAGCGTTATCAAGAAGCCCCTGAGGAGGTAGAGCTACATATATAAACAGAAACAATCAAGTCATTTCTTACTTTGCCATTTTTCCACAAGTAGGACATACTCATATTTGGAAACCTTTCAGGCACATAATCTGGGCCTTCAATAATGGAAACTGTAGATAAATTAACGTTACTACCATCCACAGTCCAGTGGTGTAACAGAAGATCGGTTGGAATTTCTCTTCTCTCGCTAAAGTAGATCTCGCCTTCTGCTAGGTCCATGAAGTGAACTTTTCTCACATATTTGTGCAGCTTTTCATGGAAGACAAAAATTCACAGATTACTATATACAGATAGAAGAGTTCTGGAATTTCTTCACAAAACACAAACAGTGAGAGAGCTCCATCCAAGTGACTCGGCGGTCTTTCTATATATGAATGAACCAGGAGAATCACTTATTCTTCACTATTGGTTCTCCTGCAATGTCTCCTCTGATATGAATAGAATCCCCTGTCCTAATAATCCAGAGAATCATCAATCATTCATTTTATATTCAGATTGCACAACGCTGTATGTATATATTTAGGAGGATTAAAAAATGTAAATTTTTCTGTCTATTCTATTTATATTTTTCTCCAAGAGAGAAAAGCTTCATATGGAGTGATTGGTATTGATTATTATGAACTGTTTCGCTTCCAGAACCATTTTGTGTATTTTTTGCAATTTTTAAAAAATCCTTTAATCCTAACGAATATATAAAACTCCCAAAGATTATATATTTTCTAAAAGTAGGAATGAATAAAATGGTGGCAGCTCCAATTTGTTATGTCACATAATATTAGTGCACCGGCTTAGGAAAAACAAAATTTCAGTGCAAACTACACTAGAGATAATTTTAGGGCACACAGACACAATGTATTTCCCAATTTTTGATAAAATATAAAAGGTCAAATAGATAACCAGCATGTCAAACCTTAACCACTTGCCCTCCAGAGGATTTACCCCCCCCCCCCTTCCTAACCAGGCTATTTTTTGCGATAAGGCGCTGCGTTACTTTAACCACTTGAGCCCCAGAGGATTTACCCCCCTTAATGACCAGGCCTTTTTTTGCTGTTTGGCGCTGCACTAATTCAAATGATAATTGCGCGGTCATGCAATGCTGTACCCAAACAAAATTTACGTCCTTTTTTTCACACAAATAGAGCTTTCTTTTGGTGGTATTTGATCACCTGTGCGCTTTTTATTTTTTGCGCTATAAACAAAAAAACCACAAAAATTTTGAAAAAAAACAATATTTTCTACTTTCAGCTATAAAAAATATATTGTAAACTCAAAGTTAGTCATAAATTTAAGCCAAAATGTATTCTGCTCCATGTTTTTGGTAAAAAAAATCCCGTGCATTAGCGGGCAAACTGGCGCTATCTAGGAGGGGCGCTAACACTATCGGAAGTCACCAGTGACACTAATACAGTGATCAGTAAAAATCTGTTCACTGTAATCAATGACACTGGTGACAGGGCAGTGAAGGGGTTAACTGGGGGGGGAGGGGGGCGATCAAGGGGTTAAATGGGATTTTTGGTGCACTAGCGGGCAAACTGGCGCTATCTGGGAGGGGCGCTAACACTATCGGAAGTCGCCAGCGACACTGATACAGTGATCAGTAAAAATTGGTTCACTGATCAGTGACACTGGTGACAGGGCAGTGAAGGGGTTAACTGGAGGGGGGGTGATCAAGGGGTTAAACGGGATTACTGGTGTACTGGCGGGCAATCTGGCGCTATCTGGGAGGGGCGCTAACACTATCGGAAGTCGCCAGCGACACTGATACAGTGATCAGTAAAAATCAGTTCACTGATCAGTGACACTGGTGACAGGGCAGTGAAGGGGTTAACTGGGGGGGAGAGATTAAGGGGTTAAATGGGATTACTGGTGTACTAGCGGGCAATCTGGCGCTATCTGGGAGGGGCGCTAACACTATCGGAAGTCGCCAGCGACACTGATGCAGTGATCAGTAAAAATTGGTTCACTGATCAGTGACACTGGTGACAGGGCAGTGAAGGGGTTAACTGGAGGGGCGATCAAGGGGAAACGGGATTACTGGTGTACTGGCGGGCAAACTGGCGCTATCTGGGAGGGGCTCTAACTCTATCGGAAGTCGCCAGCGACACTGATACAGTGATCAGTAAAAATTGGTTCACTGATCAGTGACACTGGTGACAGGGCAGTGAAGGGGTTAACTGGGGGGGGGTGATCAAGGGGTTAAACGGGATTACTGGTGTACTGGCGGGCAAACTGGCCCTATCTGGGAGGGGCGCTAACTCTATCGGAAGTCGCCAGCGACAGTGATCAGTAAAAATTGGTTCACTGATCAGTGACACTGGGTGACAGGGCAGTGAAGGGTTTAACTGGAGGGGGAGGGGCAATCAAGGGGTTAAACGGGATTACTGGTGTACTGGCGGGCAATCTGGCGCTATCTGGGAGGGGCGTTAACTCTATCGGAAGTCGCCAGCGACACTGATCAGTAAAAATCGCTTCACTGATCAGTGACACTGGTGACAGGGCAGTGAAGGGTTAACTGGAGGGGGGGGGTGATCAGGGGGTTAAATGTGACCTAGAGTGTTCTAACTGTAGTGTAGTGCTTGTGTACTCACTTTTTGGATGTCTTCTTCTCTGTCTGGAACGGAATGTGTCCAGGCAGAGAAGAATGACATCATATCCTGCCCTGTGTGTATGTCAACACAGGACAGGATAGGACAGGGACCGATCATGTGATTTCAGCCAGAAATCACTGGCTGAAATCTAATGATTGATCCCTCCTGGATCAAATAGTGTCACCCGCGGGTCAAGGGAAAGCGCGCGCGCGCCCCCTGCCGGCGAAAGTGTTGGGAGCGCGGAACCCGTTTTTAAACGTGGTTTTGCGCTCCACTGCCGCCCTGCACACGTATATACACAGTGGCAGGGCGGCAAGCGGTTAACTGACAATTGCGCGGTCATGTAATATTGTACAAACAGGAAATTTGTGTCTATTTTTTCCCACAAATAGAGCTTTCTTTCGGCGGTATTTGATCCCCTACATGTTTTTATTTTTTATTTTTTTGAGCTATAAACAAAAAAAGACCAACAATTAAAAAACAAAATTTTTTTGCATAATTGTCAATCTTTTTGTTTATAACACAAAAAACAACCCCATTGGTGATCAAATACCACCAAAAGAAAACTCTATTTGTGGAGAAAAAGGGGGGAATGTACAGTGTTGCATGACCGCACAATTGTCAATTAAAGTAACGCAGCGCCATAAAGCAAAAAATGGCCGGGTCATGAAGGGGGGCAAATCTTCTGGAGGGCAAGTGGATGGGCAAAGCTTTATAAGTCATCTGATCAGAGTTCTCTAGGAGCTCTAGTGCCAGAATTTTTGGTCTCCCTCCAGCATGTACGGTGATATGTAAAATGTGTAGCACAATCAATGTTTTCCTTCATAGAATTTCCTAATGCATGCAATGACGTTCATACATGCATATGTGCGGGGGTTGGGGGACTCAGAATTTTGAAAGGGTTATTTTACGTTCTTTGGTGTAACTTTAATTATTTACAATATTATTTTTATATTTTCTTTTACATAACTTTTTTTCTTCACATAGGAGTCAAAAAGTCCCCTATATGATGATTTTTTTAGTGACAGGTTCTAAAAGACCTCTGATGTCTCATCTGTCTGCCATAGAATGCAGATGACATTCCATCAGTTTCTGGCCCAGCATACTGGCTGAGAAAATTTAAAGGGGGATCTGGAAGTGTCGTTTTACACATTGCTTCCCAGTCATCAAGAAGAATGGGTAGGGAGTGGGGGACCCTACCAATCGACACCTACCATGCTGGTCCTGGGCACACCAATGGGCACATGGAGTCACAGTATATATGGTGGGGGGGAGGGCAAGTGGGTGTGTAGAAAGGCGGCTGTTACTGGGGGTGTTTGAAAGTGATTGCGTGGTTGCCTGGCCTTCCATCTTCTGTTGGGAACCCCTGCAGCTGCTGGGAGTTCGTGCAAACTCCCCCCCCCCATGTCAGGGCAAAGAAAGGGTTAATAATTTTCAAACCCAACATTATGTATGGCTAAATAATTATTGCCACAATGTTACCTCCTTTGTCTGAAGGTTTTGTTGGGAATTTAGGTAAGTAAGGTAAGGTTTTGTATAGATTCTAAGATCTAAGATCCATATTCTTGATCTCCTCCACCATTCATCTAATAAGTAGCTCTACACTCGGGTTAGTCTGAGTTGGAAACCCATTGGATTTCTTTTTATTTCTATTCTGACTCAGATTGTTGTGATAGCGATTTATCCCTTGTGAGACCTCTCTGCCTAGCCTGTATAAGCAGATATAATCACTGTGGACAATCCTTATCAGATAGCTGAACTCACCAATACTGTGTTCATCCAGAAGTTGCTTTATTCTGTACATGTGAAACAGGATACAGCAGAATGAATGGTTTCCAGTATTATGCGGTCAAAAGATGATACTTTCTGTAGCGTACTATGCAGAATACATGTGTCCCTGTTACATGTGGTCTGTTAGCTGCCTCCATGACACAGGAAGTGCTGAACTCAAGAAGAAGGGAGGAGCTTCATATACAAAGGAACTGTGTCATAGATCTCAGGGAGGCAACATGAAAAACAAATGCATTACCAAATAAGACCACTGGATGGCAGCATTACTAACTATAGAAATGTCCATAGAAAATGGTACAAAGAATAAACTATATGAATTCTCATGTACATTAACATAAATATTAACTGTGTAACAGCATACTCCCCGTCTGGCATTGTAAATGTCACTATTTAAACCATAACGGTAGTTATACAATTGCAAATAAACAACAGTGCAATTTGCTTGATATCTTGAAGACCTGACGACATAAAAAAGAGAACATGCATATAGTGCAACAATTATAACGTAAGGCTTCAAGTTATATCGATTAAAGTTCAAGACACTTCCTTCTTGAAGTCACAGGTTGGATCCAGCAGCATACGCAAGCAAGTTCATTCTCCAAAGGGCAAGAGCAGAACAAGTTCCGTGATAGGTCTGCTGAAAGTCTTTACAGTCCCTTGTCTTGCAACTTTCACCTCCACCTTGCGTACCTTGCCGTCATCACTAGGAATGCTCTTTACAATGAGTCCCATAGGCCACTTGATTCTTTCAGCTTGCTGGTCCTTCAGCAGAACGAGATCTCCAACTTTAATGTTAGGGTTCAGGCGTTGCCATTTTCTGCGTCCTTGCAGAGTAGAAATATACTCCATTCTCCAACGATTCCAGAAGCAGTTGGAGAGGTGTTGTACTCGCTTCCACTGGTCATAGCACAGATTTCCTGCTTTAAAGTTTCCAGGTGGAACAGGAACGGACCCAAGCTTCTGGGTAAGTAGAGTAGCTGGGGTAAGGATAGTTGGGGTCTCTGGATCTGTAGAAACTGGAACAAGTGGTCTTGAATTGATTATGGCAGATGCTTCTGAGAAGATGTGAAGCTCTTTTCCCTGACTTGTAGCACGGGAAGCTGAGGTGTAACAGCGTGGTATACTGATTCCATCTAAGGCATGTAGAGATTGTTTCCAGGACTCCCACTTTGGAAGCTTGTCTGTAGGCAGCGGAGCATCCCAATCTTTAATAGACTCTGAGAACTGTCTAAGTAAGGCTTTACCTTGTATGGTGATGGGAGCCACAAATCCCAATGGATCGTATAAGCTGTTCACCACTGAGAGAACACCACGCTTGGTAAATGGTTTGTCTGCAGAGCCGACTTGAAAGCCGAAGGTATCTTTTAATAAGTCCCACCGTAGGCCCAGACTTCTCTGTACAGGTGGCATGTCCATCCCAAGATTTAAATCTTTAAACCCAGTGGCATGATCGCCAGGTTGAAAGGCTTTCATAACAGCGACACTATTCGAGGCAATCTTGTGTAGTCTGAGGTTAGCCTAGGAAAGCGTACCTTGTGTCCTTTGGAGCAGGTCTATGGCTTCTTCGTCTGTAGGTAAAGACTTAAGTCCGTCGTCAACATAAAAGTCTCTCTCAACGAAGTGTCGAGCATCCGCACCATACTCCTTTTCTCCATCAAGGGCAGTCCTTCGTAAACCATATGTTGCAACAGCGGGTGAGGGACTATTTCCAAAAACATGTACCTTCATGCGGTATTCAATTATCTCATTGTCCATGTTGTTGTTACGGTGCCACAGAAACCTTAGGAGGTTCCTATGGTCTTCACGTACAATGAAGCAATGAAACATTTGCTCAATATCAGCAGTTATGGCAACTGGTTCTCTTCTAAATCTCATAAGTATACCTACAAGGTTGTTGGTTAGATTCGGGCCAGTGAGAAGAACACATCGTTCAGGGATACGCCTTGATGCTTGGCACTGGAGTCAAATACTACCCTGATTTGTTTTGGCTTACGTGGATGATACACTCCAAAGAAAGGCAGGTACCAGCACTCATCATGTCTTTGAAGTGGTGGCGCTGGTTCGGCGTGATCATTATCAAAGATCCTTTTCATAAAAGCGATGAAATGTTCCTTCATTTCAGGCCTGTTCTTTAGTGTTCGCTGAAGTGAGTTGAATCTGGATAGAGCCTGTTCACGATTGGTTGGGAGTGTGGCCCTTGCAGCACGAAGAGGTAATGGTGCGATCCAGCTGTTAGACTCATCCTGGAAGAATTCTTCGTCCATTATTTTGATGAACTCTCTATCTTCGACCGACAAGGCTATTTTGTTGTCATCACTTGTAGTACAAAACACTGTGGTACCTAGGTTGTCATCACAAAGAACAGGAGTAACATCAGGTACTTGGATGATGTCAAGAGGCTTCTCCTTTACTTCATAATGGTGAGGGCACTGTTTGAAGTGGGATGCACGTCCATTTCCCAACATGTAAGTTTTGAAGGAGTGGATCTGAGTTGATGTTCTGTCCAGGCATACATCGCCCACTATTACCCAGCCTAGGTCAAGTCTTTGTGCATAAGGGGCATTATCAGGTCCATCGCATTGGTCGTGTACTTTATGTACTCTGAGAATGTCTCTTCCTAGCAGGACCAAGATTTCAGCACTCTTGTCCATCGCCGGAATCTCATCAGCAAGGTGCCTTAAGTGAGGATGATTATATGCAGCTTCTGGAGTAGGAATCTCTCCTCTTTCGTCTGGTATCTGATCACACTCAACTAATGTTGGGAGGGGTATGCCTTCTCCATCCTTGATATGAGAGACCATGAATCCATCGACCCTTCTGCCAAAGGTCTCTACACGACCAGAACAGGTTCTGAGAGTATACGGTGTGGCGTGACCTTCTAAGCCAAAGATCTCAAAGAATTTAGGCTTAACCAGGGATCTGTTGCTCTGTTCATCTATTATGGCATACATCCTAGCAGCTTCCTCAGGATGATCCTTGGGGTATATCTTGACTAGGCATATCTTGGCACAGCACTTGTGATCCAGTCCCTCTCCACAGACTTCTGTGCATGAAGAGGAAACATTACTTTTGGCTAGAGCATGACTTTGTTGCTCCCCGCCATAATTTGAGACAGGGGTTGAGGTAGGTAGCTGCTGTGGGTTGTCTGGAAGTGGAGTAGGATGCATGGCTGTAACATGTCTGTCGCTACCGCATTCTGTGCATTTGATGACAACTTTACAGTCTTTAGCAAAGTGGTTATAAGAAGCACAGCACTTGTAGCATATTCCAAGTTTCTGGAGAATCTCCCTGCGCTCTTGTAAAGTCTTTGCCCTCAGCCCACGACATTTCTTAAGAGGGTGAGGATTCTTGTGAATAGGACACTGAGGATTAGGGTCTTTATCTCTGGCATCCACAATGCCTTGGTCAGTAGGCGAGGTTGTGGAGGGTGAGATGTCTGTCCTTTTAACAGATATTGCTCTAGTATAGTCTCTACGTTTAGCTGCTGTGTTATCATACCTTGATGATGATGAGGATGAAGCAGGCAAGTTTGGTTCACTGAAGCTGAAGCTGGGATCGTTTCTCGTCCAGGCTTGATCACTAATGAACCTGCAGAAGTATGAGAATGGAGGAAAGGATACGTTATAGTCTCTTTTGTACCTTGAGCCCTGTTGTGCCCATTTCTCTTGCAGGCCGTATGGCAGTTTAGACACCACTGGGTTGACACCATGAGCGGTGTCCAGGAAGCTTAGTCCAGATAGACGTGGGTCTGTCTTTGCCAACTCTAGCTCCATGAGGAGGTCACTTAGATCTTGGAGCCTGCGATAGTCTTTGTTTCCTATTTTTGGGAAGTTTTGCAGTCTCTTGAATAGAGCGCTCTCTATGGCTTCAGAGCTACCATAGGCTTGCTCAAGTCTTGCCCATGCAGCAACAAGACCTGCGTCTGGGTGGTCAACATGTACTGTTCTCAGTCTTTTAACACGATCTGCAGATTCTGGTCCCAGCCACTTTATGAGCAAATCAAGTTCTTCCTTAGTAGTAAGGTTGAGATCAGCAATAGCAGCCTTGAAGGTTGATCTGCAGGCCCTGTAGCTCTCTGGACAGTCGTCAAACCTTGAGAGGCTGGTGTTAATGAGCTCACGGCGAATCATATATCTGGCAAAGTCATTCAAGTCTGATCTCTCACTCTTTGGTGCCAAAGTAACTTGTGGAACCCCTTGGGTGTGAAAGTTCTCTGGTGATGTAGGGTGAGATTTACCAGGGTAAAATGATGTTGCATGAGCGTTTAACTGTGGTGTAGTCTCTAAGGCTTGTGCTGGCTGTGGCTTGAGCTGCGACTTGTCACTGGAAGTCACCTTGTTGTTGGCAGGAGTTGATGTGGTTTGCTTCATAGATGTACTTGTGTTGTACATTTGAAGAGGCTTAGGCATATGGAGCTGAGAGGTCTCTGTGTTGAGAGTCAGAACAGTGTTGTTAATAGGAGGTACAGGAGATGACTCTGTATCTTCACACATGTTATGCTTTAATACGTATTCACTGGTGCGTTCAACTGGATCTTCCAGTTCTGCTGGGATAAGGCAGTCTGAATTAGTACTTTGTCCCATTGCTTGTTCAAAGACTTTCAGCCTTGCTAGGGAAGCTGCTTCCTCCCCTTCCATCTGCAGAATCTTTATTTGGGAATCTGCCTCTGCTTGCTGAGAAGCCATTTGGGCTTGGAGAGCTTTTCTTTTAGCTTCCATCTCTGCTTGCTGAGCTTTGCTTTTAGCTTCCATCTCTGCTTGCTGAGCTTTGCTTTTAGCTTCCATCTCTGCTTGTTGAGCTATCATCTGTGCTTGTTGAGCTATCTTGTGTGCTTCTACCTCTGCTTCCTTTCTGGTAAAATAGCTTTGCACCTTTTTTGATTCAGCATCAGCGCGGGCCTCTATTAGCTTATCGCTTAACGTCGAACTTCTGGAGCGAGAGGATCTAGAAGAAAGTGCAGTGCGCTTGGTTGAGGTGGATCTGTGAGATCTGGTCTCCTGCAGTTGAGTAATGCGGAGTTCTGCTTTAAACTTAGCATTTTGCACTGCAAGATCCCTTTGTTGGTTTACTGCATCAGTCCTGGTCAGTTCTGCTGAAGAATCCTCTATATTAGAGTCCTGCAAGAAAGCTGAGTATTTTACAGACAGCCGCTGGTAGCGTTCATACGCAGCAGATAGGCGATTTATAGAGTCTCTTAATTCAGCTGGTTGATCATTAAAGTGTGACAAAACTGACATGCATTGTGAAGTTCGGCCCCAGAGGTCTGACAGATTACTGGAGAACTCATCTCTAGTGGCTTCATAGTTTTCCCTGAGTTTCTGTGTCGGTTTTATTGTACGTTTGGGTTTTACGCTCTGTTCGGGAATGTCTGCAGAATCTGCTCCCTGTACGTCTGCTGGTTCAGAGGAATGATGTATCTGTGTTGGTTCGGCCATAAAGGAGTGTTCAGAGCCTTGTCTAGACATTCTAGACATTTACTGTTCTGCAAAAATTGGTACTGTCTCTTTAAGAAGACGAACAGCAGCTTAGACAGGTGGGGTAACACAGTTCAATGCAGAGAAACAGTTTTCAACATTCACATGAAGTGCAGTAAGCTTGTGCGACCCTGTGCTTTGCAAGATGGCGGATGGCACTGAGCTTGATTGCAGATTAGGCACACACATATACACAGCAGGCTGGAGGGATTCTATGCATCTTCTGACTATTCTGACTCAGATTGTTGTGATAGCGATTTATCCCTTGTGAGACCTCTATGCCTAGCCTGTATAAGCAGATATAATCACTGTGGACAATCCTTGTCAGATAGCTTGAACTCACCAATACTGTGTTCTTCCAGAAGTTGCTTTATTCTGTACATGTGACAACAGGATACAGCAGAATGAATGGTTTCCAGTATTATGCGGTCAAAAGATGATACTTTCTGTAGCGTACTATGCAGAATACATGTGTTCCTGTTACATGTGGTCTGTTAGCTGCATCCATGACACAGGAAGTGCTGAACTCAAGAAGAAGGGAGGAGCTTCATATACAAAGGAACTGTGTCATAGATCTCAGGGAGGCAACATGGACAACAAATGCATACCAAATAAGACCACTGGATGGCAGCATTACTAACTATAGAAATGTCCATAGGAAATGGTACAAAAAATAAACTATATGAATTCTCATGTACATTAACATAAATATTAACTGTGTAACAGCATAATATCCCTGTTGTATTTTGCAACTAGAGTCAATGTCAATAGTCTGTAGTATCTGCAGAAGAAAACTTGGTCCACTCTGATGCAGCACCCTAATAAGGGTACATACACTTCTCAGTCATACCTTTATGACCACCCACCTAATACTGAGTAGGTCCCCGTTTTGCTTTCAACATGGCCTTGACCCATCAAAGCAAGGACACTACTAGACCTCTGAAGGTATGCTGTGGTATCTGGCACCAAGTTGTCAGTAGCTTGTCCTGTAAGTTGTGGGATGGGGCCTCCATGGATCAGAAATGTTTTTCCAACACCTCCCACAGATGCTTGATAAATTGAGATCTGGAGAATTTGGAGGTCAAGTTAACACCTCAAACTTGTATTCCTCAAACCATTTTTGAAGAATGTTTGCAGTATGGCAGGGCAAATTATCATGCTGAAAGAGGACACTGCCTTCAGGGATTGTCAATTCCATGAAGGGGTGTACTTAGTTAACAACAATGTTTAGGTAGGTGGTACATGTCAAGTAACATTCACATGAATGGCAGGACCCAAGGTTTCCCTCTGCATCACTCTGATTCCACTGGCTTGCTTTCTTCCCATACTGTATCCTGGTGCCATATTTCCCACACACACCCAGCCATCTTCATGATGAAAAAAAATGGAGTTCATCAGACTAGGCCACCCATTTCCAGGTGCACCATGGGCCACTAATTAAGCAAGATCAAAAATGTGCAAATTCATAATCAAGGATAAGTGTGTGAAGGTGTAACCATAGAAAGAGGTGTAGGACAGGGCTGTATTAATGAAGGGGCACACCTGGGCACTGCCCAGGAACCTCAGGTGCATGGGGCACCCATGATCAGGCCCCAGACAAAGTGGGGTGGGCAGATGCTGTGTTGGGGGTGTGCACTGGTGATTTGACCACTCGTGCAGCTCTTCTTTCTCAGGAGTAACTGAAGATGGAGCAACAGCTGGTTTCTGCTGGAGAGAGGATTCAGCTTTCTCCTCCCTCCTGCAGGGGGTGGCAGAGAATGGGCACTGAGACTGAGAACTCATCTCAGTCTCAGTGTGGGAGATGGAGGAGGAGTTGCCTTCATTGCAGATGGTTGTGAGTACAACAGTGAAGGCAGGGAGGCATAACTTTGATGTATGGGGACAACTAATGTGTGGGGATACTATGATGGGGAGTACCTGCTGTAAGGGGACCACTGTGGAGAGGGACCCCAGATTTTTGGGAACACAGTGGTGGTGGACACCTGATGTATGGGGGCACTGTGATGGGGAAACCTGATGTGAAGGGACACTAAGATGGGGACAACTGATGTATGGAGAGATTGTGATGGGGGAACCTGATGTAAGGGGACACTGTGATTGGGACACCTGATGTATGGGGAGATTGTGATGGGGACATCTGATGAACAGTATATGGGCACTGTGATAGGGAAACCTGATGCAGGCTAGTGGAAGCCCCAGTGCACTACTTTGCCTAGGGGCCCATGATGCTATTAAGATGGCACTGGTGTATAGGAGTGGGAGTAGATCCAAGTGATTTTGTTTTATCATAGACTGGAGACATCATTTTCTGTTTAATGTGATGATGTAAATTTTAAAAAATTCAGATTTGGTAGAACATTTCATGATCTTCAGTCCAGTCAGTGAAGTCCATTGAAGGGCTTTATTTGCCCACGTTCATTTAAAGTAATTTAAAAGTAAAGGTTCTACACATCAGGATTCCCAAACAGGGGTTCAGCTTCCACACAGAAATCAGAAGCAAAAACACAGCCCCTGGCTATAAGGGAGCTCACCTCGGACTACACGGCTCTCTAGAACTCAGACTCCCAATACAGAACACAATGGTGTTCACACGCTGCTACTGTGACAACTGGAACTGTGTCGTTCTGTTCCAAATAGACAAACAGCACCCCAGCCTAGTGCATTATCCCAAGGATAGATGAATGAAAAAGGATAAAAACAGACTAACAAACAATGTCTGTGAACAGCAAGTCAGGCCACTGCCTCGTGGTACAACGGTAAGTCAGAACAAATACCGAAGAATCGAATACCAAGGGACACCATCCAGGATCCAAAAAGCGGCTTATGTGTTTAAAGGGTAACCCAAATCCTCAGAGCCAAATGATTTGGCTCTGAAGTAAAGGGTTTACCCTCGAAATGTGTAAGACAGTTTTTGGATCATGGACGACGTCCCTTTGGCATTTGCTTCTTCGGGGTCTGACCCACCACTGTACCACAAGGCAGTGGCCTGACATGCTGTTCACACACATTTGTTTTCATTAAACTATCCCTGGGATAATGCACTAGGCTTGTGCCCTGTTTGTCTCTTTGCAGTCACTATTTGGACTACCCCAGCCGTTTGAAGGCAGAAAGGCTTTTTCATATTCCCTGGTGCTGTATCTATACAAATATGTGAATACTGTCTCTAGTCCACCACACTCATGCACAGCTGATTTTGACACTTTTTTTTAATAAACTGTTGTGTAATTCCATGCAGATAGGTACATGTCCTTTGTGTGTTCATGTTCGTGCTGCTCAACTTGCAGCGGTCTCCTCGGGAGGGAGGAGCCATCAACCATAGTCAGTTTTCTAAAAGGGCTGTGCACACCTGTACAATCAGAATGCTGGTTGTCTGAAAAAACTGGACCCAGGATTGGAGATGTCATCCCTCCCAAGTATCCAGAAAGTCTCAGGGTTCCAGAGCCCAAACCGGGTTTTATCAAACTTTGAGGAAGTTTCTGCTGTATTATACAAGCGCCTTGGATCCCCTCAACTTCCATGGATGAGAACCTTGGGTAATGCAAAACCCCTTTTTACACTATGACAGGGCACAGGATTGTTACTATATAGAATTGTTATATCAATATTAGTAGATTATTCTAAGTAACGATACATACTGTATGTTCCAGGGTGTTCCATAGACCCTGTCCTGAAGAAGTGGAGAAGACCATAAAAAAAGTTCTTAATATTTGGTGATACAAGAGTACTGGAAACGTATTTGCACAATGCACAGCTTGGAATATGTGTCTATGTATACAACCTTTTGACCAATCTCTTTATGAATGATTTTATTGCTTACACAAATAAATATAATGAATATAAATGTACATAATGCATATAAAATATATATATATAATCTGGACTACTTAAATGTGACTCCTAATATGCTGTGTATAAAGCAATTCATTTAAAAGATCAATAAAAGATTTAAAAATCCATTTATACCCCCTCCCCCACACACTCTTATAAATGCTGCCCATTTGTTTTATAATTTTTAAAACTGTACAGAGAAACCCAGACGAGAAACCCAGTGATTGCCCAGACAGTGATTGTCCAGACAGTGATTGCCCATACAGTGATTGCCCAGACAGTGATTGTCCAGACGGTGATTGCCCAGACAGTGATTGTTCAGACAGTGATTGCCCAGACAGTGATTGCCCAGACAGTGATTGTCCAGACAATGATTGCCCAGACAGTAATTGCCCAGACAGTGAGAGGAAGGGTGGAGATAGCTGTCCATCTCACTTAAATTACATAATTACTTGTATTTTATAATATAGGATCCTAGTAAGATAAACACGTATTCTCCAACTTACTCTGTGCTGTAATACATTTTGTTCAGATGTATTTTTCTTCATGTATATTCTGTGTAGAGCATTGGACAGAACATTTACAGCCATGACCACACAGGAGGGCATAGTTGAATAACGAGAAAATATGACTGTCAAATCTATTACCTTTGTACAAGGTTTTGCGGAAATATGATACCTTGATTGGTAAATGTCATTTTTGTGTGAGTTTGGGGAAAGGCAGAGAAACACATAAATCCAAAAATCTTCCAGTATTGGGTCAGTTAGACAGTCGGAGATGTTGGCACCGTCACCATAAATATTAATGCTTAAGTCTCCTTTTGGTTTCCATATAAATATGAAGCTGCAGTTGAGTGGTGTAAAGACATAGTTAATCATAATTCTTACTTTATTCCATGATGGTGGGAGAATAAATGTGATATTGTTTAGAACAGAGCGTATACCAGAAACTAAATAAAAAAAGTTTACTGTAAAAGTTCCACATATTATGACAACCTCAGCTGATGATTCACTAACAGTTCTCCTTTTCTGAATATAAGTGTCTCTATGTGAAGTGAGTTGAATAATGTAATCTGTGCAGATCCCATGTAGTCTCATCATCTTACTCAGTTCTTGGGACTCATCATCACCGTCGCCAATCCTTGATGATATTATTCCAACCCAGTTCCACCCAAAATGCTGGATAAATTTAATGATAGCTGTAAAACGAGCCCCATCATCTGGTGTCATACGGAATAAAGTTGGATACATTTTTCCATCACTCAGGCGACGGTCAGTGACTTGATAATTGATCTAGATGATATGTTGGGAAATATTTTATTGGGATATTATTATTTGAACACTTTACATTGTTTCTATGAATGCAGGACTTTCCTTATTCTCAATATGGAAACATTCAGCACTTTATCTGCCATAGTCTTAATCCCGGTAACCAGAGACTTCTGGGAAGTGTAAGCTGAAAGCAAAACTTTTCTACATAGTTAAGCTGAGGATAAACTACAGGATCCATGAGCGATCACTAAGGGGCCGGGGCATATAAAAGAAAGCCTGGGAAGACAGTGGGGAGTTGGAGAGAGATTTTGGAAGGTTTGGGTGCATGTGATTGTTTGTGATGACCTGTGCTGTTCCAGACCGGACCGGACTGGACCAGAGCAAGCACAGCTGCTGGAGGAACTGGAGAGATTACTGTCAAGACGAGCATCAGGTGACAGAGGCCACCTCTAGGAAACCTGTTAGGTGCAGGAGCATGAGAGTTGCTTCCATCATAGCCACATCTTAAATCAAAGGGGGTCCCCCACTTCCTGCCCCCCATTGACTCTACTGATCACCACACAAGAATTGGGTGAGAGGGTTCCTGGCACACATATCATCATATTCATTTATAATCAGCTTGCTACCATTCAGGTTCTTCAAGTTTCAGACTGCCATCCTTCATTCTGCCATCGTGATCTCTGCTTGCAGGTTGCCACTGTAATTAAATAATGTTATTTCCTTAACCTTTCAGTGGTCATAAAGTTATGGCTGATCGGTGTATCTTCAAAATTCTACTTTTTGCCAAACTCTGCTTGCAGGTTGCTGAACTGAGTTAACCCCTTGTTCCCTGCTAGGCAGAGTCTGTTTCAAGTGACTACATCCACTTCTGTCCAGGCCATCTACGGAGGTTGCCTTTGCGGTTATTATCAAGCTTATCTTATAGAGTCCATCAAGCCCATAGAATCACTCCCTTAAAGTGACTTTGCTAACCATGTCACACCTCAAGGTAAACTGGCCTACTGCTTCATATTCTAGAGTGACTTTTTCCAATAGCTACATATCTTAAATTAACTTCAGCCCACCGCTCCTCATTCTAAAGTGAATGTTGTCAGCCACCTCACCTCACCTTACCTAAAGTGATTTGTGCCAATGAGCCTGTCTCTCAAAAGAGAATAATGCTGTTCATTGCACTACCTAAAGACACAGCACATTGTATTGCGTACCAATTCAGGGCCCCAACTAAGCCGGCAGAAGAGGCAAGATTGCATACTGTTTTATATTCAGAGTTTATTCTTTTTGGGGACACTGGTTGCAGGTGTTTTACTCAATTCTCAAGATTAAACTAAGACTCTCCTGACTACAACCTGCAAGTGAGCTAGCCTGCCTAATTAAGACATTCATGCTTTACAAATGCCATGTGATCAGCTGTGATTGGTCACAGCTATCACATAGTACTGGCAGCTGGATAGTACAGTAATCTGTCATGGACACAGTTGGTGACAGATTGCAGCTGCAGCACAGCTGCATGGGAGCATATGAGAGCATTCCGGGAGGACGTCAAGTGACATCCACTCAGAATGATGAAAGCCCCTCTGGAATTTTGGCTTCAACACTTCCCCTGGATGTTAAGAAGACCTACATGATAATCGGTTGTTGACAAGTACAGGAGGAAACCTCAGATAGTATGGTATAAAAAAACGATATTTCCTCCAACCGTATATTACAGAAAAGGAGGAAGATGCACAATGTTATGACAAGTAGGTTGCCAGAAGAAATAGAATTCAAACTGACTTTAGAGCAACGAAAGAAAAAAAAGAGAGACAGTCAATTACAATGAAAGCTCAAGCCTTCCTACATTAGAAAGATTTTCAAATCTTACCACAAACGCCACTCTCAAAACCATGAGTCTCCCATATTCAGACAGCACTACATCAAGGATGATAATAGTGTATCCAACCAACATGTAAAATGCCTCAAAGGAGCCCAGCCGGGTCCATATACTGTATAAAGCACAATAATCATGTATACATTTTAAAAGAGCAGACATCCCACCTCAACTACATTAAAATCACCATCCATCAAGAATCAAACCCATTATCTCCATGAAACCTCACTCCAAACCACACAGATGCCAGCGGGGCTATATACAGCATGTAATCATATCTCCCCTTCCTAACAATAGTAAATACACCGCTCAAAAAAAATTAAAGGAAAACTTTTTAATCAGAGTCTAGTATCAAGTCAAGTTAAACTCCTGGGATATTGATCTGGTCAGTTATGTAGCAGAGGGAGTTGTTCATCAGTTTCAGTTTCTTTGGTGTTAATGAAATTAACAACAGGTGCACTAGATGGGCAACTTGAGATGACCCCCAAAACAGGAATAGTTTTACAGGTGGAGGCCACTAACATTGTTTTCCCTACTCATCTTTTATGACTGTTTCTCACTAGTTTTGCATTTGGCTAGGATCAGTGTCACTACTGGTAGCATGAGGCCAGGCCATACCTGGACCCTACAGAGGTTGCACAGGCAGTCCAACTTCTCCAGGATAGCACATCAATATGTGCCATTGCCAGAAGGTTTGCAGGTTCACCCTGAGCACATGTGACAGGTGTGAAAGGGTTTGGAGAAGCCATGTAGAATGTTATGCTGCCTGTAACATGGTTCAGCATGACCGTTTTGGTGGTGGGTCAGTGAAGGTCTGAGGAGGCATATCCATGCTGGGACGTACAGACCTCCACAGGCTAGACAATGGCACCCTGACTGCCCTCAGGTATCGGAATGAAATCCTTGGACCCATTGTCAGACCCTACGCTGGTACAGTGGGTCCTGGGCTCCTCCTGGTTCACGACAATGCCTGATGTGGCAAGAGTTTGCAGACATTTCCTGAAGAATGAAGGAATTGATACCTTGAGAGATGCCCTGGTCCAGATCTGGGAGGAAACACCCCAGGACATCATCCATCATCTCATAGAGGAGCATGCCCCAACATTGTCAGGTATGCATACAAGCATGTGGGGGCCATACAAACTTTTTGAGTTCCTGCAATGAAATGTCAACAAAATGGACTAGCCTTCTGCATAATTTTTTTACTTTGATTTTCAGGGTGTCTTTGAATCCAGTCCTCTGTAGTTTGATCATTTTCATTTCCATCAAACAATGGAGCATCCTTATGTTCTTAACACATTACCCCGTCCATATCAGTTTAGTTATCCACGATGATATTTTTCCACATTGAGATCTGATGTGTTTTTAAAGTGTTCCTTTAATTTTTTTGAACAATGTATATTGCTGTGATCACTTACCTGTGTATACCGATACAGACTAAGTAACTGGGCCAATGCATAATTTGAATGGAAACCACTGTCACCAATAAAGCCGGCCACTTCTCCATGTTCCTTACAGCAATAGTTAGCAGCTTCCTTCTCTCCAGACAATATCTTTATGGCATATCCCAAAGTTTTCTTTGCATCATCACAAGTACTAAATATATGATAGCCCAGGGTGACATTGGGCAGAAGATCGGGATCCTTGTTAATCTCATTGATAACATACTTCATCGCTATGATGCTTCTGTATTCTTCAAAGTCAACTCTGCAGGATATTGAGAGGTTTTCAAACCACACAAAATGGTGAGTTCTGAGATTACAGTTTAGCCACAGCTCATAAAACTAAGACTCTCACAGGAAAAAAATGATTTAAATTTAAATATCAGTTGCAGACAACATAAATTACAAACAATGAACTGCTATTGGTAAACAGTAAATAATTGGTTGTGTCGCGCTCCACCTACTAAAAATGAGATATTTGAGATATTTTAACCATGCATATCATGCACTACTGTGTTAGATAATAAATAATGTGAATATATATTATTCCATGATCATATAAAATAAATAAAATAAAATAAAAAACCTCTGTGCTACAATTAATTATTGACCAATATTAATAAATATAAAAAGTGAAATCAATAATGTGAAAAACTCTAATAAATATAATAGAATTCCCTATCAGTGACATTAAATAAAAAAACATTTAAAGTGACATATATGTGCAAAACACAATGTGTATGTGCAAAATGCAAAATACATCAATAAATTAATAATAATGATTAATGATAAATAATGAATAATATAAAATAAGCATAAGAAATGAATGTGAAATATAAAAAAATGTATATCAATTGATAAATAATAAATAATAAATAAAAACCTCTATATAATCTTACTGTGCAAGTGATACTGTGTATTCACCTCACTTGTACAGCCCAAAGTTCTAAATGGAGCTATATATTGTCCTTAGCTAGACACAATGTGAATGTCCCAATTTTGATCTTTATATATTGTGAACAATATATATTGCTGTTAAGATGGACTATAATATTGCTCTCCTTCCACTAGGTGGCCTCCCAGATTCTTCTGAGCTGTAAGGGCTAGGTGGATGGATACGGATATCCCTCTCGTCCTGGGGAGGGGTCAATCCCCTATCTCCTCTTCTCCCCTTTTGCTCCTCCAGTTTAGGCCATGTAAAAGAAGAATTCCCACATAGTGCTTTATCTTTCAAACAAGACTTTAATTTGTCTCCGGTAAAATGCGCACTTACATTTCTCAAGACAATACAGAGCGTGTTTCAATGTGTGCCCATGCACAATAACAGTACTCGCCGTTCTGCTGACTGGTGGCGTCGTGACGTCAGAGCCCCTCCCCTACGCCTTGCGCCACAGGGTCACGTGGCTTCCTCAGGGGGATTCAATAGGACGACATAACGCTGCTATCTTTATATAGGCCGTTCCAGCGCCATTTTCTCGAAGTCCGCATGGAAGCGGCCATCTCAATGGGGCCAGATATTACTTATACATATGCAATGTGTTCCCAGGTTAAACACATTGCTTATATTATTTGCATAGGGCTTATTGGAGAGCACCCTTACATTACTCTGACTTAACACCATTAGTACTGTAACTGAGCTAGGCACCATTGAATTCAATTTTTTAAGTACACAAAGCCTCCATTAAAACACAATAAAAATACTTGTTATCCTTTAATTAGCAATATAAATTTTTTTTTTAAAACAAACGCATTAAACTCAAATCAAATGTAAATTTTTTTTTAAAATAGATTAAAAATAAAAAATAAAAAATAAAAATAAAAATGAAAATAAAAATGGAAATGAAAATAAAAATAAAATAAAAATAAATATGAAAATAAAAATAAATATAAAAATAAAAAATGCAAAGTAATAAAATTGAGAATATAAAAATATATATTAGATAAATGAAAAGAAAAAATGAATATAATAATTGCTAAAATGTTAAAAATATTATTTTTATCCCCTTGTTATTTCATTATTCAATCCTGCGACTATACACAAATCAGTATTCTACTTGTTATACATGCTCTTATTGTTTCTATTATTTTAACATCTGTATTTGAATATATGAAGTGTAAAAAGTATTAAAAAATGTTGTTAAATATTATTTGTACTTGTACACTACCCTTAAATAAAAACCATACTAAAACCTCAGTCTATATATATATATGTATGTCCACATCCATCTTATCTACATACGTCTAATAAATACGCATGGACATACATAATATAATATACTATGTAGCTATTAACTTAAAACACTATCAATTAAAATCTTATAAGGTAATATGCCCTTCTCTAGTAATTACTAATAAAACAGGATAAGATTACTGATAATAAATATATAGATGTTTTTAAAAAAACTAGTTGTTGAGGATTTGGAAGCTCTGCAAATTAAAAAATTTAGAGAAGATAAGGCCTTACAAAGAGGTATTAACAGTTTGGAGAAAAAGAAAAATGTAGTAATTAGACCCGCAGATAAGGGAGGAGGAATAGTAGTCATGTCCAAAGATCAATATGAAAATACTATGACAGATATACTAAGTGATACAGCAACATACAAAAAACTTCACAGTGATCCCACAAAGGCATATAAAAAAGAATTGGTTAAATTAATACAATATGGAAGTACGAAGGGAATATTGAATAAAAAAGAAGAGAAATATTTGACACCATCAGTATGCAAATTACCCATTATATATGCAGTACCAAAAATACACAAAGACAGTATGAACCCTCCAGGACGACCAATTATTAATGGTATAGATTCAATGACATCTAGGTTAGGTGAATACATTGATATCCATTTACAGCCACTAGTTGAGAAAACTACAGCATACCTTAAGGATACAAGACACATTATACAGTTAACCCAAAATTTGAGGGTAAATAAAAATACACTATTAAGCACAGCAGATGTGTCATCCTTATACACCAATATAAACCATGAAGGAGCAATAGAGGCAGCTAAATGGGCGTTAAAAAATGACCCTGCAATTTCTAACAAGCACAAAAGATTTATTATCAAATGTTTGAAGTTCTGTCTATACCATAACTATTTTTGGTATAGTGGTGAATATTTTTTGCAAATAAGAGGAGTTGCTATGGGCGCTAAATTCGCCCCTAGCATTGCTAATTTGTATATGTCAAAATGGGAGGAGGAATATATCTACAAAAATTACAAAAAAGAAATACTAATATATAGTAGGTACATTGATGACATTATTCTTATATGGGATGGCAACAAGGAAGATCTAGAGGATTTTTATGTGAATTTAAACAGGAATGAAGATAATATAATTTTGAGCTGTAATATAAGCGAAAAGGCTGTAAATTTCTTAGACATACTGATGGTGAAAGATGGTAATATGGTATATACAAAAAATTCCTTCAAACAGACAGATCGTAATGCATACATACCAACTACAAGCTGTCATTATCGCCTTTGGATTAACAACATACCCAAAGGTCAATTTATAAGGCTTAAAAGAAATTGCACTAAAGAAATTGATTATAGAGCACAAAGTGAAGTACTAAAACAAAGATTCATTGATAAAGGATATGCACCGGATAAAATTGAAAATGAAAGAAAAATAGTAGGTCATATGGATAGAGACATGATTTTGATTGATAAACCTAAAAAAACTATAAAAAATATTGAAGTACCAGTAGTTTTGCACTACAACAAACAATATAAAGCGGTACAAAAAATAATTTCCAAACATTGGAAAGTTCTAAAGTTAGACAAACATCTAAAAGATATAATACCGGATAAAACTAAATATATATACAGGAAAGCACCAAATCTTAGAGACAGACTGGTAAAAAATATTTTGGAACCCCCCAACTCTAAAAATATGAGTTTCTTTCAGGGTGTAGGTTTTTATGCATGTGGACGCTGCTACAGTTGCAGCAGAGTTCATAGTAACCCGAAACGTAGACACACGTTTGTTAACATTCATAATAATAAAGAATACAAAATCAAACAATTTATTTTGTGTGATACGAGAGGAGTGATCTATGCTTTAAAATGTCCCTGTGACCTCATATATATAGGTAGAACTAAAAGAGCTTTAAAAGAAAGGATCAAAGAACATGTGTATAACATAAATAGAGGTTACAAGTACCATCATGTATCGCAACATTTTCGCCAATTTCACAATTCGGATGCTTCCAATTTACAATTTTGGGGAATAGAGAGGCATACTAAGCATTGGAGAGGGGATAACATGATCAGAGAGATAAGTAAAAAGGAGTCAAAATGGATATATGAAATGGGATGTTTAGACCCTAAAGGCCTGAATAAGGAATTTGATTTATCCTGTTTTATTAGTAATTACTAGAGAAGGGCATATTACCTTATAAGATTTTAATTGATAGTGTTTTAAGTTAATAGCTACATAGTATATTATATTATGTATGTCCATGCGTATTTATTAGACGTATGTAGATAAGGTGGATGTGGACATACATATATATATAGACTGAGGTTTTAGTATGGTTTTTATTTAAGGGTAGTGTACAAGTACAGATAATATTTAACAACATTTTTTAATACTTTTTACACTTCATATATTCAAATACAGATGTTAAAATAATAGAAACAATAAGAGCATGTATAACAAGTAGAATACTGATTTGTGTATAGTCGCAGGATTGAATAATGAAATAACAAGGGGATAAAAATAATATTTTTAACATTTTAGCAATTATTATATTCATTTTTTCTTTTCATTTATCTAATATATATTTTTATATTCTCAATTTTATTACTTTGCATTTTTTATTTTTATATTTATTTTTATTTTCATATTTATTTTTATTTTTATCTTTATTTTTATTTTATTTTTATTTTCATTTCCATTTTTATTTTCATTTTTATTTTTATTTTTAGTTTTTTTTTTTTTATGAATAACATTTTATTAAATTTTCCACATGTATATACATACATGACATTTTAAAAAGAAATAAAGATAAAGAAAAACAAAGGGATCATCGATGCTAGTAACATGGGTAGAAAAATAACAGTATGCAATGACAATAGGGCAACATTGGAAGGATGATCAAGTCCGCACAAGTCAAGCAGGTTGACCAGAGGTGTAAACATCCCACGGGTTCCACTCAGCTTCAAATGAGATTATAGAATCGGCGTGTGAAGCGGTTAGATATTCCATTTTTCTGATATCTGCAATAATCTTAAATAATGTCAACATTGAGGGAGGTGTAAGGGAGAGCCAGCTCATTGGAATGCTTCTCCTGGCCGCCGTCAAAATATACACAGAGAGTCTCCTCGATGGTCTAGAGAGACCTGGAAAGGGCAGGCCCAATAAAAAATAAAGAGGCTCAAAAGGGAGAGAGGAATGTAATACCAGTTGTAATAAGGCCAAAACCTCTTCCCAAAAGGGAGTGATAAGCCTACAGTCCCAAAAAATGTGAAAAAGGGAGCCGGTTTCCCTTCCGCAGCGCCAGCAAGCAGGAGAAGCACTCAAGTTATGAGAATGGAGCACATCAGGGGTTCGATACCACAACATTATGATTTTGTAAGCATTTTCCTTATAAACTACACACATAGAGGATTTGGATGCGTTCTCCCATATTTTCTTCAATGTCACAGCGGAGAAACTGGGACCACTTACGCATATAGCGATGGGTATCAATAGTTAAAGGAAGGGACATCCAGCAGGAGCTTATATGTATTGGAGACTGTGCCCTTTTGATGTGGGCCCTGAATACACAGGCGCTCAAAGGGTGTAGGCTTCTGCAGAGTCAATGAGGGTGACAGGGTGGAGAAAAAATGGCATATCTGCAAATAAACATAGAAGTGCTGAGGAGGTATTTGGGTATTTTTTTGGATGTCTGAAAATTATTTAAATTTCCGAGTTACGGGATGGACCAGATGACACAGTTGGAAAAGATTGGCTGAGGCCCATGGGAGCATTCGGTGTAAGGACAAACTATCTGGAAGGGAGGGATTATAGAGAACATTAGTCAGAGGGGAGCACTCGGAGGACAAAGCGAATTTAGCCCTGCATCTCTTCCAGATAGACAAGGAGAATTGCATGGGTCCAAGTAAAAGGTGTCGGTGAGAAGCAATGGCCACCGCTGACATATCGCAAAGCAGAGAGCATAAATGGGTCGGAGTAAGTTGTAAGGTTTCAATCTCAGTCCATTTGTTAGAAGGGCGTCTGGTGGACCAGGAGATTAAAAAACGAAGGTGGGTGGCATAGTAATAGGTCACAATATCCGGTACTCCCAAGCCTCCTCTAGAGCGTAAAGAAAGGAGTACAGTACGTGCAATTCTATGTTGTTTGTTGTGCCAAATAAAACGTAAGAGAGATTTTTGGATAGAATTTAGCTTGGACATAGGGATGGGGACGGGGAGAGTTGCAAATAGATACAAAAGTTTGGGCAGTACGGTCATTTTTATAACATTTATACGTCCAAGAAAGGAAATAGGTAGGGTGTCCCAAACTTTTAAGGAACAGGAAATAGCGACAAATAGGGGGGGGGGGGAATTAGCCTCATATATGGAATGGTAGGAGGAAGTAAGGTTGGTACCCAAATACTTCAGTGAGTGGGTACACCAACGATATTGGTAAGTCGCTTGGAGAGAGGTTAACATGTCCGGTGGGATATGAAGTGGGAGTGCTTCGGTTTTGGATGTATTTACCTTGTAGCCTGACAGGGTCCCAAATAATTGTAAGGTTTTATGAAGAACCGGAAGAGAGGTGCAAGGACTAGTTAGAGTAAGAAGGATATCGTCTGCAAATAGGGACAATTTATATTCACGCCCATGGGAATGTATCCCTCGTATGTCAGGGTTAGATCGAATGGCAGTGGATAAACAGTAAAGGGGAAAGTGGGCACCCCTGCCTTGTACCATTCGACATCCTGAAAGAAGGTGAAAGAAACGAAGACAATCTGACCTCTGAGGACGGGGAGGAGTAAAGGACCTTCAGGGCCATCACAAACGGGCCCCGGAAACCATATCTCTCCAAGATCATAAACATATAGGGCCAGCTAAGGCGATCAAAAGCTTTTTGAGCATCCAAACTCAGCAATATAGCAGGGGATGAAGTTCTGTTAATCAGGTCGATCAGGTCAATAGACCTCCTGGTATTGTCCGCAGCGTGTCTGGTGGGCACAAAGCCCACTTGGTCCCTGTGTATGAGCTTGGAGAGGAATCGGGAAAGCCTATTGGCCAAAATCTTAGTAATTATTTTATAATCAGAGTTTAACAGGGCAATGGGGCGATAATTGTCCGGAATAGAAGGATCCTTATCAGGCTTGGGGATAACGGAAATATAGGCACGTGAAAAATCAGCCTGAGGGGGGACACCTCTTAAGAGATCCTGAAACAAAGAGAGAAGATGGGGGGCCAAAATGCCTATGAACGTCTTGTAATAAGAATAAGGCAAGCCATCAGGTCCTGGTGATTTGTGAGAAGGGAGCTGCTTAATTGTATCATACAGCTCCTCAGATGAGATATCGGCATTAAGGGCCGAAAGGTCAGAAGATGATATCTGCGGCAAAGAAAATGACTCAAAGAAGGCATCGAATGACGTTTTACAAAAAGGAGGATGGAGATCTGGGGTTAAACAGTTGTAGAGAGTCTTATAATATGATCCAAAAAGTGAGGCCATTACATGAGGGTCATATGTAGGTGTACCATCTGATTGAAGAAGATGATCTGGTAGCGAGGGAGAGGATTGTGTTTTAAGCTTGTTGACTAGCATACGGTGGGGCTTATTGGAAAATTCGTAAAATTTCTGTTTGACCCAAAGAAGTGATTTCACAGCTCTATGTGAGTCAAGAGCTTTGATTTGGTCGCGTAGAGAAGTAACCCTACGAAGATGAGTTATGGACGGCTTGATTAGCAGCTGACGCTCAGCTGAGGATAATTGGTGGATGAGAGAAGCCTTGGCACTGGCTGAGGACTTTTTCAAACGGGAGCCTATAGAGATACATATTCCCCGGAAAACGGCCTTGTGGGCTTCCCAAAGTGTCGAGGAAGAAGTCACCGAGCCAACGTTGTGTTGGAAGTACATATCCAATCCCCGAGAGAGTTCTTCACGGAAACAGGCAGTAGTGAGAAAGGTCTCATTGAGACGCCAATGACAAGCTTTCGGTAAAAAATCAGGGAAGAAAAGATTCAGAGACAAAGAGGCGTGATCGGACCATGTACTGGGATTGATTTCGGATGAAACCAAGAGAGGGAGTAAGGGGGAAGAGATAAAAAAGTGGTCCAAGCGGGAGAAACTCCGATGAGGGATGGAGTAGAAAGTATACTGTTTATGATGGGGATGTTTGATCTGCCAAGCATCAAAGAGACGATGTTCCCTTATCAATTTGCGAAAAGATTTTGAAGATGAACACTGCCGCTTCGAGGGGGTGGATTCAAATAGTACTTTCCTATCCTTATGGGGGGACATGATTAAATTAAAATCACCTCCAATGATCATATGTGGTGTGGTAAAGACATTCAGTCTAGCAAGGGTTTGGGAGAGGAAATGTAATTGACCTGCGTTCGGGGCATACAAGTTTAACAGGATAAGGGGGGAACCAGCAAACATACATTCCAAAATGATATAACGACCCCGTGGGTCGACTTTGGAGGAAATGACCCGAAGGGAGCAGTGTGTCCGAATCAAAATAGCCACTCCGGCTTTCCCAGTGGGATCAAAAGCCGAGTAGGAGTGGGAGAAAAACCTTGAGGCAAAACGAAAAGAGCCAGTCGACTTGAAATGGGTCTCCTGGACAAAAATAATATCTGCTCCTGAGGATCGAAATTCCTTCAAAGCCATCCACCGTTTTTGGATGGAGTTAAGACCTTTGACATTGTACGATAATAACCGTAAAGCTATCATTAGATAAACATACAAATAGCAAATGTACCCAGATAAAGAATAATGGAGATAGCATCGATGAGGCAAATCTAAGAACAGTAGGGACATGAAACATTAGAACTAATAACATTAATAGACAAACCAAAAAAATTACAATAAAGAACATAGATATCCGTATGGATATGAACTTGGGAAAGACATCGGCACCCAAGTCGTCCAGGCAAATGTCCGGACGTGATCGGGGGCAACATGACAACCGGAACATAAAAATCGGCAAACCCGGCCAAAAAGATACAGCATAAAAAGGCACCCAGCGCAAAAATAAAATGAAAAAAAGGGAGGAAGAAGGGAGGGTGAGGAAAAGAAGGGAGAGGGGGAAAGGGAAGGGGAGAAGAAGGGGGGGAAGAAAAGGAGGGGGGATGGAAAGGGGGAGGGGAGGAGATAGGGATACAACCTTGAAGAACACCTCAAAAAAACATCAAGCAGGATCATCACTACAACGAGCAGGGCGAGGGCATTGTGGAGTACGGGAAGGACGCTTCCGGCCCCTACGAACTGGTGTCCAGATCTTGCTGGGGGTAGCGGAAGGACGAGATGGAGTAGATGGTAGTGAGGCATTGTCGTCCGGCAGGGGGGGTAGTCCCAGTTGCTTCAGGAAGGAGTCCGCTTCAAAAAGATCACGTAGAATAACCTGGGCGTTATCTTTGGAGACGACCAGCTTGAAGGGAAAACCCCAGCGGTAAGGGATACGAAGATGTTGAAGATGCGTGGTGAGTGGTTTCAGCGCTCGCCGTTTAGCCAGGGTAATAGGAGAAAGATCACAAAAGAGCTGAAGTCGGTCCCCTTTAAATTCCAGGGAGGGAACGTTGCATACAGAGGCCAACAAGGCTTCCTTGCTCTCAAAAAAATGAAAGCGGACGATGACATCACGTGGTCTGGTGCCGTCAGCAGGTCTGGGACCTAAAGAACGATGAGTCCTGTCCATGCGCCACTCCGCTTCTGGGACCAAGGGTGCGGTTGTGGTGAAGAAAGACAGGAGGTGTCGGCGAAGTTGGGAATCGGCAATGGATTCAGATATACCTCGAATACGGACATTTTGCCGGCGTTCCCTGTTTTCCAAATCTTCTTGCTGGAGCTGAATTTGGGGCATGGTGTGTTTCAAGTACGCATTGTCTTCTTCCAAGACATGAACGTATTGCACCAGTTCATCAAATTTATTCTCCAGTTGATCTGCACGCTCCCCAATCTGCGCTATTTCTCCACGAAGATCCAAGGCTAATTTGCCCACTTCAGCGGCAATAGTGGCGGTAATATTGCGCAAGAATACCTGCAATTTTTCTTCTAGCGCAGATATCGTGAGGGCAGGTGACACACGGAGATTTGTGAGAGCGGATGAGGAAAGGCTCATCAAAGGATGCTCTGCTGTCCCCTCTATAGGGATCTGGGATTCAGATTCATCTATATGGTGGTGCTGAGGGAGTGAGGAGATTAGCTGCATTGTGGAGGCAGCAGGTGTAGTACCTCCTGCCGCCACTGGGGGCCCGTCAGAGCTCATCCCTGGGAGTGAGGAGGTTGGCTGCATTGTGGAGGCATTGTGGAGGAAGCTTTAGGCAGCTGGTATAGTACCTCCGACCGCCACTGGGGGCCCGTCGGAGCTCGCCTGTGGGATCCCTGTTGTAATTGAGGCCGAGGATTGTGGCCTGTGAAGAAACCGCTGCAGCGGTGACGGCCGCGGCTCACGTGGCGGAGGGGAGGGGGGCATCCAGCGCCCTATCTTCCCCATTATAGGACTGAGGTCTGGCGCGCTGGGTGCCCTGCTACTGTGACTCACCCAGGGAGGAATATGGAGCAGCGGTGCGCCGTGGGTGAGTCTCTTAGGTCGGGGGGATGTACGGAGCTCACAGGAATGCGGCCATCAAAGTTCCCAGCCGCGCATGCGCCCCTTTATTTTTATTTTTTATTTTTTATTTTTATTCTATTTTAAAAAAAATTTTACATTTGATTTGAGTTTAATGCGTTTGTTTAAAAGAATTTTTTTATATTGCTAATTAAAGGATAACAAGTATTTTTATTGTGCTTTAATGGAGGCTTTGTGTACTTAAAAAATTAAATTCAATGGTGCCTAGCTCAGTTACAGTACTAATGGTGTTAAGTCAGAGTAATGTAAGGGTGCTCTCCAATAAGCCCTATGCAAATAATATGAGCAATGTGTTTAACTTGTGAACACATTGCATATGTATAAGTAATATCTGGCCCCATTGAGATGGCCGCTTCCATGCGGACTTCGAGAAAATGGTGCTGGAACGGCCTATATAAAGATAGCAGTGTTATGGCGTCCTATTGAATCCCCCTGAGGAAGCCACGTGACCCTGTGGCGCAACGCGTAGGGGAGGGGCTCTGACGTCACGACGCCACCAGTCAGCAGAACGGCGAGTACTGTTATTGTGCATGGGCACACATTGAAACACGTTCTGTATTGTCTTGAGAAATGTAAGTGCGCATTTTACCGGAGACAAATTAAAGTCTTGTTTGAAAGATAAAGCACTATGTGGGAATTCTTCTTTTACATGGCCTAAACTGGAGGAGCAAAAGGGGAGAAGAGGAGATAGGGGATTGACCCCCCCCAGGACGAGAGGGATATTCGTATCCATCCACCTAGCCCTTACAACTCAGAAGAATCTGGGAGGCCACCTAGTGGAAGGAGAGCAATATTATAGTCCATCTTAACAGCAATATATATTGTTCACAATATATAAAGATCAAAATTGGGACATTCACATTGTGTCTAGCTAAGGACAATATATAGCTCCATTTAGAACTTTGGGCTGTACAAGTGAGGTGAATATACAGTATCACTTGCACAGTAAGATTATATAGAGGTTTTTATTTATTATTTATTATTTATCAATTGATATACATTTTTTTATATTTCACATTCATTTTTTATGCTTATTTTATATTATTCATTATTTATCATTAATCATTATTATTAATTTATTGATGTATTTTGCATTTTGCACATACACATTGTGTTTTGCACATATATGTCACTTTAAATGGTTTTTTATTTAATGTCACTGATATGGAATTCTATTATATTTATTAGAGTTTTTCACATTATTGATTTCACTTTTTATAATATATTTATTAATATTGGTCAATAATTAATTGTAGCACAGAGGTTTTTTATTTTATTTTATTTATTTTATATGATCATGGAATAATATATATTCACATTATTTATTATCTAACACAGTAGTGCATGATATGCATGGTTAAAATATCTCAAATATCTCATTTTTAGTAGGTGGAGCGCAACACAACCAATTATTTATTAGTTTATTATCACACAGTATTATGAGTATGTGTATTTGTGTTGAGGCACCATTATTAATTTAGTTGTCAGCCATTTATAAATTATTTTTAGTTGTTAGCCACTTATAAATTTTGCACATACCACTATAGTAGCTCACAAGTACACTTTATTATTATTGGTAAACAGTAACTCCATTTTGAAAGTGCTGTAATGCAGTACCCCAGGGGTGCAAGGACGCAAAGGGGGGAGAAGTGAGTATTGTTGGAAGAGGGTTGCAGGAGGTGCAGAGGGGAGCAGTACTGAAATCAGTCTGCAGGGGTGCAAAAGTGAGCAATTTTGGAAGAGGGTGGATGAGGCACAGAAGTGAGCAGTTCTGGATTAGAAGGGCAAGGTGCAGGGGTGAACAGTGTTGAAAGAAAGTGACAAAAAGGTGAGACTGAAATCTTAATGCAGCCATGCATAGAGGAAACTTCATTCAATACAGTAAGAAAATTTCCATCCATGTATGGGCAGGCTGGTTGTACAGAAATCGATCTACTGTAAGTCTGTTCAGTTTTTCCCAAACAATCATACTGTATGGCCTGCTTTATGTCTATGGTAGACAGCCAGACTGAAACACCCATAAAAAACATCATGCATCCCTCATGCTCCACGACACCTGGCGTACCTTAAATCCTTTGGTGATTACTCTTTTTATTCTGCACCACATTGTAAGTATTCGCAGATAGACTATTTCTTTTTATTGCAACCAAACCTGACATATTTGTCAGCGGCCTCCATTGATCCAATGTATCTATTGGACCATAACACAATCTCACACTACAATTTCCAGAGAGGGACTGGAGGACAAAAAAACTGGAAACTGAACCCCTCTCTTTTGAGTGATCCTGCACAGATCGCTATGATCAACACTCATATAAGAGATTATTTTTATGAAAACGTCACTGGGGACGTCTCCGAAATGACAATCTGGGAGGCACATAAATGTGTTTAGGGGTACCTTTATAGCACTTGCGAAATGGCGTAAGTAGGAAAGTCAAGCGAAAATTAAGACATTGACCAACAAAATACAGAGACTGGGACTTAAACATAAATGCTCACAATTATCATCAGTTATGGCTTCCCTGACTAGGGCAAGAGAATCCTTGTTAGAGGAGTGGGGAAGAAGACTAAGCATCAGTTCATTTTGTTCAAAAGCTGTTTTATGAACATGCTAATAATAGTGGAAAACTGTTGGCCAAAATGGCTCAGGCTTGTAAAGCGAGTATGAATGCATAAAATCAGAGACCAGACTGGCACTGACCATCATAGTATGCAGGCAATAGCTTCTCAATTCAAGACCTATTATGAGGCACTTTATCACCTATGACCTTCCTCGATTATTGATTAACATTCTACAACCAAAATGATTGAGGACTACTTGTATAAGTTTTGCCCTTGCACAATCCCCCATAAGGAGATGGCTAACTTGGAGAAGCCACTCACTGCAGTAGAGATTAAGCGGGCCTTCCAGCAAATGAAATCTGGGAAAAAACCTGGTCCAAATGGACTACATGTGCAATATCATAAATGCTTTAATGAGGTACTACTTCCCCATTTTCTATTCGCCTTTAACACATGGTCTCATGATGCAATGGCTTTTAGTCAGTTGTTGGAAGCTCATGTAATGGTTATTCATGAACAAGGAAAGGATCCAGCAAGCGTCCATAATTATAGACCCATACCCTTACTTAATGTGGATGTTAAACTTTACACAACAGCCTTAGCGACTCATTTGCTACCTTTTCTCGCCTTCTGGATCTCCTTGGATCAAGTAGGCTTTGTGCTTTTGTGGGATAATACGATCAAGGCTGTAGGTACCACCCACTGGCTTAAACATCGACAGTTTCCTCCTGTCTATGGATGCAGAAAAGGTATTTGACAGGTTGGCCTGGGATTACATGCTGTCGGTATTATCTCATTTGGGTCTGGGGACTCAGATGTGCAAACACATAGCTGCGCTATATTCCACCCCTACAGCCAGAGTCAATTGCAATTGAACAAGCATGTGTACCTAGCCCTCTGGCCTCACTTCCTTGGATGGTCATTAGAAATATGCGGGCAGTTACTACTCCATGAGGAATGTATCTTGGATTTTTCCTCCATTATAGGCCCATTAACACCCCTGAATTTTAACCCTGATTTTCTACCTGGCATTGAGGGAGGAATCAGAATCCCAGGATGTCCTGAAGACCGCTTAGAGGCCACTCTATGTTTTGAGAGAGGAGTATTTAAAAATAAAACTCCAGTTCATAGATCTTTCTACTTCCTCTTCTTTCCCGTGGTGGCTGTATTTTCAACTGAGACACTATTTAAACTCCTCCCAAAGGCGACAAGTGTTTGGCAGACCGCTTTCTCGATATGAAAAACTATGCTGCTCGAAATCCCCCCAACGTCATCTGATGATCTATGTGACTTTCTTTGAGGATAAGTCCCCTAAGACTCTCAGATCAGTGAGATCGTGGGAAAAAGACCTCAACCTTTCCTTCTCAGAGGAAGAGTGGCAAATATCACTTGCTGTGATACATAAAGGATCCAGTAATGTAACGGCCCAGGAGCACAATTTTAAAGTGTTTTCTAGATGGTATAAAACCCCTGAGCCTCTTCATAAGATGTTCTCAAACATTTCTGACCTTTGTTGGTGCTGCGGACTAGATGTAGGTGATATGCTACATGTCTGGTGGTCATGCCCAATGATTAAGCCTTTTTGGAACAAGGTGCATGATCTGATTGCACGCATTACAACTTTTGACCTGGATTTCAGTTCATCTCAGTACCTGTTTCATCACTCGTCTGTCATGGGATCTTCTTATCGCAGATCCTTGCCCATGTTTTTGATCAGAGCAGCGTGAATGTGCATCCCAACTCACTGGCGCACGACAACTGTACCTACCCTGTGGGAATGGATCCTGCGCGTGAATAGATTAGCAGAAATGGAGGAACTGATCCATATTGCCCGAGACTCCATCCACACATACTCCCACCATTGGGCATGCTGGCTCCATTTTCAGACTACTGAGGAGTACTGTGCTATCTGGGTGAGATCAAACTCAAACTGAACTATACCAGTTGCACTATACAGGATCTTATGGGGAATCTCTCAGCTTGTCTATCTTTCACATCAGTACGTTTGGTTTAAATATGGAAACCTAGAGCCCTTCTGGCTAAGGATTTGGGTATTCTCCTGATTCTTATCCTTTTCTTTCTCTCTTGTCCTTTTCTTTCTGTTTTCCTTTGTCAGTTCATCCCTCCCCTTTTTTTAAATTTTCTTCTTTTCTTTTCTCTCTCTCTCTCTCTCTCTCTCTCTTTTACTATCTCTCCATTTTTTTCTCTTCCTCTGTTTTCTATCTCTTCTTTTGTTACTGGTGCATTTTGTTCACCTATACGGCAATCAAGACCTTTAAATGGTATTCAATCATGGTGACCTCTGTTCATGTTCATATGTATTTGGTAGAACTGATGTTAAGTTTTGGAGATATGTTACATTTTCTGATTCTGATATTATCGATGTCATCGCTGTGGACTTTAACTGGATGCTAACTACTTCATGACTTTTGTATGTGCCTATTTCTGTACTCCATGTATCTTCTGAACAGTTTATTGTTACACTTTTTCTGTATGTTGATATCTGCATTAATAAATATATTTTCAGGGGAAAAAAAACATCACGACCAGCTGAAGACATGTTTCATGAAAAGCAGAGACAAGATACATACAATGAAAACATTCTAAGCTAAAAGCAAAGCAGAATATTGTACATCTAAATGAAGCCAGAGTTTGCTAATGGCTAATATAAACTTGTAAAAAGGTCTAGAGCAAACACACCGTCATGAATTGTTTTTTTCACCTGACCACAGACATGTAATCCAGACAGTATGGCCGGGGGCATTATATATTTATCACTCATGGCCCACCGGATAACTGTGATGGCATCAAGGGTGAATGTAGGATGGGGCACACCATTGGAGCTGATTGTTCTGTCCTGTGTCCTTTCAACTGCTGATGGTGAAAATAGCCTCCAACTTCTTTGCCTCTTTAATGCTTTCCTTGGGGGAATCAGCCACTGAACATAGAGACTATGCAATGGCTCAGGCAAAACAATGCCATTATTTGTTGTAGCTGGTACCCCTAGGTGATAGGAACCCCACTGGGGAAGAGATATGGTTAACCCGGAAGTGGTTGATTGTACCCTGTCTTGTGCCGGGTAAGGCTGTGTGGGAAAACAGCACCAACCTTCTGTCCGCCTTCAGCATGAAAAGTTCATATACATACTTTGCCTGGCGCAAGTCCTCAGCCTGGTGGTGAAGTGCTTCCTGGACAGGTACCCTGGCTTACAGAATCTTCTGAGGCAGGCAAGAAGAGAGTTTGTAGTCATTTCAGTTGGTCACACCCAGATAGTATGCAACTTTGTGAAATTCAGCAAGGAGATTGACATGTCTGGAAACTGCTTGATATGTAACCCAGCTAGTGGACCTCTACTGTCTTGCTGCATCAACTGTTCATGCATCTTCGGGCCATAAATGAGTCCTTTCGTGAGTATGAAATGAGGACAGACTCCAGAAATTGGGATTCTTCTCCCAATGTCAATAGCATCTCATACAAGGTGCATGCACCATATCATCATGATTTGAGGAGGCAACCACAATGGTGAGCTGTAACAATGCAGGCATCAGTATCACTATTTCTGTGGTATTTCTGCTGGAACATACAGTGCATGACAGGGCACTAGGGGCATAGTAAATATAGAAGGTGAACTTACCAGTGTCTCAGGGTCGAATATATCTGGCCACCATCCCTGTGAGGCCTTAGCAGGTACAGGAGCAACGTTAGGAGGAGAAGGAATATAGTTGCCATCGTGGCATTGAGGAGAAGGAGGGCATGGGACAAACTCCAGGGGATTGGTTTCATTCCTCACAAATCCTTGGAGTTGTATGTAGATATGGGGAGGTAGCTGAGGAAATTATTATGTGACAGATCAGCTATTTCATCTGTCCCTGCACAGAGTTGTGTGGCTGAAAATGATCCAGTCCTGAATCAGGAACAAATAGCAAGCCGCTGCTGCAGATGCTTCTGAATAATTGGGGCATTCTGCTAAAGTATTTATTTTCTGTACAGCCTAAACCTCTCCTTTCATCACTACAGGAATGAAATAAATCCCACCATCCTCCACTATTGCTGTCTCCTGCAACCATGAGCACAGCTGGCCACCATTAACACTTTCTTCTACCACTACTGGCCTGGCACTGTTAGCATCTACTGCCATCACTGTAGTCCCCCCCCCCCCCACCACCACCACCATTCCCAGATCATACTGGGCCCATGTGCTGAGTATACATAAGGATGGGGTTCTATTTTGCTATGCCCCAGCCCCTACACTCTCTCCTGCACCAGCTCTTGTCAGTGATCCCCCCGGACTCTTCTGGCTCTGCTGCAGGCCATGGAGGCCAACAGAATGATGCATGGAACTCTCAGAAAGTTTCTAATCTCCAACCCCCTTTTAATTGCAGTGCCTATGACAACTATATGAAAGCTTTTAGCATACTATCTACCAATCCAGGTTCTTGTTATGAAAACAAAGGAATGTTCCACCCCAAGTGGGGGGGGGGGGGGTGCAGGACATGCTGATCGCAAGACTGCTTCCACTAAAAAATATGAGGTTAGGACTGTTATATTAAATAATTATTTAAGGGTTTTTCTAAGAGAATATCATTTAAACCATATTATAATGTATTTTAAAACACAGACGGCAATACAAACTGACAGGGGCTCTAATCCATCTCTACTCTGTCCAAAACAAAAAAAAAAGTTTTGCCTTTAGTTAACTTTAACCCTTTGATTGCCCCAGATGTTAACCCCTTCCTGCCCAGTGTCATTAGTACAATGTCAGTGCATTATATTAGCACTGATCACTGTATTAGTATCACTGGTCATGTCAGTTAGCCAGCGTCAGAATGCCCGCCATACTATCACAGTCCCGCTATAAGTCACTCCTTGCTGTCATTGCTAGTAAGCAAAAAAATCCAGTATATACTGTATATATAATTTTCATGATTTTTTTTTTACCAAAGACATATAGCAGAATACATTTTGGCCTAAAATTATGAAGAAATTGTATATTTTTTTAAATGTTTAATATGTTTTATAGCAAATATTAAAAAAATATATTGTTTTTAATTTTTGGTCTTTTTTCATTTATAGAGCAAAAAAAAAGTCCAGTGGTGATCAAATACCATCAAAAGAAAGCTCTATTTGTGTGAAAAAAAACCCCAACAATTTCATTTGTGTACAGTGTTGCATGACCACACAATTGTCAGTTAAAGCAGTGCAGCTCCGTATACCAAAACATGGCCTGGTGATGAAGGGGGTAATTCTTCCTGATGGCAAGTGGTGAAAAAAACTTGAGATATTGCTTCATCCTAAATACATATTATTACAATTCCTCTACCCTTAAAAACATCCCTCACGTTGTGCATGTGATAACAAAGCCCCTCATATATCCATTCCTATGGGGGGAACACACATCAGTAATCCACAGCTCTCTTTCTTTTAGATACCATTAATCAGCTTCTCTGTGTGTGACAGGAGACTTGGGGGTTGATTTACTAAAGGCAAATACTCCGGGCACTTGCAAAGTGCAGTTGCACTCTGTTAGAGCAGTTGTTCCAGAGCTTAGTAAATGAGCACAAGCTCTGCTGACGTTCATCATCCAATCATGTGCAAGCAAAAATTCTGTTTTTTGGTTTCCCTTGCATGTGATTGGGTATTCTTTGCAAAGTGAAGCTTTGCCTCATTTACTAAGCTCTGGAGCAACTTCATTTTGCAAAGTGCACAATCTATTTGTCTTGCCCAAGGGAACTGTAATTGAGGACAAACTCCTTAGCAACTATGTCTAAGTCCATAAACAACAATTCTTTTCTTGGAGAGCTCTCCAGCCCTCCTATACCACTCCTGTACCACCTCCGACCCCAGATGACTTCTCCTCTTTACACAGCTGCCTGAAGGAATCTCTGGGCACGGGGACCCAGAATCTTCCACTTTAAATCAACAGTCCCATATGGGGGCTAGTTATGTTTCCCACCTGAATGCCCTCCCCACTTATCTAGCCCAGGGGCTATAGGGTTTCTCCCTCCCCCTCTCCTGAAAGCTTGTTGGGTTGGTGGCTGCCTCCAGACCTTCTGCTGGGCTGACTCCTTCCCTGCTATACTGGTGGTTCTCTCTCAGGGGACTGCTGAGGTTGAGAGATCCTCCTTTCCAGCACCCCCCCCCCCATCCCCTAGGCTTCACATTCCAGCCTCCTAACTTCATCTTCCACCCAACAATCTTCTGCTGCTGACCAGTTTCTCTCATATTTAAGGCTGTCCTGTCTCCATGCCAAGCCTCCTGCTTGAGGTCTGGTCAAGATCCCTTATTTCTGCAGATCAGCCCCTCCTCACCCCCACCCACTGCCTTCTAAAAGCTTATCAAGCTTCTAGAAAAGGCAGAGGTATCAGGGAACTCTAACAAAAAAAAACTGACTTGTGGGTGAAGAGCCTACAAAAAAGAAGTCCCAAAGGGAACAAACATGCTTCTTAACAAATGTGTTTATTGAAAAGTTTCAAAGTCTTGATAATACAAAAACCCCTCCACCTTACACAATAAAACATAATGACAAAGTTGCCATATCATAAAAACACCCACCTGGGCACACAGGCATACTCTCCAGACACACAAGATGACATATACATGGGGATGTAATGGTAGAGACCGGGGAACCCTGTAGTGATATCCCTTAACAAATGCCGAGGATGTATCACATATCAGTGTGTGTAATAATAGATGGTAATGACAGTCCATCAGTCCAAAAGGAATATATTCATACATAGAAGCAACAGTCTGCGTGCAGTCAAGAGAAGATACCATGTGTGTAAAGGTCAACAGAGCAATCAGAGTTCAGAAGATTTTTAATAAATAAGCAAAAACTTAGGCAATGAAGTGACTGTGGACATTGTTTGGATTTTGCCAAAATGTTTGACACAGTTAGAAAATTGTATATATATAAATGGATAGAAAACTGGCTAAACGACTGAATTCAGAGAGTAGTGGTAAGGATTCATACTCTGAATGGTCTAGGGGTGTCAGTGGTATATCCCAAGGTTCAGGGTTGGGACCCTTACTTTTTAAACACAATACGATTATACTTGAACAAAAATTAGCTGCGTGGTCGAGTTGTCCGAAAGAACCCTTTACTGTGCCAATACTACAAAATAGCCCGGTGTCAAAGTGTTGTTGGGCATATTGGAACTGGGTTTTTTTGTGGCATTGGAACAGTAAACACCTCACTACATTAATTAATGCAACATTCATTGTAATACACACACACACACACACACACACACACATATATATATATATCCATTCAGTTGTATCCGACCCTTGGCGATTGCATGGACCGTCACTCGTAAGCTTCTTTTTCCATGAATTCTCTTAGCAATTATTATAAAGGTAGGGATGAAACTAGGACAATTTAGACAGGAGCCAATTAACCTACCAGCACGTCTTTGGAATGTGGGAGGAAACCGAAGTACCCGGAGGGAGAGAATGCAAACTCCATGCAGGAGGCGCCATGGTTGGGAATCGAACCCATGACCCAATTACTGCAAGGCACTAAGCCACTGTGCCGCCCTATATATATATATATATATATATATATATACATGGAGCTATATGTGCATGTCATGGTTCTCCCAGCTTTTCAGCAGAGGGATTCTAGCAACACTGAGATTGGCTTTAATTCTGGAGGTCCATTGTGAGTCGGAGCGGGGCTGTGTATTAGATCTGGATGGTGGATTGCTGGTTGTTATCCACAAGCTGAGCTGCACAGCCCACCTGAACTACTGTATATGTGACCATCACTGCCTTTGTGGTCTGATGTTATTAGGTGTGCATTCCTTGCATGTGGTGCCATAACATTGGACCATGTTGGGGCATTGTGTTGTGGACTGGTCACATTGTGCAAGGTGTGAGACCTGTAAGGAATGGCTCAATGTGCACCATGTCAGTAAAGGGAAGGGAGCCCTGTAGGACATTCTAACAAGTCAGACCAGGTCTGTTGATGCTTTTATGGATACTATGAGGAATGTCCTTTCTAAGTTGTTTTGCAGAATACTGTATGAATACTGTATCTAGGTTTATTGGGACAACATAACCACTTGCCATCCAGAATAGTTATGACATCACATACATGTTGGTATCAGATTTTCTTTTTCTACAAAAGTACTTTGAACCTCCAAACATCATAGATTTTCTACAATTTAAAATACACCTAAATTATTTTTAATGCACACAAACACAAAATAATACCCAATTTTTAGTTAAATATAAAAGATAATGTTGCATCTAGTAAATAGATACCAAACATGTCAAGATTTACAACTGTTCATTCCTGTAAAATGGTGACAAACTACAGTGCTTACAATTATTCATAGGTGACATTTTAATCTTGGTGATTATAAATAGGAAGCTGGTATACATAGCAGAGGAACAGTGTTACGGCTGTCTTCCTTAGAAAAAGTTGTAGGAACGTGTCTGTACGATGATGTCATCACTCCGGGGTCGTTACCAGAAATGAGGTTTTTCCACATGTACTGATGTCTATGTATTACTTAAGGGGGCAATACAGCTTTTAAGGAGGCAATATATCTGAGTTCATTGGGATACAGTGTACATTGTTTGTGAGAGCTTTTCTCTGGCTTTTAAATATTTTGGGGCATTTGAATTAATATATTCCATAATGAAAGTTATCTTTTCTCTTGAGCCAACCTTGCTGATGTAGAGAGGATCTGGTGTGTGGTGCAACAGGAGAAGCCAACGCTTACACATGGAGAGGAGACTGTTACACCTGGGATCACAGCAGCCCAGTTTAGTAGGGAAGAGATGAACAACATCCTTTGTGAATGTTCAGACAGTGACAGGTACTCTTTATGAAGAGTGTAGAGATCTATTGTACCCTCGATCCCTCCTCTGCCCTCCGAAGCATCTGTTCATACACAGATCAGTAACCGGAAATGACAAAATCCTCATAGCTTCCGGCATCATTCATCAGAGAGGAGAAGGATAGATGGATATTCTTCCTTCTCCTAGTTGGGAATCATGCCAAGGACTTTAGTGCTTCAGAGAAGGAATACTAACCACTGAGCCACTGTGCTGCCCACCACTAAGCCACAAGGAGCTGCTGCACAACTGCCATAGCCCTTCCCAGCAATAAGAATTGTGCCGGTACCGATAGCATGTATGTTTTTAGTAGTGGGTTAATATAAAATGATACATGTTAGTATATGTAAAGGGTTATATCAGAATAAAAGCTATACATGTTCATACAATATTACTGTGAAAATTAAGGCAAACCATTTTTTTTGTTGAGTTATACAGAGAGAACAAAGATGATAAAAAGAGACTTACAACACACAAAAGTCAAAGCGTGGAGGTGCACCAGGCAAACCAAAACCTTCAACTCTTCTCGTATATAGGGTGTTATGGTGAGCAGAGAGTAATCCTCCGATAATGACATCTCCCTCCTGGTAATATTCATACTCAAACAATGGCTTTAACATATCAAGTCTACAACGAGGTGCTGAGCTCCGGGCCAATACAACTCCATAGGATGTGATGGGAAGGATGAGGATCAGCAGGTAAGAGACACAGAGGAGCAGAGAACATCTCATGTCACAGCAGATCCTCTCAGTCACCGGCAGATCTGCCCAGGAGGAGACACAATCACCAGAACTTTATACACATCGACTGAGACCGATTTACACTACAGAACAAAGAATGGAAGAATAGAAACATCGACTGAGACCGATTTACACTACAGAACAAAGAACGGAAGAATAGAAACTTCAATCTGAAATGATAAGATCCATATTGGGCAGTGCAACTGATCTAATAAAGTTGGTTTATTATTTTATTTCATATTTAGTACACTTTCAGTCATTCAGAATTACCTTTATTCATTTTCAAGTTATACTTCTTTTTTTTTTCTGGTAAAATGACATTTCTACATCACAGGATGGGAAGTGAATGTTCAATAGGGGTGAATGAGTCATTCATAATTCACTTTGGTTTGTTGGGTTTTCAGACCCTCTACTGGGGAAAATTAAACTCACTCTGCTGGGGAAAATCAACAACAAAGAAAAATGGTAAATCAATCAAATGAATTGCTTTGGTGATAAAGGAGTTCAGGGGAGCATGCTGATTCACCAGCCGCCTATTGTACAGAATGACTGAACCCCATAACATTCCATTGTATAGGATTGGTAGATCATTTCTGCAGTCTTTGCAGTTGTTTAAAATAGTCCCTGTTAAGTTACATGTGGGGGAGGGGAGGGGGGGACAGGGACAAACCATTTAACATTGAACTATTGTCTATACTGTACACAAATTGGGTTTCCATTCCTGTCTATGTCCATGTAGGATCTTCCTCTTTATTTCCCAGTCATCATTCTCACCAAGACAGAAAATAAAGAGATGTATCCCCAACTGGGACAGAATTAAAACCTGACAGAAAGGGGTGCATACATGGGACAGAGTGTGACAGATGTGTGAGTATCTTCGCTACATTTCAGCCACAAAACCTGTCAGAGGTGCTGCACAGGGACCTGTGGTGTGGTAGACAAAGCTTACTATGTGCTAGAGCTGCCTCCAGGTCAATGTATGAAGGGAGGTCATGGAGACAAGGTAAGGTGGAGGCAGGAGGATCAGGAAGGGGGAAAGTAACAACAGTTGATATCTCTCCATCTCCTTCTCCCTCTGATGGTGGATCTTTGTTTGACCCATCACCTTGATCTCCCTCTACAAAAAGCAGAAGAGATCCCAGAGATGCTGCAGGTCATCAGATCACTGCCCCTGGATCTCCCTTTCAGGTCTCCTCTGTTGTACAACCACCAGAGCCTGAATATTCAGGAGTCCCTGTTATTTTATCTAGATTCTCAGCCCTGCTGGAACAAGGTCTTCACAAAACAAACCACTTTTATGGGGGGGTTAAACAAGGGCATATATAGGGTACATGTGTTTTATCAAGGAGATGAGGCGAGTGGATTCTACATACCTATAGAATAAATTGGATATGGCTCAGGAAGAATTGTGTCCCTTGCACCACGTCTCACACTACCTAAATGATTTATTCACAAAGGTCACAGATATAGGTGCTATGGTAGCTCTGAATACCGGCTATCACAACTTTTAGCATTGGAGCAAAACTTTGATACTGTTATGGAACAAGAGGACCGGTCCAAGTGGCTAAATACAGTTGCAAGAAAAAGTATGTGAACCCCTTGGGATTACGTGGAGTTTTGCATGAATTGGACATAAAATGTGCTCTGAACGTCATCTAAATCACAACAATAAAAGAAGACAGTCTGCTGAACATAATACTACACAAACATTAGATGTTGCCATGGTTTAATTGCACATAACATGTAAACATTCACAGTGCAGGGAGGAAAAAGTATGTGAACCTTTGGACTTAATAACTGGTTGACCCTCCTTTGGCAGCAATAACCTCAACCAAACTTTTCCTGTAGTTGCAGATCAGACCTGCACAACGATCTGGAGTCATTTTGGACCACTCCTCTTCACAAAACTGTTTCAGTGTAGCAATATTCTTGGGATGTCTCGTGTGAATCGCTCTCTTAAGGTCATGCCACAGCATTTCAATCGGGTTGAGGTCAGGACTCTGACTGGGTCACTCCAGAAGGCGTATTCTGTGCTGTTGCAGCCATTGTTTTGTTGAATTACTTGTATGCTTTGGGTCATTGTCCTGTTGCATCACCCATCCTCTGCGGAGCTTCAGTTGGCTGACAGATGGTCGTACGTTTTCCTGCAAAATGTCTTGATAAACTCTGGAATTCATTTTCCCATCAATGACAACAATCCGTCCAGGCCTTGAGGCAGCAAAGCAGCCCCAAACCATGATGCTCCCTCCGCCATGTTTTACAGTGGGGATGAGGTTTTGATGTTGGTGTGCTGTGCCTTTTTTTCTCCACACATAGTGTTGTGTGTTCTTCCCAAACAACTCAATCTTGGTTTCATCTGCCCACAGTATATTCTGCCAGTAGTGCTGTGGAACATCCAGGTGCTCTTTTGCAAACTTCAAACGTGCTGCAATATTCTTTTTGGACAGCAATGGCGTCCTCCGTGGTGTCCTCCCATGTACTTCATTCTTGTTTAATGTTTTCCTTATTGTAGATGTGTCAACAAAAATGTTAGCATGTGCCAGAGATTTCTGTAGGTCTTTAGCTGACACTCTGGGATTCTTCTTTACCTCATGCAGCATTCTGCGCTGTGCTCTTGCAGTCATTTTTACAGGACGACCGCGCCTAGGGAGAGTAGCAACAGTGCTAAACTTTCTCCATTTGTAGACAGTCTGTCTTACCATGGACACATGAACATCAAGGCTTTGGAGATACTTTTGTAACCCTTTCCAGCTTCATGCAAGTCAACAATTCTTGATCGTAGGTCTTCTGAGAGCTCTTTTCTGCGAAGCATGGTTCACATCAGACAGTGCTTCTTGAAACCAGTAAACCCAAAACAGGTGTGTGTTTTTTAAGGGCAGGACAGCTGTCAGCAACACATCCAATATCATCACACTGATTGGAGTCAAGATTGGCTCACTCCTGGCTCCAATTAGCTCTGGGAGAAGTCATTAAGCTAGGGCCTCACATACTTTTTCCTCCCTGCACTGTGAATGTTTACATGTTATGTGCAATTAAACCATGGCAACATCTAATTTTTGTGTAGTATTATGTTCAGCAGACTGTGTTCTTCTATTGTTGTGACTTAGATGACGTTCAGAGCACATTTTATGCCCAATTCATGCAAAGCTCCACATAATCCCAAGGGGTTCAAAAACTTTTTCTTGCCACTGTATAATTTTTAAAACTGTTCCTAGGGGAAGCAAACTATAAAGTTTTCTCTAGAAGTTACCCACTAAACTGGGGAAAATATTACCCAACTGCTCCATCCACTGCTCCTGAGACTGTGGCCGAAAGGAGATAAGCTACATGCATAGTGGCAATGCCCAAAGGTTAATGTGTTACTAAACCCTTGACCCCGCATTCACTATATGTGGTCTCCCCGGACCCTGCATTCACTATATCTGGTCTCCCCGGACCCCGCATTCACTATATCTGGTCTCCACAGACCCTGCATTCACTATATCCGCTCTCCCCGGACCCCACATTCACTATATCTGCTCTCCCCGGACCCTGCATTCACTATATCCGATCTCCCCGGACCCCGCATTCACTATATCCGATCTCCCCGGACCCCGCATTCACTATATCTGGTCTCCTCGGACCCTGCATTCACTATATCCGCTGTCCCCGGACCCCGCATTCACTATATCTGATCTCCCCGGACCCCGCATTCACTATATCTGCTCTCCCCTGACCCCGCATTCACTATATCCGCTCTCCCCGGACCCCGCATTCACTATATCCGATCTCCCCGGACTCCGCAATCACTATATCCAATCTCCCGGACCCCGCATTCACTATATCCGCTCTCCCCGGACCCCGCATTCACTATATCCGCTCTCCCCGGACCCCGCATTCACTATATCCGCTCTCCCCGGACCCCGCATTCACTATATCCGCTCTCCCCGGACCCTGCATTCACTATATCTGCTCTCCCCGGACCCTGCATTCACTATATCTGCTCTCCCCGGACCCTGCATTCACTATATCTGGTCTCCCACAGTACACACAACATGGAAATGCCATTATTTTAGTAAATATAAACTGCTAAATACCTTTTCTCATCAGCAGTTAGAGCAGTCTTGTGACTTCAGCAGAGCACTGGTTAAAGCTTGCAGAAGGAATTTTCTTTCTGCTCTAGGAGGATGTGAAACCGTTGACCCTCTGTCTGGACAGTGCTGGTTGGCCCTGTGTTGATCACATGCACTCTCCCAAGAAAATAAAAAACCTCTCTAGCAATACACACCAAACTGAGCATGTGCATGTGGCCATGGGTTCAGTCTGTATCAGGTGGTCATTTCAACAAGAGGAAGGTCGGGGAAGAAAGGATCAAACAGTCTTTTTACACAATGCAGAGGATTAACCCCTTTGATTCCACAGTGAGTATAACAAGCACGCTTTCCTGCATCTACAGACTGATTGTACTGTTGGGGGTTTAGTAACACTTTAAGTAAATTTGGAACCACTTTTTCAGCATCATATATACAGTCTTAGGTAAAAACAACTTGGACTTCCCTACCAAATAAACCTATTCCAGATACTCTATATTGCCAAAAGTATCGGGACACCCCTCCAATCATTTATACACAGGTGTATACAATCATCCCCTAGGCATGCAGACGGCTTCTACAAACATTGGTGAAAGAATGGGTCGCTCTCAGGAGCTCAGTGACTCCAAGCGTGGCCCCATGATAGGTGGTCACCTGTGCAATAAGTCCATCCGTGACATTTCCTGGCTACTAAATATTCCACGCTCAACTGTTAGTGGGATTATAACAAAGTGGAAGCAACTGGGAACAACAGCCACTCAACTATTGATTTAATCCCGAATTGTAAATCATCATCTTTGGCAAATAACAAATCTATGTTGGATGAGGGTGCGTGTCCCTACGCAGCATCAGGCCAATTGTTGAATCTAAAATATGACTTTTATTCAGATATATATAAAATGTATGCTAAGCTGTAATGAATACCTATTGGAGTGGAATGTACTGCGCACAACAGTATGACTGGATACCAATACAAGGATTTACCTTCCATCCAAATGGTTAATAACACCAGACCAGATCACATACCATACCACTGTAGATGAAGTTACGGCATAAAGAAGACTCTGTAGTTTGATCATAAGCCTATCAGATGGAATATATCATCTCTATTAAGGAGATAAGGTCACCCCATGGGCAGAACTAGTTGGACAGTATAATCTGTCTTGCTACAGATATGTAATACAGGTACACTCATCCACGGGACTTAATACCAGCCTCTAATGGACAAGCCCCATACATCACCATATCCAGTCAAAAATACCTCACTATCTTGAGGAATGCAAATGATGCACTATAAAGCACAGTACAGACCTCTCCAAAAAAAGGGGGGGGGGGTAAATGCCATGTGCATTCGAAAAGTGCTCCCAAAGAAAGACCCAAAGAAAAGAAAAAAATAAACTCTACATGTTTCACTCCAAAAAACAGAGCTGCTTCAGGAGTATAAAGAATTGAAATATAAATACAGATATGCTCAGTGATAATCAATAAAGTAACTTTTCTTATGTAATAATCTCAAAAATCCAAAATCTGTAATTAGTCAAATAAAGTCCAATTTTAAATTAAAGTCCAATAAACAAATACGTGTAGTCCAAAATTCAAGTGCAAAAAACTCTCCGCTGCTTGCAAGACCTTGATTACCTCAAAAAAACAAAAAAATATACATAGTGCATTATCCTTTATAAATAAAAATTAACATATAAAATTAATCCGATAATATTCACCCAAGTGAAAACACGTGTATATATCAAACCACATACACATGTGATATACTGTGCAAAACCATGCATGTGAAAACACTCTACTGTGCTAAAAACTCATGACACAGTGCACACTTCTATCAGGGTAAGGAATGAATACCCTTACCAATGTTCAAAGCAATTAATGTTTTTAATCTCAATCCACAGAGAATTTGTCTGGTGATATAAATCCTTTTACAGATGTCCTCAGGGTTTGCTTTGTATGGATCCTTCCACCCTAGCAACTGAGATATGCTTCCACCATATACGCCAGCCAGATGCCCATATACAAGGAATAAATCATAGCGTAATACTGCCACACACTAAGATCAAAAGCTTTTAATTATCCTGCTTACATTAAAAACATCTTTCATCGCACATAGCATATAAAAACCTGTCTGCCATCCGGAATCCAGGAGAGTTCTAATCGCAACTCACAGCCGAAATTTTGCCCTCTCCAAGATGGCCGCCACTCTACTTCCGGTATTCTCGTATGCGTCTGACGTCACCTCCCTTTGACGCGTTTCGTCATTGGACGTAATCATAAAGGGTACGTTCGCCAGACTAGGAAGTTCAATTTATACTCCTCCCTCACAAGGTGATGTCGCCACAATCTCCATCTTTAGAAAGGGCAATGCCCTCACCTTCCGGAATTCGATAGCCAAACAGCGCACAAATGACGGAGAGCCATACCTAGTATAGTATTGGCGCCACAATCTCCATTTTTAGGAGGGGCAACGCCCACACTATCTGGTATATCCTTAACCAATACATAGCAACGGCACAATTTAGTACATATCTATATATATCATCCTAAATTACCTACTCTATTCATCAATTCTCATTCAGATCAGAATATTAAACACATCAATTCCTTCATATACAATGTCACAATATAATCAACCAATTATTTTTTCAATATTTCATTATATGTCTATATCCTAATTAATATTAAAATACCATAATATAATAAATAATTAAAATTATAAAAATAAATTAAATTCAGAAATTAACACCTAAACCCTATTCTTCTCTGAAATCGCATGTTATATATTTATAAATATCTAACCAAATTATTAAATAGTTTATATACGCATAAACTCTATCTATAATAGACTAAGTATAATCTGTCCGTGAAAGTATATTACAACCGATCACTATACCCAACTATATATATTACCCTATACCTTAAAAATTATTATATTAAAATTATATATTTCATAAGCAATATTAAATAAATTACTATCATTTTATATATACTAAAAATGAGACATTATTTTCATATTTATATGTCGACATAAGACCTCAAATGGTAAAATTACTAAATTAGCCATCCGATATCCCAATAGACATATCATCCTAAATACTTTTGCTAATTGATGGAAGATAATATCCTATATAACCAAAATACAATATTTATCATTTTAATATTAACACTACCTTTTCCTTATATTCTTTTTGTTCCATTTTCTTTCTAAAGATAAACATAAAATCAATTACATTATTATTTATCATTCCCTATCAACTCCAAAACACAATATACAAAGACTCATATCTTAGCCACACAAATCATAACGATTATTCTCATAGATTTGGATTTAAAAATTAGAGATGAAACAATTCAAATCCAGATCCACATTTAGGCCTCCCGGTTTTAAAGTTCTCAATTCGAATATCCAATATGTTTCGTTCTTGGATATGGCCTTAATTTTGTTACCTCCTCTCCAATGTGTATCTATCTTGTCAATTCCACAGAATTTGAGGACACTAGGATCACAATTATGCTGATCTCTAAAATGCCTCGATAAGCAATGATCTTTTTTCCCTTTTTTTATATTTGTGATATGCTCACTTAATCTTTTTTGTAGAGGTCTTGAGGTTCTGCCTACATACTGGAGTTTACAGGGGCATTCCAGTAAATACGTGACATAGGGGGTAGTGCAAGTAATAAAATTCTTGATCTTAAATATCATACCAGTGTTATTAGATGTAAAATTTGTGATGACTCTTACTTTAGTATTGGTTATTTTACACATTCTACATTTTCTACAGGGGTAGAAGCCTTTGAAATCAAACATATGTTTTTCTTTTTTATTAGGAGGGGATATAATATTTTTCACTAAAACATCTCTCAAATTTTTGGTTTTCCTGTAAATAAATGAAGGTTTACTTGGGATTAGTGAGCCCAAATTGGTATCTCTTCTTAAAATCGGCCAATATTTGGAAAAAATGGATTCCACATCTTTATATTGGCCATTAAAACCTGTAATAAAAGCATATTCCACTTTATTTTTATTAACAGGATTTTTTTTAATATTATTCTTAGATAGGGATCTTATAATCTTCTTATCCCCTATATAGCTTTTGCTCACCTCAAATCTGTTTTTTTCCAACACCTCTGGATCATACCCCTTTTCGATAAACCTATCCTTAATAATTTTAGTTTGCTCTATATATTCTTTTAACCTTGTACAGTTTCTTAAAATTCTGCAAAACTGTCCTTTGGGAATTCCATTGATCCAGGATGGATGGTGACAGCTATTAGTGGGTATATATCCATTCCTATCTGTTGTTTTAAAATATGTTTTAGTAAAAATAACATCATCTTCTATAAAAATATTTAAATCTAAAAAATTCACTGAAACATTATCCATATTGAAAGTAAAACCTAAGTCATATTCATTTCCTTCTAAAACTGTTAAAAAAGCTTTCAAAGATTCCATAGAACAGTGGTCGGCAAGCCGCGGCTCGCGAGCCACATGCGGCTCTTTACAAGCTTAAATGCGGCTCTTCTGTGTGCCGGACGCCCGCTCCCCTCCCTCCTCTCCCTCCCCTCCCTCCTCTCGGATGGGCGTGTGCCGGGAGGCCGCCCCCTCACCTCACCTCCTCTCCTCTCGGACAGCCGCCCCCTCCCCTCCCTCCTCTCGGGCGGCCGCCCCAAAAGTCAGGACTCTGCAGCTGTCAGGATGTAGGCGGGGCAGCCAGGATGTAGGCGGGGCAGCGTGACGAACTCCTCTCCTCTCACAGTCCGCCCTGAAGACCAGAACGGCGCGGGAAGCACAGCGAGAGGAACGCGCGGAGCAAAGGTAAGTGAATTGACACAGGGGGGACTTACTATATGGGGGATGAATTACTATATGGGGGACTTACTATATGGGGGGGACTTACTATATAGGGGATGAATTACTATATGGGGGACTTACTATATGGGGGGGACTTACTATATGGGGGATGAATTACTATATGGGGGACTTACTATATGGGGGGGACTTACTATATGGGGGGGGACTTACTATATGGGGGATGAATTACTATATGGGGGACTTACTATATGGGGGGGGACTTACTATATGGGGGACTGACTATATGGGGGACTTACTATATGGGGGATGAATTACTATATGGGAGATGAATTACTATGGGGGGGATGAATTACTATGGGGGATGAATTACTATGGGGGATGAATTACTATGGGGGATGAATTACTATGGGGGATGAATTACTATATGGGGGATGAATTACTATGGGGGATGAATTACTATGGGGGGGATGAATTACTATGGGGGGGGATGAATTACTATATGGGGGATGAATTACTATGGGGGATGAATTACTATGGGGGGATGAATTACTATGGGGGATGAATTACTATATGGGGGAGGAATTACTATGGGGGATGAATTAATATGGGGGATGAATTACTATGGGGGATGAATTACTATATGGGGGATGAATTACTATGGGGGATGAATTACTATATGGGGGATGAATTGCTATGGGGGATGAATTGCTATATGGGGGATGAATTACTATGGGGGATGAATTAATATATGGGAGATGAATTACTATATGGGGGATGAATTACTCTATGGGGGATGAATTACTATATGGGGGATGAATTACTATGGGGGATGAATTACTATATGGGGGATTAATTACTATATGGGAGATGTATTTTCAGTTTTAAAAATGTGGCTCTCAAAATAAATTTCAATCGTGGTTTTGGCGAGATTTGGCTCAGTTGAAAAAAAAGGTTGCCCACCACTGCCATAGAACCATCCCAAATCACCAAAATATCGTCGATGTATCTTTTCCACAAGATCAATCCTTCCCATTTCTTATTAAAAATGACTCTCTCCTCCCATTTGCTTAGGAAAGATGCTTAGGAGAAGGAATGTATAATCTTAGTTCTATCCCCCTGACACAGAATGAAATCCATGTTCTAGATAAAGGACTCAAATTTGCCCCCAAATCTAATTTTAATAAATTTGAGGCTTACATTGATCTTAACAGATGCGTTAGAAAAATTAAATATTAAAAAATATTTTTCTTCTCTACCTGGGCCTGGGTTTTCGGCCATTAAATCTAGCCCAAGTATTGTAGAATATTATACACATAGTGGATTAAAGAATAATTCGACTTTTAATCCAGTTAATATGAAAAATCAGTTCGTGGAAGTTTTTAAACAGATGGTTACAGAAGAAATAAGAGACGTTAAAATTAAGAAATTAAAAGAGGAAATTATTTTTCAGGAAGGTTTAAATTCCCTAAAGAAAAATAACAATGTTGTAATTAGGCCGGCCGATAAAGGTGGAGGGGTGGTGATTTTGGATAGGTCGGCCTATGAGGATGTTATGGGAAATATCTTACAGGATTCAGATACTTATATGAAGTTAAAGAATAATCCACTGAATAAATACAAGAAAATACTCCAAGAATTAATTAATAAAGCACAGAAAGATGGAATTTTGGATAGTAAAGAGGTGAGATGCCTAATTCCATCTCACTGTAGAATGCCCATAATATACTATTTACCTAAGATACATAAAAGTTTGATCAATCCCCCTGGTAGACCGATCATAAATGGAATAGATTCTATACATTCTAGAACGGGGGAATATATTGACTTATATCTACAGCCTATAGTAAAACAAATGCCATCATATCTAAAAGATGCACAAGATGTGATTGATTTGGTGGAATTTATGAAGGTCTCGAAAAACACTATATTGGTAACTATTGATATTAATTCTTTATACACTAATATTAAACATGAAGACGGAATAAAAGCAGTAAAGTGGGGTCTTAAGAACTTCACTGATCTCCATATTAAACAAAGGAGATTTATTGTGACATTACTTGAATTCTGTATGACAAAAAATTATTTTTGGTATGGGGGACAATATTATATACAAAAGAAAGGGGTAGCAATGGGCGCAAAGTTTGCGCCCAGTCTTGCAAATATTTTTTTAAGCAAATGGGAGGAGAGAGTCATTTTTAATAAGAAATGGGAAGGATTGATCTTGTGGAAAAGATACATCGACGATATTTTGGTGATTTGGGATGGTTCTATGGAATCTTTGAAAGCTTTTTTAACAGTTTTAGAAGGAAATGAATATGACTTAGGTTTTACTTTCAATATGGATAATGTTTCAGTGAATTTTTTAGATTTAAATATTTTTATAGAAGATGATGTTATTTTTACTAAAACATATTTTAAAACAACAGATAGGAATGGATATATACCCACTAATAGCTGTCACCATCCATCCTGGATCAATGGAATTCCCAAAGGACAGTTTCGCAGAATTTTAAGAAACTGTACAAAGTTAAAAGAATATATAGAGCAAACTAAAATTATTAAGGATAGGTTTATCGAAAAGGGGTATGATCCAGAGGTGTTGGAAAAAAACAGATTTGAGGTGAGCAAAAGCTATATAGGGGATAAGAAGATTATAAGATCCCTATCTAAGAATAATATTAAAAAAAATCCTGTTAATAAAAATAAAGTGGAATATGCTTTTATTACAGGTTTTAATGGCCAATATAAAGATGTGGAATCCATTTTTTCCAAATATTGGCCGATTTTAAGAAGAGATACCAATTTGGGCTCACTAATCCCAAGTAAACCTTCATTTATTTACAGGAAAACCAAAAATTTGAGAGATGTTTTAGTGAAAAATATTATATCCCCTCCTAATAAAAAAGAAAAACATATGTTTGATTTCAAAGGCTTCTACCCCTGTAGAAAATGTAGAATGTGTAAAATAACCAATACTAAAGTAAGAGTCATCACAAATTTTACATCTAATAACACTGGTATGATATTTAAGATCAAGAATTTTATTACTTGCACTACCCCCTATGTCACGTATTTACTGGAATGCCCCTGTAAACTCCAGTATGTAGGCAGAACCTCGAGACCTCTACCAAAAATATTAAGTGAGCATATCACAAATATAAAAAAAGGGAAGAAAGATCATTGCTTATCGAGGCATTTTAGAGATCAGCATAATTGTGATCCTAGTGTCCTCAAATTCTGTGGAATTGACAAGATAGATACACATTGGAGAGGAGGTAACAAAATTAAGGCCATATCCAAGAACGAAACATATTGGATATTCGAATTGAGAACTTTAAAACCGGGAGGCCTAAATGTGGATCTGGATTTGAATTGTTTCATCTCTAATTTTTAAATCCAAATCTATGAGAATAATCGTTATGATTTGTGTGGCTAAGATATGAGTCTTTGTATATTGTGTTTTGGAGTTGATAGGGAATGATAAATAATAATGTAATTGATTTTATGTTTATCTTTAGAAAGAAAATGGAACAAAAAGAATATAAGGAAAAGGTAGTGTTAATATTAAAATGATAAATATTGTATTTTGGTTATATAGGATATTATCTTCCATCAATTAGCAAAAGTATTTAGGATGATATGTCTATTGGGATATCGGATGGCTAATTTAGTAATTTTACCATTTGAGGTCTTATGTCGACATATAAATATGAAAATAATGTCTCATTTTTAGTATATATAAAATGATAGTAATTTATTTAATATTGCTTATGAAATATATAATTTTAATATAATAATTTTTAAGGTATAGGGTAATATATATAGTTGGGTATAGTGATCGGTTGTAATATACTTTCACGGACAGATTATACTTAGTCTATTATAGATAGAGTTTATGCGTATATAAACTATTTAATAATTTGGTTAGATATTTATAAATATATAACATGCGATTTCAGAGAAGAATAGGGTTTAGGTGTTAATTTCTGAATTTAATTTATTTTTATAATTTTAATTATTTATTATATTATGGTATTTTAATATTAATTAGGATATAGACATATAATGAAATATTGAAAAAATAATTGGTTGATTATATTGTGACATTGTATATGAAGGAATTGATGTGTTTAATATTCTGATCTGAATGAGAATTGATGAATAGAGTAGGTAATTTAGGATGATATATATAGATATGTACTAAATTGTGCCGTTGCTATGTATTGGTTAAGGATATACCAGATAGTGTGGGCGTTGCCCCTCCTAAAAATGGAGATTGTGGCGCCAATACTATACTAGGTATGGCTCTCCGTCATTTGTGCGCTGTTTGGCTATCGAATTCCGGAAGGTGAGGGCATTGCCCTTTCTAAAGATGGAGATTGTGGCGACATCACCTTGTGAGGGAGGAGTATAAATTGAACTTCCTAGTCTGGCGAACGTACCCTTTATGATTACGTCCAATGACGAAACGCGTCAAAGGGAGGTGACGTCAGACGCATACGAGAATACCGGAAGTAGAGTGGCGGCCATCTTGGAGAGGGCAAAATTTCGGCTGTGAGTTGCGATTAGAACTCTCCTGGATTCCGGATGGCAGACAGGTTTTTATATGCTATGTGCGATGAAAGATGTTTTTAATGTAAGCAGGATAATTAAAAGCTTTTGATCTTAGTGTGTGGCAGTATTACGCTATGATTTATTCCTTGTATATGGGCATCTGGCTGGCGTATATGGTGGAAGCATATCTCAGTTGCTAGGGTGGAAGGATCCATACAAAGCAAACCCTGAGGACATCTGTAAAAGGATTTATATCACCAGACAAATTCTCTGTGGATTGAGATTAAAAACATTAATTGCTTTGAACATTGGTAAGGGTATTCATTCCTTACCCTGATAGAAGTGTGCACTGTGTCATGAGTTTTTAGCACAGTAGAGTGTTTTCACATGCATGGTTTTGCACAGTATATCACATGTGTATGTGGTTTGATATATACACGTGTTTTCACTTGGGTGAATATTATCGGATTAATTTTATATGTTAATTTTTATTTATAAAGGATAATGCACTATGTATATTTTTTTGTTTTTTTGAGGTAATCAAGGTCTTGCAAGCAGCGGAGAGTTTTTTGCACTTGAATTTTGGACTACACGTATTTGTTTATTGGACTTTAATTTAAAATTGGACTTTATTTGACTAATTACAGATTTTGGATTTTTGAGATTATTACATAAGAAAAGTTACTTTATTGATTATCACTGAGCATATCTGTATTTATATTTGTACACCTCTAAGGGTAGAGGTGAAGTGTGCTTATAATTAGTTGGGGAAAATTAGTGATTTACATTTATTAAAGAATTGAAATAGGTCACATAGTGGCTGGAAGTTGTGCTCAGCTTTCCATGGTAGCAAAATGGCAACTATCTTTTTTTCACCTCTATATATAGAGGTTTGACCATCAAAATGGCCCCCACACATGCTCAGTTCCTCAACAGATGCCATCTTGTGGACAATAAAACAACACCACAACAGTGGTGGCACCTATAGTTTACTTCACCTCTATACATAAAGGTGTTGGCCATCAAAATAGCCCCCACACAAGCTGAAAACAACAGTGGGGATGCTGAAATACTTGTGTAAGTTCAAAATTGAGCAATTTTCATTGTAACTTTACGGTGTGACTTGATGCGACTTTGGATGAGGGTGACTTTGGTGTGACTCTGATGAGTGTGACTTTGGTTTTAAATATGGATGACAGCACACATGCCGTACTCGAGCCGCATGTACATCATTCAGGTGTGACTTTCATCTGGTTTTTGTAAAGATCACATTGATCTCTATGGCCCTCAAGTCGCATGAAAGTCAGTAAAAAGTAGTGCAGGAACTACTTTCAAGTCGCTGTGACTACAGGTTGCACAGATATGAATGGTACTCATTGGAAAACATGGGGTACTACTTGTCTGGACCTCAAAGTCACATGATGAGTGGCACAAGAGTGGATGGGCTCTAAGAGTCAGATGTTTAGTAATATGACATGTATATTGTAGGCCTGGAATATAAAAATGCCACTGAACAGACTCTGAGATCATGAACTAAGGACAAGCTGATGGCTCACCATGTTGTCATTTCACAACAGATGAGAATGATTGGGTTGGGTTGATAAAAAGCAAAAACCTTCATAACTTAACCACTTGCCCTCCAGAGCATTTACCCCCCTTCCTGACCAGGCCTTTTTTTGCTATACAGAGCTGCACTATTTCAACTGGTAATTGGGCGGTCATGCAGTGCTGTACCAAAACAAAATTTATGTGCTTTTTTTCATACAAATAGCTATTTCTTTTGGTGGTATTTGATCACCTGTGAGATTTTTATTCTTTGCGCTATACAGAAAAAAAAGACAGAATTTTTTTTTAAAAAACTATATTTTTTACTTTTGGTTATAAAAAATATATAGTAAACTCAAAGTTAGTCATAAATTTAGGCCAAAATGTATTCTGCTACATGTCTTTGGTAAAAAAAATCCCAATAAGTGTATATTGATTGCTTTGTGTGAAAGTTATATACGCGATAACTGTGATATACAGTAGATACTGCAATTTACGCCATTTCGTGCTATACAGCGCTGCGCTAGTTTAACTAACAATTGTGCGGTCATGCAATGCTGTACATAAATGAAATGTATGTCCTTTTTTCACACAAATAAAGCTTTCTTTTGATAGTATTTGATCACCTCTGTTTTTTTGCGCTATAAACAAAAATTTTGAAAATAAAATAATTTCTCATTTCTATCTTAAAAAATATCCAAAAAACTCAAATTTCATCATACATTTAGGCCAAAATGTGTTTTGCCACGTGTCTTTGGTAAAAAAAAATCCCATTGAATGCATATTAATTGGTTTGTGTGAAAGTTACAGCATCTACAAACTATGGTATAGATAATAGAATTTATACAGATTTTACTGACTGCCTATCATATTTCTTGAGGTGATAAAATACCAGGAAAGTACAAACACCCCCAAATGACCCCTTTTTCAGAAAGAAGACACACTAAGCTATCTGCTGAGAGGCATGTTGAGTCAATGAAAGATTTATTTTTTTCCACAAGTGGAAAATGACAAAATATTTTTTTTTACACAAATTTGTCAATTGCATGATATATTGCTCACACATGCCATGGGTATATGTGGAATCACACCCCAAAATAAAAGCCAGAAGGTTTCACTTCCTCGCTACCTATCACAGTTTCGGAGGCCCCGAAATGCCAGGATAGCACCAAATGGTGAGTATTTTTTTTTAGATATTTTGTTTTTTTTTAATTATTTTAACACTATCCCTTTCATTTTTTTAATTTTTTGAATCACTTTTATTGCTATCACAGGAAATGTAAATATCCCCTGTGACTGCAACGGGCATTGACAGGTATTTTTTTTTTTTTTTTTTTTTTTTTTTTTTAGAAATCTGGGGCCTATCAGACTCTAGATATCTCCTCTGCCCTTACATCATGTAATCTCACCAAGATCGGTGTGATCAGATGCTTTCCCAATTTACAAATGGTGCTGTTAATATCCTGTGAAACTGAAGTGATGAAATGCTCGTAGCTTCCAATTTCTTAGACTATAGAGATGATTGGCACCATTCTGGTCTCCAATCAGCTCTATATTCAGCTGACAGAAACACCAGCTGCATTCTCAGGTTCCCCCGATCGCACAGAACTGCGTGAGAAGACAATGGAAGGCAGTGGGGGGGCATCATCTCCCGATGCTTGTAAAAGCAATCCTGCAGCTTATTAGCCACTAGGATTGCTTTTACTTGAAAGCTAATTGCCGGATGAAAAAAAATTATACCATCCTGATATAACCACTCAAAGTCCAGTGATGTACCAGTACATCGTTGGTCCTTGTTGAGTATATATGCTATGTTCTTTTTTTATGCAGCCTGTGGACTGAATAAAAAAAAGGGAAGAAATCTATGCCAGAAAAAGTGTGTGTTATGCCCACCATTAGAATATACCGCCCTGCATCCACCCACTTCTAATGGTGGGCACACATGAAATGTCCTTTTTTTGTCATTCAGCCCGTGGGCTGGGTGAAAAAAAAGAACCTAAAAGATTCCTCTATTTACATCAATCAACGTGGATAAAGAAATCTCTGCCAACATTTTTTTTAAATATATACTGAAGCATAGAGGCCATCCACCCACTGGCCACCCAAGGCCCCCATGCTTGGGCATATATGTTCTTTTTTAACTGTGGATGAAAAATCTCATCCAACAGCGCTGCACACACCTACTTATGTGTATTCTGAGAGCAAGACCCTGTTTCTGTCAGAATAAACAGATCGGAGCTGCAGCTGAATGGCATTCCTGCAAAGAAAACAGCAATGGTTAACAATAAAAAAGTAACAATAAAACAGTAAATGTGTAACGGTAGAACAGTAACTCGACAACAACAAAAAAAAAATACAACTATTTTTGTTTTTTAAAATTTTAAAACATTTTTTGTACTTGTACTTGTATTGTAGAGTCTCTCAAAATGTGATAGCCAGTTTCCTGACTACTTAACATCTTTCGAGACCCTGTGCAAATATGTGCCCTGAACTGTGCCGCGCTGTACCCTATAATAATACTCCTCTAGTGTGTGGTAGCGACAGAAGCAGTGCTTGAGGCAGAGAAAAGGTTGGCCAGGACAGGAGGGACAAAAAAAGTGGGTGTCTTGCCCAATTCCATATCTGCTACAGACACAACATCTTTTTTGCGGTGTCCTTTGGGTTGGGGTACCAGGAATGGTATCAGGAAAATGCTTCTCATGCAGCTGGCTAACTGCATCTGGATTTAGGGTTTGGGCCATAGCACCTTCTGGATACAAAAGGGCCATGATGAACTCTTCCTGGAATTTTATGAAGGATCCACTTCATCCAGTTGCTTTGTAAAGCACAAAAGCATTATTTAGAGGCAGTTGAAATAAATAAACAGACACTATTTTGTATCAGCGTCTGGCTTTTCAGGAAACTCAGTACAGCTTCATCATCTGGTTGTTGAAGTCCACCCCTCCCATGTTAAGGTTATAGTCATGGACACAGAGGGGCTTCTCAAAAACACCAGCGGCAATTTGGATGGTCGTGTCTGCGTGAAAAGAAGACAGGACGGAAACATCCTGTTTGTCCTTCCACTTCACTGCGAGCAATTCCTCATTTCTCAAGCAGACTTTTTCCCCCTCTCTAAGATTGGTATTTACAAGCCGTTGGGGGAAGCCCCGGCGATTAGGTCACACGGTGCCACATGCACCAATTCCAAGATTCTACAAAATCTCTAATTAGTGGCACGCTTGAATAGAAATTGTCCACTTATAAGTGGTGCCCCATATGGAAAAAGGATGACACCAAGTCCCAAACTATCTTGCCACTGCTCCCCATGTAGTCTGGGCATCTGAGGGGCTCTACGTGACTATCTTTTCCCTCGTAATTCCAAAACTTATATGTATAGCTTGTTGCCCTCTCACAGGTCTTCTACATCTTGACCCCATATCTGGGATGCTTGCTGGGTAGAAATTGAATGCAAGGCGGCCAGAAAGATTAATGAGGGACTCATCAATGCAGATGTTTTGCTGGGGAATATAGACATCTGCATGTTTTTGGTTAAGGTGATTTATGAGGGGTCAAATTTTGTGGAGCCAGTCAAATTCAGGGTCACCCTTAGGATGACAGTGTATTGTCATTGAAATGCATAAAATGCATTATAGTCTCATATCTATGCCTGGCCATGGCAGCAGAGAACACGGACATATGATGAATTGGGTCTATGGACCAATACAACCACAATTCATTTTTTTTTAGTAATGCCCATGTTGAGGGTTAGGCCATAAAAAATGTTAAATTCAGAAACGAATAGGTTTCCATGCGAATGGTCTGGCAAGGTTTGAATTTGGGTTGGCGGCGATAATCTATTGTGCATATAAATTGCTTTGATCCACAATCAATGCATATAGATCTTCCGTGAAAAACAGCTAAAAAAAAACAAGGGGAGTAGTTCAATTTGCTGTTTCCACCTGAATTCCGAGTTGAGCAGTGAATGGGGGATGCTGCAGAACTTGTGACCTGCCAATCAGGATTTGCAAGCACATTCAGAAGGACACTAGGAGCCCCCCTGGGCCACAAATCTCATATATATACGCAAATCATGTATATATACGTGATTTTGTGCACCCGTGTCGCCTTGTAGCAGTATTACTGCTATAGGGCGGACAGGAAGCTGTTAAGAGGGATATGCCTGCTGTAATTTCATCCTGTGCCCACCTGGGGGAGTTGGCCAGTAGAAGTGCAGCAGAAGAAAGTCAATATATTCAAATGAAGATGGCAAAACCTGTTACACTTTTGGGTAAGACTGTTGATGGTAAAGTCATGAAGAATACTGACTGTGTGATTGCCCAAACCGCTATGGGAAGGACCTCAACTGGGAGACCTACCGTCTGTGTGAAAAAGGACTTGCCTCAGTGCAGTGCCCTGTGTAGTGGGGAGGAAAGGGTTAAAAATTAGTCTGTTGATGTGATATCTATTGATCAGTATGATATTACTGTGTATACACCAGGGGCAGACTGACAACTCATGGGGCCCCCCGGGCAATAGGGGATCATGGGATCCCTGTGTCCTTGCCTTAACTCAAAAAAGCCTATGAAAAAGGTACCAGGGGCATCTCATGGGGCCCCCTACTGACCCTGGGCCCTCGGGCGGTGCCCGAGTTTCCAAACGGTCATTCCACCCCTGGTATAGACCTGTGTCAGTTGAACAAAGTTCTGAATTGAATGAGGTGGGGTGACCACTAAACAGGGTATGCTATCTTCCCTACAAACAGTATATGAGGCAGCAGAGCTGTCCCTAGAAACCTCCAGGGAGCTCTGTGTGTTGGAGCTGGAGGTTGCCCGGGACAACTATGGTGCTGCTCTGATGGACAAGAGGGTATTTGAATCTAGTGTGGAAAATGTGTTAAATGCTAATGATTACTTCTTAATCTTTTTTAGCTTTTTCTTTGATATGTCTGACCAGGAGATCTTAGAGCTTGGAGACATACCACCTTATGGGTCCTACATTAAGCTCCTTGGTTGTTGTAATTCTGAGAATAAAACCTCTGATTGCTCAATGCCCCCCTGGAATCTGTTTTTACTTTAGAAGTTTTCATATCAGGATCTGGCAAGGTCTGGCGTATGAGAGTTGTCTCTGCAGCATTGTATGGGGAAGCCGTATACTCCCTTGTGGCAGCAGTTTGCAAATAAATGTCTACAAGGAGAAAGATTTAGTAGGTCCTATAATGAAAATGTCCTTTAAAATGAAGTAAACCTTTCACTTTAAATGTGAACTTACTGACAACACGCTCTCATCAACTTTAACTAATATTAAGAATGATTTTTAAAATAAACCAAGCAAAATGTATTTATTAATATAGACAAATACATCTACATACAATATAATTACAGTGACCCTGACACCAAACAAAACTACATTAAAGTCAGCTTACGAAAGAACATGTATAATATTTATCTTTCTGGAAGGTGGTGAGTGAAATCTTCCCTCTCTGGAAGAGTGATGGGTGTCTCTGGTATCTGACACTTTAGGATGTTTAGGATACGTTCCCCCCTCTGGTAACTGTGGTTCCTCCTCACTAAGTGACTACATTGTTCTGTAGTGATGTAATGGATGATGGGAGGAACCACTAAACCCAGCAGGGGACAAGGTTTCCAACAAGTCCAAAGTTCCTGATACCAACGGTGTCCAGAGCAAACATTACACCCACTGTCCACCATCTTACTTCATTCCAGAGAAGTAAGTATTAAATATTTATTTATAACAGTTAATTCTCAATACACTAGCAAAATACTAAAATGAACAATAATAGAGATAATGCTATGACTACAGGTAACCCAGTGTTGCTCCTCACATATTAGCGGATAACTGTCTTTGTATTCAGGTCAGGTCTGAACAGAATTATGTAACATTTTGGGAAGAATATACAGCCAAGAAGTCCAGAACTTGATGCCATTATAGCAAAAACCTCCACAGCCACCATGTACTTCCCTCTGGTGCTCAGATAGGCCGGGATCATGGCAATCCAGACACTGCAGAACACCAGCATGCTGAAGGTGATGTACTTGGCCTCATTAAAACTGTCCGGTAATGTCCTGGCTATAAAAGCTATAATGAAGCTCACAGCTGCCAGAAGCCCCATATATCCCAGGACTGAGTAGAAGCCAATAACTGAACCCTCATTACACTGAATGATGATCTTCTCCTGATAAGAGTGAATGTCCTGATCCTGGAAGGGGGGAGAAATAGACAACCAAGTGACACAGATTATGACTTGGACCAGTGAGAAGACACAAATGACAAAATTGGGCAGTTTGGCTCCCATCCATTTCCTCCAGGGACTGCCAGGTTTGGTGGCTTTAAAAGCAATACACACCATGATACTTTTGGCAAGTAGAGAAGAGACGGCAACTGAGAAGATGACCCCAAAAGAGGTGACACGCAGCATGCAGGTTACATCTACTGGATGGCCGAGGAACAAGAAGACACAGAAGAAGCTCAGCATGATGGACACCAGGAGAAGATAGCTCAGGTTCCGGTTATTGGCTTTAACAATGGGGGTGTCCTGGTAATATATAAATATTCCCAATATTAAACCAGTCAGAAGACAACAGAGGATGGAGATGGCTGAAAATACTGGAACAATGGGGTCATCAGTGTAGGAGAGAAATTCCACCACTCTTGGAACACATCGATCCTTCTTCTCATTTGGCCATTCTTCATCAGGACATTTTATGCAATCTTCACTGTCTGCAGGAAGAACAATACAAACACAATGAGCATCAGGGTCAGAGCTTAGAAAACAAATTAAAAAGAATAATTCATTTAAGATATAGAGATAGAAAACTTAAAGGAAGACTTTGAAAACACATCAGATCTCAATGGGGAAAAATATCATGCTGGATATCTATACTGATATGGACGGGGTAATGTGTTAGGATGCAAGAAAGCCCCTTTGATGGAAATGAAAATTATCAACTTACAGAAGACTAAATTCAAAGACACCCTGAAAATCAAAGTGAAAAAATGATGCAGCAGGCTAGTCCATTTTGCTGAAATTTCATTGCAGCAACTCAAAATGGTACTCAGAAGTTTGTATGGCCCCCACGTGCTTGTATGCATGCCTGACAGCATTGGGGTATGCTCCTAATGAGATGACGGATGGTGTCCTGGAGATTTTCCTCCAAGATCAGGAGTTGAGCTCCTGGACAGTCTGAGGTGCAACCTGTCGGTGGCAGAAAGACCAAAACATGATATCCCAGAGCTGTTCTATTGGATTTAGGTCAGGGGAGAGTGGGGATCATTCAGTGGTATCAATTCCTTCATCCTTCGGGAACTGCCTGCATACTCTCACCACATGAGGCCAGGCATTGTTCTGCACTAGGAGGAACCCAGGACCCACTGCACCAGAGTAGGGTTTGACAATGGGTCCAAGGTTTTCATCCCGATACCTAATGGCAGTCAGGGTGCCATTGTCTAGCCTGCAGAGGTCTGTGCATGCCTCCATGGACATGCCTTCCCAGACAATCACTGGCCCACCACCAAAACGGTCATGCTGAACGATGTTACAGGCAGCATAATGTTCTCCAGACCCTTTCCCATCTGTCACATGTGCTTAGGGTGAACCTGCTCTCATCTGTGAAAAGCACAGGGTGCCAGTGGCAGACCTACCAATTCTGGTGCTCAATGGCAAATGCCTATCAAGCTCTATGGTGCCGGGCAGTGAGCACAGGGCCCACTAGAGGACGTTGGCCCCCCAGGCCAACCTCATGAAGTCTGTTTTTGATTCTTTTGGTCAGAGACATTCACGCCATTGGCCTGATGGAGGTCATTTTGTAGGGCTCTGACAGTGCTTGTGCTGTTTCTCCTTGCACAAAGGAGCGGATACCGGTCCTGCTGATGGGTTAAGGCCCTTTCTACGGCCCTGTCCAGCTCTCCTAGACTAACTGCCTGTCTCCTGGCATCACCTCCATGCTCTTGAGACTGTGCTGGGAGACACAGTAAACCTTCTGGCAATGGCACATATTGATGTGCCATCCTGGAGGAGTTGGACTGCCTGTGCAACCTCTGTAGGGTCCAGGTATGGCCTCATGCTACCAGTAGTGACACTGACCCTAGCCAAATGCAAATCTAGTGAAAAAGGGTGAGAAAAGATGAGTCGGGAAAAAATATCAGTGGCCTCCACCTGTAAAACCATTCCTGTTTTAGGGGTTGTCTCATTGTTGCCCATCTAGTGTACCTGTTGTTAATTTCATTAATACCAAAGCAGCTGAAACTGATTAACAACCCCCTCTGCTACTTAACTGACCATATCAATATCCCAGGAGTTTTACTGACTTGATGCTAGACTCGTATTAAAAAGTACTCCTTTAATTTTTTTTGAGTAGTGTATATCAACTGTTTAATTCATGCTTTGTCAGTATAAAAATGGAGATTATATGACTGTCATTGATGGTGTCACATCCCGCTTTTGGGAAATGTTGTATTGTTGTAACCCTGCAAGGAACTATATTATTAAAACAGTATATCAGAGCCATTAATATGATTTTCGGATGCAGTAAATCTTTTTTAACAAATTTTTGTATTATAAAGTATATATAATTTTTAAGCAATATATGTGATTGTCTGTATTTGTTTTCTCATTTTGTCTGTCATAGTTGAGATCTACCTATGATGCCAATTACAGGCCTCTCTCATCTTTGTAAGTGGGAGAACTTGCACAATTGGTGGGGACTAAATACTTTTTTGCCCCACTGTGTGTATATATATAGTGATGTTTTATTAGCTGCATTAAAGTCCCAAGGGGGGTAATTTTTTCTTGTATGTAGTAGTATTAGTAGTGGTAGTAGTTGTAACAATATACAAATACAGCCAGGCAGGGCTGACACCATTTCAATTCACAAACTCCTGTGCGTTGTCAGTCTACAACAGTATTAGGAGCTAACTACATTTCTAGCAGGACCAACAGGCATCTTTCTGTACTTGCAGTGGCTTTACAGATATAAAACATGAGGGAATGTACACTTTACAGGTACATACTTCATATGTTTTTCCCTGACAAACCCTTTAGGTACTGAGGTTACTTCTGACCAGGCCAAAAATAACTCACTAACAAGTACAAACTCTACCAGAAATGTTGGATATCTCTCCTTCCGGACACGGGATGCACTCATAGCAGCATTTATGAATTGAAGATCCAAACTTTTTTCTGCTGCCGGGTAAACAGGGATCTGAGCATCGAGATACCGGAATCTGAAATAAGATATTGTTATTAATATGATGATTATTATTATTTTGCGACGGTCCATCATATCTCATGAGGTTATACAAACTAAGTGTTTCAAATAGTACAGACGTTCAGGTTTGCCTCAGCCATGGGTTCAAGATCAAAGATCTATTCAGGGATAATAGTTTAGTGTTCATGAATTTGAAGGGGTTCATTAATAGATTCTCCAGCACCCAGAAACAATAGACCCTTCCCTCAACAGAAGATCTCTCCCACAATTGACCCCCACAGCAACAATAGATACCCCAGCAGCCAGCATCAATAGACCCTCCAACACAGCCCAGCACCCTTTGGCATTATATACATTAAGTGCTGGAGGTGCCGGAACTGCGTTCCTCGTGCTCCCACTGAACAAAAAGCCCCGGTCCTTTTGCTGGCTCTGGGGTATGAAACAACATTGTAACACAACTTTTTTGGGCACAAGATGACATGGGAGTAACCACCCTTGGGCCTGCCCCTGCAGAGCTGACAAAAGCTCTTCCCCAGAGTGGCTCCTATCTCCTAGGAACAAGCTCCAATGCTGCATGGCATTGTTTTGCCTAACCTTTGTATAACCTCTTAAATGCCTGAAGAGGACCAGTTGTTCATAGAACAACTCATCCAAAGAGGGTATTGAGGGGAGCAGGAGATGGCGGTGACTGTGCTGTCACCATCACCAGCCGAGCAAATGGCAGCACAACCAGCTCCAACAGTTGCCCTGTCCTGTATCCATCACAGATGATATTTACTCAGTTGGGCATGAACTATATATATATACACAGTGAGGAACAGAAGTATTTGAACCCCCTGCGATGTTGCAAGTTCTCCCACTTAGAAATCATGGAGGGGTCTGACAATCACATTGTAGGTACATTCCCACTCTGAGAGACAGAATTAAAAAAAAAATTCAGGAAATCACATCGTATGATTTGTAAAGAATGTATTTGTCTCGCACGGCTGAACAGAAGTATTTGAACCCCTGAGAAGATCCGTGTTAATATTTGGTACAGAAGCCTTTGTTTGCAATTACAGAGGTCAGACGTTTCCTGTAGTCCTGACCAGGTTTGCACTGCAACAGGGATTTTGGCCTCCTCCTCCACACAGATCTCCTCTAGATCTGTCAGGTTTCGGGGCTGTCGCTGAGCAACACGGAGTTTCAGCTCCCTCCAAAGATGTTCTATTGGATTTAGGTCTGGAGACTGGCTAGGCCACTCCAGATCCTTGATATGCTTCTTACGGAGCCACTCCTTGGTTCTCCCGGCTGTGTGCTTCGGGTCGTTGTCATGTTGGAAGACCCAGCCACGACCCATCTTCAATGCTCTGACTGAGGGAAGGAGGTTGTTGCTCAAAATCTCACAATAAATGGCCCCATTCATCCTCTCCTTAACACAGTGCAGTCGTCCTGTCCCCTTCGCAGAAAAGCACCCCCAAAGCATGATGTTACCACCCCCATGCTTCACAGTAGGGATGGTGTTCTTGGGATGCAACTCATTCTTCTTTTTCCTTCAAACACGACGAGTGAAGTTTAGACCAAAAAGTTCTACTTTGGTCTCATCTGACCACATGACTTTCTCCCATGCCTCCTCCAGAATTCTTGCTGTTTCTTAGGTGTTCAAATACTTATGTTCAGCAGTGTAAGACAAATACATTCTTTACAAATCATACAATGTAATTTCCTGAATTTTTTTTTAAATACTGTCTCAGAGTGGGAATGTACCTACAATGTGAATGTCAGACCCCTCCATGATTTCTAAGTGGGAAAACTTGCAAAATCGCAGGGTGTTCAAATACTTCTGTTCCTCCCTATATATATATATATATAAAACATTCCTGTCTATACTTGCTGGATCATGTTCCTGTAGTCAGCTGATCCCATGGTCCAGTGATGTAGAAACATTGCCTTCCTCATGATGGTGGTTGTTAGGGATGGTTTTACAGACAAAGAAATGGTGGCTGGGAACCTGCTACTGCCAAGTCATAAAGGGGTCTGAATTTATCAGCTACAAAGGTGCAATCTGTAAAACCACCAACATTTCAAAGGTGGCTAGGAGTAAACAGAAAAACTTGCCTGCTCACTGGTATAGCTGAAGATAACAGGATGGGGTTGGCAGAATCTGAACATGGTCATACCCTAATCTCTCTGTATGTTAACTAATTTCTCACTTAAACCTGAAACAATTGACTACTGATGTGATACTTTTTTAATTTGCACTAACATACAATTTTGAGGACAAGCTTTCGAGGTATGTCCCTTTCTTCATGCTCTACGCAGTTGAGTACTGCCTGGACCTTGAAGAAGGGGACATACCCCGAAAACTTGTCCTCAAAATTGTACAGTGGGGCAAAAAAGTATTTAGTCCCCACCAATTGTGCAAGTTCTCCCACTTACAAAGATGAGAGAGGCCTGTAATTGGCATCATAGGGAGACCTCAACTATGAGAGACAAAATGAGAAAACAAATCCAGACAATCACATTGGCTGATCTGGAAATAATTTATTTGCAAATTATGGTGGAAAATAAGTATTTGGTCACCTACAAACAAGCAAGATTTCTGGCTCTCACAGACCTGTACCTTCTTCTTTAAGAGGCTCCTCTGTCCTGCACTCATTATGAAGAAATTCATAACTCAGTCTATTTGTGCAATCTCATACTGTGACCTGTGGTATCAGTGACACCTACTGGTGAGAATGAGAAATGCACAACCCAACTGAGCTTAGGGGAATGTCAAATAAAGAAACTGTACAATCAATTTGCACTAACTACAGCCCAGCCAAAAACTACATTTGCAAAGTAGCCCCAGTTTAGGACCCGGGGGCTACAAATACCAAAAGCAGAACTAAACTCTTTCAATCAATATTATCTATCTTTCATTAACATATATATACGTTGTGGTTTTTAAGTGGTCTACTGAGGTTATAGCCATAGCTGTCAGCTATAACCCGGGTATTTTTGCAGCAGCTGCCGCTCTTTCTTTTAACCTCCTTAGCGGTATTCCCGAGTGTAGCTCGGGGTAAAATTTCAGTACCAAAAGCGGTAACCCTGAGCTACACTCGGGAATACACTGCGGCGTTCTCCGGGGGTCCCTGCAGCACTTACCTTGTCCTTCGCTCCCGCGATGCGTCCCCTGCAGCGTCCCCGGCCATCTCCTCCGGCATCCGGCTTCCGTGTTACGGTCCCTGTGACGTCGGGACGTACGACGGGAAATTGGAAATTTTTAAAAAATGTCATTTTTGCTGTCATTGCTTTTTCAATGCATTTCACATACATTTTGTCCCGAGTGCTTTGTCCGGCGCCCTGCCTGCATTTTTACTGTTCTTTCTGCCTGGAAACTGAGAAACGTCCATGGCGTCCAAAAAGCGTCCCTTTAGGTCAGACGCGGTTTTAGACCGGCTAGAGAACAGCGATAGTAAATCAGAACCACTTGCAGAATTGAGTGATAATGATTCGTGGGGGAAATTCCTCATCAGACACTGAAAACGATTCTGCGACTGAGCTCAGCGATGTGCGAACTTGGCGCTCTATTTCACATTTCAGTGTTTTTGGTTTGATTATATTATTGAATTACATTTATTATTATTATATTATTATTTTTTATGATTATTTATTAAATTATAATTTATGATTTCGTATTTCAAGTTTTATCCTCCCCGGGATGTTTACTAGACTCTTGTTCGGACAGATTTCAGGGAGTTATTCCTAAAAATTACAGCCTACAATAAAAAAACTACATATTTCCATGCAAAAAAATGTACCGCTTTCAGCACAGAAAATAGGAAATAATCATACCGCCAGGGTGGTCCAAGTAGTGGATTTGCCACTGAATAACCTTTAGAAGCAATGGGAGAGGACACCCCCCTCCTGCCTCATTTCGGTAGTTTGGGGGCTTTCCTGCCTGATCCCTGGAACCAATTCAGTGCTGGCGGTGGCTGGTCATAAAGATGGATGAAGATAAGATGGCCACCACCCATCTCGATGGCCTAGGACAGTGGTGGGCAACCTTTTTTTTCAACTGAGCCAAATCTCGCCAAAACCACGATTGAAATTTATTTTGAGAGCCACATTTTTAAAACTGAAAATACATAGGATGGTACACTGTTTTTAGTTTCAATAAGTTTTTATAGTAATTCATCCCCCATAGTAATTCATCCCCCCTATAGTAATTCATCCCCCCTATAGTAATTCATCCCCATATAGTAATTCATCCCCCATATAGTAATTCATCCCCCATAGTAATTCATCCCCCATAGTAATTCATCCCCCCTATAGTAATTCATCCCCCATAAAGTAATTCATCCCCCATAGTAATTCATCCCCCATATAGTAATTCATCCCCCATATAGTAATTCATCCCCCATAGTAATTCATCCCCCATAGTAATTCATCCCCCATATAGTAATTCATCCCCCATAGTAATTCATCCCCCATATAGTAATTCATCCCCCATAGTACTATTCCCCATATAGTAATTCATCCCCCATATAGTAATTCATCCCCCATATAGTAATTCATCCCCCATATAGTAATTCATCCCCCCTATAGTAATTCATCCCCCATATTAATTCATCCCTCATATAGTAATTCATCCCCCATAGTAATTCATCCCCCATAGTAATTCATCCCCCATAGTAATTCATCCCCCATAGTAATTCATCCCCCATATAGTAATTCATCCCCCATAGTACTATTCCCCATATAGTAATTCATCCCCCATATAGTAATTCATCCCCCATAGTAATTCATCCCCCATAGTAATTCATCCCCCATATAGTAATTCATCCCCCATAGTAATTCATCCCCCATAGTAATTCATCCCCCATATAGTAATTCATCCCCCATAGTAATTCACCCCCCCCTATAGTAAAATATCCCCATATTAATTCATCCCTCATATAGTAGTAGTAAGTAGCAAGTAGTAAGCCAAGTCCTCCCTGTGTCAATTCACTTACCTTTGCTCCGCGCGTTCCTCTCGCCGTGTTCCCGTGCCGTTCCGGTCTTCAGGGCGGACTGTGAGAGGAGCCTAGCTCCTCTCACGTTCGTCACGCTGCCCCGCCTACACACATCCTGACAGCCAATCACTGGCTATCAGGATGTGAGTGGCAGCGAGACTGGCCAATCATTGCATTTGAGCGCGCTGCCCTGGCTGTTTTTTTTTTGGATCACGCTGCAGAGTCCCTGCCGCCAGAGAGGAGGGAGGGGAGTGGGCGCCCGGCACACAAGAGCCGCATTAAAGCGTGTAAAGAGCCGCATGTGGCTCGCGAGCCGCGGCTTGCCGACCACTGGCCTAGGAGAACCAGAGTGACACCATGACGTCCCTTCCGTTTCTGGATCAATGTTAAAGCCATTTTCGTTTTCTCAAAGCAAAAGATCAAAACTTTTTTTGCTTTTAAGGGTAGAACAGAGATTTGGGGTCTTATAGACCCCAGATCTTTCCATAAAGAGGACCTGTCGTGCTATATTGTTATCGCAAGGGATGTTTACATTTCTTGCAATAACAATAAAAGTGATTTAAAAAAATTAAAGGTACAGTGCAAAAAGAAAAAATGTAATAAAATAAATAATAATAAAATTATTTAAAACACCCCCCCCATGTTTCGCGCAGTGGTAAATGCATATGGAGGTCACGCCCACATATGTAAACTATGTTTTCATCACACATGTAAGGCATTACCGTGAATGTCAGAGCGAGAGCCATATTTCTAGCACTAGATCTCCTCTGTAACTTTAAATTTGTAACCAGTAGAAATTTTTAAAGTGTCGGCTATGGAGAGTTTTAAGTTCCGTAGTTTTCCGCCATTCCACAAGCATGCACAATTGTAAATCATGACGTGTTAGGTATCTATTTACTCGGCGTAACATCATCTTTCATATTTTATGAAAAGATTTGGGTATATAATATGTTTTGGGGGTTTTTTTAAATTCATGAAAGTGTATTTTTTCCCAATCAATTGCATTTAAAAAACCGCTGCGCAACAACCGTACGACATAAAAATTTGCAATCACCACCATTTTATTCTCTAGAGCCTCTGCTGAAAATATATATCATGTTTGGGGGTTCTAAGTCATTTAGATTTGATTTTTACTTGTAAACAAAGAGTGTCAGAGAAAGACGTGGTCTTCAGGTGGTCACAGAAGATGGCACAGATAGAAAATGCTAGGGAGGTGTATTAGTCTCTGTTCAGAATCTTCCATCAACTGTCATACTGACTGACCTCACTGCCACACCTAATATCTCACAACTGTCATACTGACCGACGTCACTGCCACATCTAATATCTCACAACTGTCACGCTGACTGACGTCACTGCCACACCTAATATCTCACAACTGTCACACTGACTGACGTCACTGCCACACCTAATATCTCACAACTGTCATACTGACTGATGTCATTGCCACACCTAATATCTCACAACTGTCATACTGACTGACGTCACTGCCACACCTAATATCTCACAACTGTCACACTGACTGACGTCACTGCCACACCTAATATCTCACAACTGTCACACTGACTGACGTCACTGCCACACCTAATAATATCTCACAACTGTCACACTGACTGACATCACTGCCACACCTAATATCTCGCAACTGTCACACTGACTGACGTCACTGCCACTCCTAATATCTCACAACTGTCACACTGACTGACGTCACTGCCACACCTAATAATATCTCGCAACTGTCACACTGACTGACATCACTGCCACACCTAATATCTCGCAACTGTCACACTGACTGACGTCACTGCCACTCCTAATATCTCACAACTGTCATACTGATTGACATCACTGCCACACCTAATAATATCTCACAACTGTCACACTGACTGACATCACTGCCACACCTAATATCTCGCAACTGTCATACTGACTGACATCACTGCCACACCTAATATCTTGCAACTGTCATACTGACTGACGTCACTGCCACACCTAATATCTCACAACTGTCATACTGACTGACGTCACTGCCACACCTAATATCTCACAACTGTCATACTGACTGATGTCACTGCCACACCTAATATCTCACAACTGTCATACTGACTGATGTCATTGCCACACCTAATATCGCACAACTGTCATACTGACTGACGTCACTGCCACACCTAATATCTCACAACTGTCACACTGACTGACGTCACTGCCACACCTAATATCTCACAACTGTCATACTGACTGACGTCACTGCCACATCTAATATCTCACAACTGTCATACTGACTGACGTCACTGCCACACCTAATATCTCACAACTGTCATACCGACTGACGTCACTGCCACATCTAATATCTCACAACTGTCATACCGACTGACGTCACTGCCACACCTAATATCTCACAACTGTCATACCGACTGACGTCACTGCCACACCTAATATCTCACAACTGTCACACTGACTGACGTCACTGCCACACCTAATATCTCACAACTGTCATACTCACTAATGCACATAATTTTCACAATCAGCAACCTTCGTTGACTCCAAGAATGACGCTATTCATGAACAGACACATTTACATGTTTATCCTAAAATAAGGCAAAAATCCCTATAAATCCCAATTATGAATCTCCTCAGCAGACTAGATGTAGCCAGGTGCCGGCTATATCATTACACCATTCAGGGACATTCACAGAAGAGACTTTCATCCTTCTCTGCCTAGAACTGGGACCGCTACATCAATTCCTGTTAGCAGAGTAGATTCAGTTTTTCTGACAGCAGAGGATCTTGGGACCTGTAGTCCTAGAGCCAATACATCCTGTATTCCTGAGTGCTGATGGAACTACAACAACCAGAAAGCTGGCAAACAAGAGGGATGCTGGGAAAGAAGATATATTCTACAGCAAGGGACTGGCTCGCTCGCTGGATTCAGAGCTGGACATAGGGGGATAGCCGTTTTCCTCCAGAGACAGATTTCTGGCCTACTGCTGGGGGACTCTGCACATCAGTTCAGCACAGCGGTGACACAGATCACCACACTGGGATCACATCAGTCTTCTCTACACTGGGATTTCACTGTCCGGTCTTCACACAGATATCTCTGCTTGCCACGCTAACAGGCTGGTAACTCTGCACTTCCCTGCAAACAGTCAAGAGCCTAGGCAAGTCTCTCAGTCCTAGGAGACCATACTATCCATAGGATTGATGTCCAACTTCTTCTTGCCATCACTCTAGAGACACTGCATGCAGACACCTTTACTCCTCAGTACTAGAAGATATTTGCTTTGAGCAGTACCACAGATTATCTTTTTAACTTAATTGAATTACCAATATTCACTAATGCTTATGGGACCCACCATTGCTAGCAGATGACAGTGGATATCACCATATCAGAAACATTAAACATTGCAGGACTCAAATGCAAGAATTCTGTCTCTTGCATTGTTATTCAATACCAGCCTTTCTCAACCAGGGTGCCACCTGAGGTCCTCAGGGGTGCCGCAGCATCCTGGCTAACAGAGACATTCACATCAAAACTGTGAAGTAAAACAAGAAGAAGCGCACCAACCTTGCGCATTACCTCAGTAACCAAATTTATTTAGTAAAAGAATGGTACTCACAAACAGCGAATAAAAACAGGCATGTAAGTCCTCCAAGGGACTTCAAAGGCAAGAGGCCAGCGCGAATCCCATCATGGGGGTGGACACTCAGTACCTCTGACGCGTTTTGAAGGTCATGCCTTCTTCCTCAGAGCTCAGAGCATGACCTTTGAAACGTGTCAGCTGTACTGAGTGTCGACCCCCATGATGGGATTCGCGCTGGCCTCTTGCCTTTGAAGTCCCTGGGAGGACTTACATGCCTGTTTTTATTCGCTGTTTGTGAGTACCATTCTTTTATTCAATAAATTTGGTTACTGAGGTAATGCACAAGGTTGGTGCGCTTCTTCTTGTTTTACTTCACAGTTCTGTTCGGGCTTCCCCAGCCTTGGTTTGGAGCTGCACGACCTTGTATGCCCCGGTGGTTGTTTTGTTGGGATTTGATCTGCTCACCACCGGCCTGGGTCCCGGAGCGCAGGAGATATAGCATTTAGTACATTCACATCAAAGCCAGGCTCCACATCATCCACCGAACATCGGTATATCGGGAGCTCGGCAAAGACAGTCTCATGTGGATCAGAGGGGGGGGGGGGGCATCTTCCAAAATCCCAAGCTCTCCACCTCCTCCTACAGGGCAGAACTGGCATTGCAGTTCCCAGCAGTGAGTGCGGGTACCATACTGCACATTTTAAAAAGGCTGTGTATGTGTGTAGATGTGTACTGTGTATATATATATATATATATATATGTGTGTGTGTGTATGTTTGTATATATACATGTGTTTGTGTGTGTTTATATGTATACATGTGTGTGTGTACTGTATATGTATGTGTATTTTATTTATTCATTACTACATGTACTTATATAGCACCATTAATTTACACCACGCTTTATATTTATATTATACATTCACATCATATGTGTGTGTGTGTCTATGTATGCACGTTACTTTTAATCCTTTCCCCTAATCCTGTACGATCAGAACTGCTTTTTTGGGCTTGTTCACAATGGCAGAAAGAACTGCTACTCCTCTGAAAAGCAATCCATATTCATATTGTTTTTCAGAGGAATTTGACAGGTGGTGAAGGGGCACTATGTTGCCTCCACAATGCCTGTTTTAATCCCCTAAATGCAGCAGCACTGCAGGGCGGTTACAGCATGGCCCCATTCACCTGGGGGCATACATCTTGCCAGGGCCACAGCATGTGTATGACCTCCGCAGCTAAAAGGGGAAGCAGTTGGGCATGGTAAAAACACAGCTCAACCCCATGGCTTTACTATTCCCCAACTTTACATGTGAAAAGTCCTTGCATGCTGTGTGTAGGGCAGCCTATTCATTTAAATGGGATGGCCCACAGAAGTCCCTGACCCTTTTTTAAAGTCACTCTGCACCAAAAAACATATCAATTCAAAACACGGGTGGTGTAAAAGGTGCCACCTCTCCAACCGCTCCACCTCTGCCTCCCCCCTCTGCCTCTCCCTCCACTGGCTCCCTATCGCCCAATGCATCAAATTCAAACTACTCACTCTGACCTACAAAGCCATTCACAACACTGCCCCTAACTACCTCACCAACCTGATTCCCAGGTACCACCCTACCCGTACCCTTCGCTCTTCACAGGACCTCCTTCTATCTTGCCCCCTGGTCTCCTCCTCCCACACACATCTGCAAGACTTCTCCAGGTCCTCCCCCATCCTCTGGAACTCACTACCCCAATCCATCAGACTGTCACCTTCCCTCCTCACCTTCAGGCGCTCCCTGAAAACCCACCTCTTCAGGGAAGCCTACTCCTCCCTCACCTAACTGCTGCTCTCCTTCATTCCTCCTACCACTCCATCCCCCACAGCCACTTCCTCCTGTACCACTACCCCCTCCCTCCTAGATTGTAAGCTCGAAAGAGTAGGGCCCTCTAACCCCTCGTGTGCTGTTTGTAGTTGCTGTACTGTTTCATGTATTGTCCCCCCCCCCTCTATTGTACAGCGCTGAGCAAACCCTTTGGCGCTATATAAACTCGATGTAATGTAATGTAATGTGCCACAGCCTATTAGTTATCAATCGCAGAACACCAAAACATTTGGGCTTTTAAGGCATCAAATAACGACAAGCATGTATGAACAGACACATTTTTATTTACACAACGAAAAATATTATACATCAAACACATTTAAAAAGGGAAAATGACTACAGGTGCATCCAAAACAAATATCCAACCCTCTATAACCGTATTATACTTTTATATCAAGATAGTCAAATTCTCTGTCCAAAAAAGGACCATATACAGTACTATAAATAGATTTTATACAAAGAGGGGGGAGAAAAGAGTCACCGATGGGCTCTACACGTTTCGCGGTCCAAGCAGCTTCATCAGGAGAAGTACAGATCAGAATCTATTACAATCTATAAAACAATATACAGTAAGTATATACACAATGACAACATAGATACACATACACGTCGTATCTTCTCTTTACCACTTCATTCCCCAAGATGCATGTGGCTATCCAGGCATAGCTATCAGACCAAGACCCCCCAATGAGGAAGACACATCCCCGGAACCATGTGCCACCCCCAAAGCTAGACTACTGGAGCATACTAGGACAGTCTGGGCCACCACCCCACCAGCCTCCAACATTTTCAATGGTATAAATATATAGTATGCAGCAATATACAATAAGTACACCCCTAATTATAGCACAAATACTATGTAATACCACTTGCATCCAGTCTCTGGAGTTATCAACAATATACATTATACACCAAATTCATTGGTAATATCTCCTTAAAAAAAACAAATTCCATTGCTGAACGTTAGCCACTGACCATATACAGGTGAAACTCGAAAAATCAGAATATCGTGCAAAAGTTCATATATTTCAGTGCAGCAACTTAAAAGGTGAAACTAATATATGAGTGTCAAGGTCCTACCTTTTCCCAGAGGTTATGCTGCTCCATGTGCTGGCATCCATCTTGGATTTCTGCAGAGCATGGTGGGAGTCTTTTATGCCTTCAGGCCTCTGCGGTCCATCCCCCAGAGGCGTGTGGTTGATCACATATAAGCCTGTTGTCCGCACGTGCCCTTTGCATTCGTGTCTTGTGTGTTAGTGTGACTATAGCTCTGTTTATACTCTCGTGGCTCTCCTGGAATCTGACTCGGGTTTTGACTAGACCATTCTCTGCGGTTTCCATTGATCTGACCTTCCGTTGCTGAACCTGGCCTGTGACCTGTTATTCTTGTCTACTGTTCTGTACCGTCTGTCCAGTTGTTATCGACCCGGCTTGCCCGACTACTCTTTGTCTATCTGGTCTATCTGGTTACCACAGATGGGGTGTCTCGGGGGCCGCAACCTGGTTCCTGGCTGCGTCAAGTCCATCCCCACCATCAGGGGCCCTGGTGAAGGGCAGCCTGGGACTTAGACTCCACGCCCTGAGGGACTCTGTTCTGTGGGTGGTGGTTGTCGTCAGTCAGTGCGTGACCCTGCCCTGACAATGAGATAGACTCATTACATGCAAAGCAAGATAGTTCAAGCCGTGATTTGTCATCATTGTGATGATTATGGCTTCCAGCTCATGAAAACCCCAAATCCACAATCTCAGAAAATGAGAATATTGTGAAAAGGTGGAATATTCTCGGCTCAAAGTGTCCCACTCTAATCAGCTCATTAAGCAATAACACCTGCAAAGGGTTCCTGAGCCTTTAAATGGTCTCTCAGTCTGGTTCAGTAGGAATCCCAATCATGGGAAAGATTGCTGACCTGACACCATCACTGACACCCTCCATAAGGAGGGAAAACCTCAAAAGGTAATTGCAAAAGAAGTTGGATGTTCCCAAAGTGCTGTATCAGAGCACATTAATAGAAAGTTATGTGGAAGGGAAAAGTGAGGAAGAAAAAGGTGCACAAGCAGCAGGGATGACCGCAGCCTGGAGAGGATTGTCTGGAAAAGGCCAATCAAAAGTGTTGGGGACTTTCACAAGGAGTGGACTGAGGCTGGAGTCAGTGCATCAAAAGCCATCACACACAGATGGATCCTGGACATGGGCTTCAAATGTCGTATTCCTCTTGTCAAGTCGCTCCTGAACAACAAAAGTCAGAAGCGTCTTACCTGGGCTAAAGAAAAACAGACCTGGTCTGGTGCTCAGTGGTCCAAAGTCCTCAACTTTTGCATCTCATTTGGAAACCAATGACCCCGAGTATGGAGGAAGAATGGAGAGGCACAAGGACCCTGAGTATGGAGAAAGAATGGAGAGGCCCAAGGACCCGGAGTATGGAGGAAGAATGGAGAGGCCCAAGGACCCCAAGTATGGAGGAAGAATGGAGAGGCACACACTGCAAGATACTTGAAGTCCAGTGTGCAGTTTCCACAGTCTTTGTTGATTTGGGGAGCCATGTCATCTGCTGGTGTTGGTCCACTGTGCTTCATTAAGTCCAGGGTCAACGCAGCCGTCTACCAGGAGATTTTGGAGCACTTCATGCTTCCTTCCACAGACGAACTTTATGGGGATGCTGACTTCATTTTCCAGCAGGACTTGGCACCTGTCCACACTGCCAAAAGCACCAAAACCTGGTTCAATGACCGTAGGATTACTGTGCTTGATTGGACAGCAAACTCGCCTGACCTGAACCCCATAGAGAAAGATGAGAGACATGAGACCGAACAATGCAAAAGAGCTGAAGGCCGCTATTGAAGCATCCTGGTCTTCCATAACACCTCAGCAGTGCCACAGGCTGATAGCTTCCATGCCACGCCGCATTGAGGCAGTAATTGCTGCAAAAGGGGCCCAAACCAAGTACTGAGTACATATGCAGCTTCTACTTTTCAGAGGTCCGATATTGTTCTATGTACAATCCGTGTTTTATTGATTGCATGGAATATTCTCATTTTCTGAGATTGTGGATTTGGGGTTTTCATGAACTATAAGCCATAATCATCACAATGATGACAAATCACGGCTTGAACTATCTTGCTTTGCATGTAATGAGTCTATCTCATATGTTAGTTTCACCTTTTAAGTTGCATTACTGAAATAAATGAACTTTTGCACGATATTCTAATTTTTCGAGTTTCACCTGTACATTGCTCAAAAAAATTAAAGGAAGGCTTTTTAATCAGAGTATTGCATCAAGTCAATTAAACTCCCAAGATATTGATCTGGTCAGTTACATAGCAGAGGGGGTTAATAATCAGTTTCAGCTGCTTTGGTGTTAATGAAATTAACAACAGGTGCATTTGATGTGGAGGCCACTGACATTTTTTTCCTACTGATTTTTTCTGACTGTTTTTTACTAGTTTTGCATTTGGCTAGGGTCAGTGTCACTACTGGTAACATGAGGCCATACCTGGACCCTACAGAGGTTGCACAGGCAGTCCAACTCCTCCAGGATGGCACATCAATACGTTCCATTGCCAGAAGGTTTGCTGTGTCTCCCAGCACAGTCTCAAGAGCATGGAGGAAATTCCAGGAGACAGGCAGCTACTCTAGGAGAGCTGGACAGGGCCGTAGAAGGTCCTTAACCCATCAGCAGAACCAGTATCTGTTCCTTTGTGCAAGGAGGAACAGGATGAGCCCTGCCAGAGCCCTACAAAATGACCTCCAGCAGGCTACTGGTGTGACTGTCTTTTACCAAACAATCAGAAACAGACTTCATGAGGGTGGCCTAAGGATCCAATATCCTCTAGTGGGCCCTTTTCTCACTGCCCGGCACCATAGAGCTCGATTGGCATTTTTCATTGAACACCAGAATTGGCAGGTCCACCACTGGCACCCTGTGCTTTTCACAGATGAGAACATGTTCACCCTGAGCACATGTGACAGACGTAAAAGGGTCTGGAGAAGCAGTGAAGAGCATTCTGCTGCCTGTAACATCATTCAGCATGACTGTTTTGGTGGTGGGTCAGTGATGGTCTTGGAAGGCATATCTATGAAGGGACATACAAACCTCTACAGGCTAGACTACACTGGTGCAGTGGGTCCTGGGTTCCTCCTGGTGCAGTGGGTCCTGGGTTCCTCCTGGTGCAGGACAATGCAGGGCCTCATGTGGCGAGAGTATGCAGGCAGTTCCTGGTGGATGATAGTATTGATACCACTGAATGGCCCCCACGCTCACCTGACCTAAATCCAAATAAAACACCTCTGGGATGTCATGTTTCGGTCCATCCAACGCAGCCAGGTTGCACCTCAGCCTGTCCAGGAGCTCAGTAATGCTCTGGTCCAGATCTGGGAGGAAATCCCCCAGGACAGCATCCTTCATCTCATTTCGGAGCCTCCCCCAACGTTGTCAAGCATACATACAAGCACGTGGGGGCCTTACAAACTACTGAGGACCATTCTGAGTTGCTGCAAGGAAATGTCAGCAAAATGGACTCGCCTGCTGCATCGTTTTTTCACTTTGATTTTCTGGGTGTCTTTGAATTCAGTCCTCTGTAGGTTGATTATTTTCATTTCCATCAAATGATGGGGTTTCCTTACGTTCCTAACACATTACCCGGTCCATATCAGTATATATATCCAGCATGATATTTTCCCCATTGAGATCTGATGTGTTTTCAAAGTGTTTTTTAACTTTTGGAGTAGTGTACATTATTTGTAAAATTATAAGCAATATAATTATCTAAGGCTCGCAATGGGGATGCCCATGGTTTTAACCCAACGTCAAAAGTCCAGCAATACAATAATAACTTGACCCCTAATCTAATATAGAAAATATATGATTACCATCAAACCCCAGGGACAAGTTCTAAGATATACATACCATATAGAATAGACTGGTAAACCGTTTGCATATCAGGAATATTTTCAACCACCACTACCACCATCACATGCAACATAGTCCAAAAAAGAGGAAATGAAGCCCAGGATTGGCCAATATATACTCCCAGAATAGTCCACCCACTGGCATCATCAAATGGCGCTGGTGTTGTCACTTCCTGTTTAGGCAATAGGGCACACATGCCAATAAACTAAGCAGAGGGGTGGATAATTGAACCATCCCAAGCATTGGGTGCCCGATTGGCCCACCAAGCAGGAGACAGTACACAGCACCAAGAAACCCCTACACTGGTAGGATCAAACCCAGGCACTTTACTGAACACCCCATGGACCCAAAATATAAATAAAAAGAAAGACAATCACATATAATATGTATCCCTTAACAAGTATTACATTGGCTAGTCTCCAAGTTCTGTATCCACGTGACTTATACTGCTTGCATGACCTATGTGTAAAACAAAAAAATGGAAACTGCTACCCTCACTTGAGCTGGGAGGTTAAAAAAAACAATGGGGGTCCCCATTGTGGGCCTTAGATAATTATATTACTTGTAATTTATTATAGATAATGTATATGGTCAGTTGCTAACAGTCAGCAATTACATTTGGGTTGATTAAGGGGATATTACAAATGAATTTGGTGTATATATTGTTGGCAATTAACTCCAGAGACTGGGTGCAAGTGGTATTACATAGTGTTTGTGTTATAATTAGGGATGTACTTATCATAGTATATTACTGCATACTATATATTTATACAACCATGTAGGACACATTGAAAATGTTAGAGGCTGGTGGGGTGATGGCCCCTTCTGTCCTAGTATGCTCCAGTGGTCTCACTTTGGGGGTGGCATGTGGTTCTGGGGATGTCTCTCCCTCACTGTGGGGTCTTGGGCTTATGGTTACTCCTAGATAGTCACATGCATCTTAGGTAAGAAAATGAAGTGGTAAAGAGAAGATGTGTATTTGTATCTATGTTGTTATACTTTGTAATTGTATACACTTACTGTTGATTGTTTTATAGATTGTAATAGATTCTGATCTGTACTTCTGATGAAGCGGCTTGGACCGCAAAATGCGTAAAGCTCATTGGTGATCCTCTTCTCCTCCCTCTTTGTATAAATTATAGTACTGTATATGGTCCTTTCTTGGTCAGAACATTTGACTATCTTGATCTACAAGTATAATACGGTTATAGAGGGTTGGATATTTGTTTTGGGTGCACCTATATTAATGATTCATTTTCCCTTTTTAATGTGTTTTATGTATAATCTTTTTTATTGTGTAAAAATAAACATTTGTATGTATGTTGATACATAGTTGTCTTTATTTAATACCTGGTGCTTTAAAAGCCCAAATGTTCTGGTATTCTGTGACTGCACCAAAAATACATGGCATTTACCAATGTGTGGGGGTACTATTAAGAATTAACCTCCCTAGCGGTCTGATTATGTCCATATTTCTGTGCTCAAAGCGGTACATTGTTTTGTATGGAAATATGTATTTTTTTTATTGTAGGCTGTAATTTTTAGGAATAACTCACTGAAATCTGTCCGAACAAGAGTCTAGTAAACATCCCGGGTATGTTAAAATTTGAAACACAAAATCACAAATTATAATATAATAAATAATCATAAAAAATAATAATATAATAATAATAAATGTAATTCAATAATATAATCAAACCAAAAACACTGAAATGTGAAATAGAGCGCCAAGTTCACACATCGCTGAGCTCAGTCGCAGAATCGTTTTCAGTGTCTGATGATGAATTTCCCCCACCAATCATTATCACTCAATTCTGCAAGTGGTTCTGATTTACTATCGCTGTTCTCTAGCCGGTCTAAAACCGCGTCTGACCTAAAGGGACGCTTTTTGGACACCATGGACGTTTCTCAGTTTCCAGGCAGAAAGAACAGTAAAAATGCAGGCAGGGCGCCGGACAAAGCACTCGGGACAAAATGTATGTGAAATGGTTTGATACAGGAATGTTATACTATGTGGTTTTAGTGTATTTAGTGAATGTCACTTTTTGTCATTTTCAAATTTCCCGCCAGTTCTGTCCCCCGTACGTCCCGACGTCGCAGGGAATGGAACCCGGAAGATAGATGCCGCCATCCGCTGGATTACATTGCAGTGGGGACATCGCGGGAGCGCAGGACAAGGGAAGTGATCGAGGGATCGTGGAGCAACGCTGCAGTGTATTCCTGAATGTAGCTTCGGGGGGGTTACCGCTTGTGGTACTTAACCACTTCCAGTCCGGACACTTTTACCCCCTTCCAGTCCAGGGCAATTTTCAGCTTTTAGCGCTATCACACTTTGAATGACAATTGCGCGGTCATGCAACACTGTACCCAAATGAATTTTTTACCATTTTTTTTAGACAGATAAAGCTTTATTTTGGTGGTATTTATTCACCACTGGGATTTGTATTTTTTTTGCTATGTAAATGAAATATCCAAAAATTTTGAAAAAAAGTGTTTTTTTTATAAAATTTTGCAAATAAAGAATATTTCATCATAAATCTTAGCCAAAATGTATTCCGTTATCTTTTTAGTAAAAAAAAAAAAAAAATCCAATTAGTTTATAAGCAAAAATTATAATTTTTAAGCATTTTTTTTACATTTTTATTATATTTTTTTATATTATTATTTTTTATTTTTTTTTTACATACTGTCACCCTAGCAGTACACTGTCACCATGGTGACACTGTACTACTTGTGGGGGGTGATGAAGATTTTTTTTTTTACACTGATTGCTTTTACACCCATATAGGATGTAAAAGCAATCATTTCTCCGTCTCTCTGGTTGCATTCTTGCACTCATTGAGAAGTACTGAGTGAGCTGTGATTGGTCACAGCTTGTCACATGGTACAAGGCTTTTGTGAATAGCCTTGTACCATGTGACCTCTGTGATCATTCACAGATTTCACATGTAGTAAGCAATGATGTCAGAAGTGACATCTTGCTTACTACTTTGCATGTGATCACTGATTGGCCAGTCAGTGATCACTGTGTCCGGAGGACACAGCGGGCACCGGATTGCGGTGCTGCACGCTCCCAGGGAGCGCGCACAAGCAGGGTGCGGGAAGGTCGTTTATAGACGGCAACCCGACCCTGCAGTGCCACTGTCCGGCCGTTTATATACAACGGCCGGACGGGAGGTGGTTAAACTTTACCCCGAGCTACACTCGGGAATACCGCCAGGGGGGTTAATGGCACCCCTGTGCATCTGCTAAAGAGCAGTGTGTTTGTCTACATGACAGGAAATGCACAATTTTGCACGTATTACTGACAGCAGTAATGTGAACCAAGCCTTAGAGTGGGAGGCTTCAAGACTAAAATTACTTTTCAAGGGTGTCTAGATTGGAAACAGGTTGATAAAATGATAAATACAGTTCTATACTGTTGAAATATGTCTGAACCCAGACTGTCAGATGTCGGGAGGTATAGGTATAACATGCTGTCCTGTTCTAAGCTTATACAAGGATCTCCCAGCTGGTTGCAGTGAAGGGAGCAGAGGTCTATGCACCATTCAGGGGTGCAGGAGCATCATCAGAGGATGGAAGAAGCACCGCCCATTGACCCAAGCCATGAATATGTGGATGAGTGTGGACTCAGCCAGTGCCGCTCCATCCAGGCAGGGCCATAATTAATACTGAATGGACCCTGAACAAACATTTTCTTTGGTCCCCCCATGCAATTTCATTATCCACCTGCTCTGAGACATACAATAAATAGCAGCTAGACTCAAAAGCTGTTTATTGCAACAGATCAGGCAGCGATTGCGATTGGTTGGCAAAGATTAAAGCATATCATTACCTCTCACCGACTGGTTGATAGAGCTTACATCACACATTACTGCTCACTGATTAGTTGCTAGAGGTTAGAGCACATGATTTCTGCTTCCTGATCGGTTGCTAGTGATTACTGCACATAACTACTGCTCACTGATTGGTTGCTAGAGGTTACTGCACATCCTTACCACTCACTGGTTGCTAGAGATTACTGCACGTGATTACTGGTCACTGATTGGTTGCTAGAGGCTACTGCACTTCATTACCACTCACTGATCAGTTACTAGGGGTAATTTTTTTTGCACATAATTATTGCTCACTGATTGGTTCAGGAAGATTACAATAGATCACTGCTGTTCACTGATTGGTTGCTAGAGGTTACTGCACATTATTGCTGTTCACAGCACATCATCTTTTCACTGCCTGCACACCATGGACTGAGAAGGGGATTGGACCCACCAATATGTCCCTTTTTACCTTCCTAGTGGGCAGCATTCAGCAGAGGTGATGGTGGCTGGAACCTCAGGGGGGCATATTATTCATATGAATGTCACATTGTCACCACTATTTACATATGAATGCCGGCTATTTACATGTGAATGCTGACACCACCTGCACAGGTGAGTCATGTGTACATGGCAATAGGGAAGAGCTGGGCAGAATAAGTGTCAGCACTTCACACTGACATCAGGACACAATGCGGGTTTAAGACTTCAAGAGAATGTAAACCAAGTATGGGGCAGCTGCTCTGGGCCCCACAACAATGACTTTTGCCCCTCCTTATAGACAGCCCTGCATCCAGGCCCCCTGACATGTTTCGCCCCACACACCAGAGCTTGGGCACAGAGGTGTCGGGAGGCTTGCAAAGTCAGCGCAACCACTGGGGACAAGCATTATAAGCGGCCCCTGTGGAGGTAGAGCTACATATATAAACAGAAAACAATCAAGTCATTTCTTACTTTGCCATTTTTCCACAACCAGGACATACTCATATTTGGAAACTTTTCAGGCACATAATCTGGGCCTTCAATAATGGAAACTGTGGCATAATATAAGTTTGTATCATTCACAGTCCAGTGGTGTAACAGAAGATCGGTTGGAATTTCTCTTCTCTCGTTAAAGTAGATCTCGCCTTCTGCTAGGTCCATGAAGTGAACTTTTCTCACATATTTATGCAGCTTTTCATGGAAGACAAAAATTCACAGATTACTATATACAGAAAGAAGTCTTTCTATAAATGAATGAACCAGGAGAATCATTAATCCAGGCCATAGACGGTTCGTTTATCGGCCGATTTTTTGCCTGAAAAACTAAAATCTGTCGCTCTGTTGCCACCAATGATTGCAAAAATCGGCCGCTTTTTGCAAATTTTCCAGCATGATCGATAAAAGAAATGAGGAGTAACCGCAAAATCGGCCTATTATTCTTTTGGACGAAAATTTGGCCGATAAACAAACCGTCTCTGGCCTGCTTTATTCTTCACTTTTGGTTCTCCTGCAATGTCTCCTCTGATATGAAAAGAATCCCCTGTCCTAATAATCCAGAGAATCATCAATCATTCATTTGATATTCAGATTGCACACATCTGTATGTATGTATTTAGGAGAATCAAAAAATGTACATTTTTCTGTCTATTCTATTTACATTTTTGCTCCAAGAGAGATAAGCAGAGGACAGAAAAGCTTCATATGGAGTGATTGGTATTGATTATTATAAACTGCTTCACTTCCAGAGCCATTTTGTGCGTTTTTTGCAATGATTAAAAAATAATTTATTCCTAAAGATTATATAAAACTCCCAAAAATGATATACAGTATTTTCTAAAAGTAGGAAAAATAAAATGGTGGCAGCTCCAATGTTTTATGTCACACAATATTAGTGCACCGGTTTAGGAAAAACTAAATTTCTGTACAAAATACACTAAAGATAATTTTAAGGTACACAGACACAATGTATTTCTCAATTTCTGATAAAATATGAAAGACCAGGTTGCACTGAGTAAATAGATACCCAACATGACAAATCGTAAAATTGTGTGCGCCCATGAAATGGCAACAAACGTCATTACCCTGTATTTTCTATAGCCAGTTAAGGACTGCCCTATAATAGATGTACTGCCACAGGGTGGCCGATCTAAGCAAAATCCCATGCACAGTCAGGTCCATAAATATTGGGTCATTGAAACAATTCTAACATTTTTGGCTCTATATACCACCACAATGGATTTGAAATGAAACGAACAAGATGTGCTTTAATTGCAGACTGTCAGCTTTAATTTGAGGGTATTTACATCCAAATCAGGTGAACGGTGTAGGAATTACAACAGTTTGCATATTTGCCTCCCACTTGTTAAGGGACCAAAAGTAATGGGACAGAATAATAATCATAAATCAAACTTTCACTTTTTAATACTTGGTTGCAAATCCTTTGCAGTCAATTACAGCCTGAAGTCTGGAACGCATAGACATCACCAGACGCTGGGTTTCATCCCTGGTGATGCTCTGCCAGGCCTCTACTGCAACTGTCTTCAGTTCCTGCTTGTTCTTGGGGCATTTTCCCTTCAGTTTTGTCTTCAGCAAGTGAAATGCATGCTCAATCGGATTCAGGTCAGGTGATTGACTTGGCCATTGCAGAACATTCCACTTCTTTCCCTTAAAAAACTCTTTGGTTGCTTTTGCAGTCTGCTTTGGGTCATTGTCCATCTGCACTGTGAAGCGTCCAATGAGTTGTGAAGCATTTGGCTGAATATGAGCAGATAATATTCCCGAAACACTTCACAATTCATCCGGCTGCTTTTGTCAGCATCACATCATCAATAAATACAAGAGAAGCAGTTCCATTGGTAGCCATACATGCCCACTCCATGACACTACCACCACCATGCTTCACTGATGAGGTGGTATGCTTAGGATCATGAGCAGTTCCTTTCCTTCTCCATACTCTTCTCTTCCCATCACTCTGGTACAAGTTGATGTTGGTCTCATCTGTCCATAGGATGTTGTTCCAGAACTGTGAAGGCTTTTTTAAATGTCGTTTGGCAAACTCTAATCTGGCCTTCCTGTTTTTGAGGCTCACCAATGGTTTCCATCTTGTGGTGAACCCTCTGTATTCACTCTGGTGAAGTCTTCTCTTGATTGGTGACTTTGACACACATACACCTACCTCCTGGAGAGTGTTCTTGATCTGGCCAACTGTTGTGAAGGGTGTTTTCTTCACCAGGGAAAGAATTCTTCGCTCATCCACCACAGTTGTTTTCTGTGGTCTTCCGGGTCTTTTGGTGTTGCTGAGCTCACCGGTGCGTTCCTTCTTTTTAAGAATGTTCCAAACAGTTGTTTTGGCCACACCTAATGTTTTTGATATCTCTCTGATGGGTTTGTTTTTTCAGCCTAATGATGGCTTCACTGATAGTGACAGCTCTTTGGATCTCATCTTGAGAGTTGACAGCAACAGATTCCAAATGCAAATAGCACACTTGGAATGAACTCTGGACCTTTTATCTGCTCATTGTAATTGGGATAATGAGGGAATAACACACACCTGGCCATTGAACAGCTGAGAAGCCAATTGTCCCATTACTTTTGGTCCCTTAACAGGTGGGAGGCACATATGCAAACTGTTGTAATTCCTACACCGTTCACCTGATTTGGATGTAAATACCCTCAAATTAAAGCTGACAGTCTGCAGTTAAAGCACATCTTGTTTGTTTCATTTCAAATCCATTGTGGTAGTGTATAGAGCCAAAAATGTTAGAATTGTGTCGATGACCCAATATGTATGGACCTGACTGTATATACAGGAGTTTGCACTCTCTTCTTTAAGGGGCATGTATGCTGCCGGCGCACAGCTTCTGCTATGATTAGTCCCAGCAAAAGCCTATCAGCATGTGCTGGAAAAGGGATGTCCGCCGGCACATGGTGATCGGTAAGGAGAGAGACAGAACACAGCTCTGCCTATGTAAACAAATCTGAGCTGTGTCCAGTCAGTGGCAATGTGTTGGGTTATCTTTCTCTGCAAAGCAGGGAATAAAATCCAGCACATTACCTAAAAACAGCCCACTGTGTACACATAAACACTGGCTAGGCACACAGTTACCCCTCTGATCGCCCTAGGTGTTTATCCCCTTCCCAGCCAGTGTCATTAATACAATGACAGTGTATATTTTTAGCACTGATCACTTTATTAGTGTCACTGGTTCCCACAAAGTGCCAGTTAGTGTCAGGCCAGGGGCGGACTGACCATTTGAGCACTTGGGTACTGTCTGAGGGCCCAGGGTCAGTGGGGGCCCCATGAAATGCCCCAGGTACCTTTTTTATAGTTTTTTTTGGATGTGTTTTGAGTGTGGGCAAGGACACAGGGGCCCCATGATCCCCTATTGCCCGTGGGCCCCATGAGTTGTCAGTCCTCCCCTGGGTCAGGCTTTCCACCACAATATTGCAGTCATGCTATAAGTTTCTGATTGCCGCCATTATTAGTAACTAGAAATTAGATTTTTTTTTTAAAATGTTTTCATTCATGTTTTTTTTTCATTGGAAATGTTTTTATAGCAGAAAGTAAAAAGTATGTTTTTCTTTTTCAGAATTGTCAAACTTTGTTTATCGTGTACAAAAAAAAAACAGTGGTGATCAAATACCACCAAAAGAAAGTTCTATTTTGGGGAAAAAGGGGGAATGTACAGTGTTTTCACTGGAGAGATGATTCAGCTTTCTCCTCCTTCCTGCAGGGGGTGGCAGAGAATGGGCACTGAGACTGGGAACACATCTCAGCCTCAGTGTGGGAGAGGAAGGAGGAGCTGTCTTCATTGCAGATGGCTGTGAGTACAACAGTGAAGGGGGGCATAACTGTGATGTATGGGGACATCTGATCTATGGGGATACTATGATGGGGAGCATCTGCTATAAGGGGATAACTGTGGAAGGGGACACCAACTTTGTTGGGATACTGTGGTGGGGGATACCTGATGTATGGGGACACCTGATGTATGGGGCACTGTGATGGGAGAAACTGAAGTAAGGGACACTGTGATGGGGACAACTGATGTATGGGGCACTGTGATGGGGGAACCTGATCTAAGGGGACACTGTGATGAGGACACCTGAGGTACAGGGAGATTGTGAAGGGGACACCTGATATATGGGGAGATTGTTATGGGGAACCTGATGTAAGGGGACACTGTGCCTCTACCCCTGATTTCTCAGTCAGGATCAATAGCACCACTATCAACCCATCCTTGCATGCCAGAGTGCTAGGGGTAACCTTGGATCCTGAACTATCCTTTCAGGCCCACATTCAATCCCTGTCCAAATTATGCCACCTCAACCTCCGCAACATCTCCAGAATACGCCCCTTTTTAACCAATGATACCACAAAGCTCCTAATTCACTCAATGGTTATCTCTTGCCTCGACTACTGCAACTCCCTCCTCATTGGCTTACCTTTACATAGGCTATCCCTCTTCCAGTCCATCATGAATACTGCTTCTATGCTCATTCACCTTACCAATTCAGTATCTGCTACCCCTCTCTGCCAATCCCTCCACTGACTTCCACTCACCCAACGAATAAAATTCAAAATACTGACAACAATTTACAAAGACATTCTCAACTCTGCCCCCAGCTATATCACCAAACTGGTCTCAAAATATCAACCAAACTGCTGTTTTTGATGTTCCTAAGACCTTCTCTTTAGTTCCCTTGTCACCTCCTCCTATGCTCACCTCCAGGACTTCTCCTGAGCTTCTCCCATTCTATGGAACTCCCTACCCCAATCTGTCCAACTAAATCCTAATCTATCCACCTTTAGACGATCCCTGAAAAACTTTCTCTTTAAAGAAGCTTATCCTGCTTCTAATTAGTAAACTGCCTTTTATTTCCTCCATCAGCTCATCCCCCCACAGCTATTACCTTTTGTATCACTCAACCCTTCCTCCTAGATTGTAAGCTCTAATGACCTGGGCCCTCTGTTTCCTCTTGTACCAAATTGTATTGTAACTGGAATGTCTACCTTCATTTTGTAAAGAGCCGCATAAACTGTTGGCGCCATATAAATCCTGTATAATAATAATATAATATAATATAATATAATAATGGGGATACCTGATATATTAATTGGCTCCTGTCTAAATTGTCCCTAGTATGTGTATGTATGAATGTAAGTTAGGGACTTTAGATTGTATACCTCTTGAGGGTTAGGGACTGATGTGAAGGTACAATATATATGTAGAGCTCTGCGTAAATTGACGGCGCTACATAAGTACCTGCAATAATAATAAATAAATGTTTGGAAACACTGTGATGGGGACACATGATGTATGGGAAGATTATGATGGGGACACATGATGTATGGGAAGATTGTGATGGGGACATCTGATGAACAGTATATGGGCACTGTGAAGGGGAAACCTGATGCAGGCTAGTAAGAGCCCAAGTTTCCCCTCTTTGCCCAGGGGCCCATCATACTATTAAGATGGCACTGGTGTAGAAGTGGTAGTAGATCCAAGTGATTCTGTGTTATCATATTTCATGATCTTCAGTCCAGCCAGTGAAGTCCATTGAAGGGCTTTATTTACCCACGTTGATTTAAAGTAATTTAAAAGTAAAGGTTCCTCACATCAGGATTCCCAAACAGGGGTTCAGCTTCCACACAGAAATCAGAAGCAAAAACACAGCCCCTGGCTATAAGGGAGCTCACCTCAGACTACACGGCTCTCTAGAACTCAGACTCCCAATACAGAACACAATGGTGTTCACACGCTGCTACTGTGACAACTGGAACTGTGTTGTCCTGTTCCAAAGAGACAAACAGCACCCCAGCCTAGTGCATTATCCCAAGGATACATGAATGAAAAAGGATATAAACAGACTCACAAACAATGTCTGTGAACAGCAAGTCAGGCCACTGCCTCGTGCTACATTGGTAAGTCAGAACCAGAAGAATCAAATGACAAGGGACACCATCCAGGATCCAAAAAGCAGCTTATGTGTTTCAAGGGTAAATTTGTATCCTCAGAGACAAATGATTTGGCTCTGAAGTAGAGGGTTTACCCTTGAAATGCGTAAGTCACTTTTTGGACCATGGACGACGTCCCTTTGGCATTAGATTCTTCTGGGTTTCACCCACCACTGTCCCACGAGGCAGTGGCCTGACATGCTCCACACACACATTGTTTGTGATTTGTTTTTTCATCTAACTATCCTTGGGATAATACACTAGGCTTGTGCCCTGTTTGTCTCTTTGCAGTTACTATTCAGACAACCCCAGCCATTTGAATGCAGCAAGGCTTTTTCATATCCCCTGGTGCTGTATCTATGCAAATATATGAATAGAGAAGAAACAAGAAGGCGCTTCTAGTTTCAATAAGTCCAAAACGTTTTAATAAAAACTGTTAAAAACATACAAACATACAAGAGTGATAAATAAGCAGGCGTATTGATAGTATGTCTATGCGGGGCTCTTCTCACTGTATGTCAGCCTGCTGTGCTGCCCCCTCCCCCTCCCAAAATGAGATGCCAAGATGGCCACTGCTCTTCCAGAAATGCTGGAATGCATGCTGTTCGCGTGGAGTGCAAACCAGAAGTGATGTTTCGCAGCATGCTCCTTCTTCATCACAGAGCCCAAGGAGGAAGGGAGCCACATAAATAGGAGAAAGGGCCAGGAAAAGGGCAGCACTGGAAATGAATATGTATACGCCCTTAGGGAGACCTATTGGATTTATGCTTTGGATGTACTATCTCCTGGTGGTCTAAACGAGGACCTTGACATCAACACCATTATATAGAATCTATATTTATATTATATAATATCATTTCTACAAATTCTAGATTTGGTCTTTTCAGATTCTGCATTTACTGTACAAGTTATTTATAGCGGGGGGTTGGTTTTTTGGCTTTCGGCTCCAATTTATAGCCATCTTCCACAAGTAAGTACATACCATAGAAACTAAGGTCCAGTCCATTTATGGTTATAATGGTAATTGTGGTTTATGTATTTATTTTGTCCTCCTATTCATGCTTGCTGGGGCACATCCACTATGTGGTTTAGCTGCCATATTATTATATCTATAAAAATTTCATGACCATGAGGTAATTTCCTTTATTATGTACCAGCACATCCATTGTATTTTGATCACTAGACCATGTTCTGCCCCCTCTCCCCTTGTTTTTCCCTACCTAAGTTATCCCATTGGTACATTATACTCTGGCTGAAATTTTATCTCTATCTTTATTTTTATTTAATTAACTGCTAATTTGTTACTAACATATGTTTTAGATTTACAATCATGTGCAACTTTTGTATTGATCACTGTTGCTTTATGTACATTTTACCCATATACTGTATGTGCATATGTGTACATATAATTTTATTTTATGTATTGTCTACAAGTACCGCTGTTTTCTGTAATTACTGTCCATTAATAGGGGTTCCTGTCACTGAATAGCGACACATTGTGCTTACATTGAATTACATTTTTATTGTCATATACTTTCAGTAACTTTTTTTTCACTCCCTTTCCTGTTTTTTATATACATTTTTAATGTTGCTCATCCACGTTGCATTTGGCTTCGGTAGGAGTGTATACTGTACATATTCATTTCCAGTGCCGCCCTTCTCCCGGCCCTTTCTCCTATTTAAGTGGTTCCATTCCTCCTTGGGCTCGGTAATGAAGAAGGAGCATGACTAGTGCACCCGAGATAGGTTCATTCAGACCCCACTACACCACCGTTACCCTTTACCCTTCCATACCAATCCCCTTTACTTACTATACTTACAGAAAACACAACACCAATTTTGGAGTAAATGGCCAGCACGGCCTTTTATTAACAAATCAAGTTTAAACACATCAACCATTCCTTATAACAGAAAACATAAAGAGTTGTCGTTGGTCTTTGAAGGCACCCCCAAAACGATCCGAAATGCACCTGCGGACAACCATATTCCACTAGGCCTCCAGCCGCAACCAACCAGCTCGGAGACAACCATGCCGTCCGCAGTGCAGCACCACCACCTTCCAGTTAAACCTCGGTTAACTGGGAATGTTCCCGGGCACACCATACCGATGGGTCCCACACCATTTTGTACCTCCAAGATAAGAACCGCCTCCAAAGACCAACCACCGCCCAGGAACCAAAATAAACCCCCCCCCCAGGAGGAACACAACTTTCACCAAACAGGGCGGGCGGGAGGGAAGCTCTCTCTCCCACGTCCAGCTCCCAACTGACGCCCCTCCCCAGAACACCCCACCCTAAAGTGCAGGAGACCCCACCTACACTCTCCTCTACCAACCAGATCCCCCAGCTATCCTTTACCAACTCTAAACAATCATTAACCCTCACACGTCTTCCTTCCCACTCTGGGCCTAGTCATGCCTGCCCTTCGCTAATTCTTTTCTTCTTTTATCGCTGCGGGCATTTCTTTCCACGCATGCTCCGAAGTGTGTCGCCGCCCTACGTCCATGTCACTTCCGATTGGCACTCCACGCAGACAGTGTGCATCCCGACAGTCCCGGAGAGTGGCAGCCATCTTGGCATCTCATCCTGAGCTCCCCCTGCAGCTTCTGGCCAGCATAGCGGGATGACATATAATGAGAAGAGCCCCGCATAGACGTACTATCGATGATTCTGTTTATTTATCACTCTTGTAAGCATTTGTAACTGTTCTTATTAAAACTTTTTGGATTTATTGCACTTAGAAGCGCCTTCTTCTCTCCTCATCCTAGAGTCTGGTTCACACTCTCAGAAGTGCTGCCTAGTGGATGTCTCCATTCATCACAATAACCAGCTGTCATCTTCCCATTGACGGTCTCCATGACAGATGAGCCCTATGTACTCTCTTCTTGCAAATATATGAATACTGTCTCTAGTCCACTACACTCATGCGCAGCTCCAGAGCCCAAATTGGGTTTTACTAATCTTTGAGGTAGTTTATGCTGTATTATACAAGCTCAACTTCCATGGATGAGAACCTTGGGTAACACAAAGCCCCTTTCACACTATGACAATATGAAGATGCAAACTGTATATTTCAGGGTGTTTCATGGGCCCTGACCTAAAGAAGTGGAGAAGACTGTAAAAAAGTTCTTAATATTTGGTGATACAAGAGTACTGGAAACGTATTTGCATAATGCACAGCTTGGAATATGTGTCTATGTATACAACCTTTTGACCAATCTCTTTATGAATGATTTTATTACTTACACAAATAAATATAATGAATATAAATGTACATAATGCAAATAAAATATATATATAAAATCTGGACTTCTTGAATGTGACTCCCAACATGAAAAGCAATTAATTTAAAAAATCAATAAAAGATTTAAAAATCCATTTATACCCCCCCCCCCCGCCTTACACTCTTATTATAAAGACTGACCATTCGTTTTATTATTTTTAAAACTGTACAGAGAAAACCAGACTCCTGAGAGAAAGGGTGGATATACAGTGAAGGAAATGCGTATTTGCTCCCCTGCTAATGTTGAATGTTCGCCCCTCACACAGAAGTGATCGGTCTAAAAATCTAAAAATCGAATGTTCGGTGCATTGAGGGACAGAATAGCAACACAAAATTCAGCAGAAATGCGTCTAACAAATTTGCACTGATTTGCATTTTCATGAGGGAAAAAAGTATTTGATCCCCTTCACAAAACATGACTTAGTACTTGGTGGCAAATCCCTTGTTGGCAATCACAGAGGTCAGATGTTTCTTGTAGTTGGCCCCCAGGTTCGCACACATCTCAGGAGGGATTTTGGCCCACTCCTCTTGGCAGATCCTCTCCAAGTCATTAAGGTTTGGTGGCTGACGTTTGGCAACTTGAACTTTCAGCTCCCTCCACAGATTTTCAAATCGGATGAAGGTCTGGAGACTGGCTAGGCCACTCCAGGACCTTAATGTGTTCATCTTGAGCCGCTCCTTTGTTGCCTTGGCCGTGTGTTTTGGGTCATTGTTATGCTGGAACACCCATCCACCACCCATTTTCAATGCCCTGGCTGGGGGAAGAAGGTTCTCACCCAAGATTTGATGGTACATTGCCGCGTCCATCGTCCCTTTGATGTGGTGCAGTTGTCCTGTCCCCTTAGCAGAAAAACACCCCCAAAGCAGAATGTTTCCACCACCATGTTTCACAGTTGGGATGGTGTTCTTGGGGTCATAGGCAGCATTCCTCTTCCTCCAAACATGGCGAGTTTAGTTGATGCCAAAGAGCTCGATTTTGGTCTCATCTGACCACAACACTTTCAACCAGTCCTCCTCTGCATCATTCACATGTTCAGTGGCAGACTTCAGACGGGCTTGGACATGTGCTTTCTTGAGCAGAGGGACCTTGCGGGCACTGCAGGGTTTCAGTCCTTGTCGGCGTAGTGTGTTACCAATTGTTTTCTTGGTGACTGTGGTCCCAGCTGCCTGGAGATCATTGACAAGATCCTCAGGTGTAGTTCTGGAATGATTCCTCACTGTTTTCATGATCATTGACACGAGGTGAGATCTTGCATGGTGCACCAGACCTAGAGAGACTGACACTTGTTTTGTGTTTCTTCCATTTGTGAATGATTGCACCAACTGTTGTCACCTTCTCACCAAGCTGCTTGGCCATAGTTTGGTAGCCCAGTCCAGCCTTGTGTAGGTCTACCATCTTGTCCCTGACATCCTTGGACAGCTCTTTGGTCTTTGCCATGGTGGAGAGTTTGGAATCTGATGGTTTGATTGCTCCTGTGGACAGGTGTCTTTTATACAGGTAACACAATGAGATTAGCAGCACTCCCTTTAAGAGACTGCTTCTAATCTCAGCTTATTACCTGTATGAAAGACACCTGGTAGCCAGAAATCCTGCTGAATGATAGGGGATCAAATCCTTCTTTCCCTCATGAACATGCAGATCCGTCATCATTTGTTAGACGCATTTCTTTTGAATATTTTGTTGCTATTCTGCCTCTCAGTGTTACAATACACCGACCATTCGATTTTTAGACCGATCATTTCTTTATGAGTGGGCAAACATTCAAAATCAGCCAGGGAGCAAATACTTATTTCCTTCACTGTAGCTGTCCATCTCACCTAAATTACGTAATTACTTGTATTTTATAATATAGGTTCCTAGTAAGATGAACACGTATTATCCAACTTACTCTGTGCTGTAATCCATTTTGCTCAGATGTATTTTTCTTCATGTACATTTCGTGTAGAGCATGGGCCAGAACATTTACAGCCATCATCACACAAGCGGGCATAGTTGTATAACGATTAAATATGAATGACAAATCTGTTACCTCCGTACAAGGATTTGCGGAAATATTATACCTTGATTGGAAAATGTCATTTTTGTGTGAGTTTGGGGAAAGGCTGTGATACCCATAAATCCAAAAATCTTCCAGTATTGGGTCGATTAGACAGTCGGAGATGTTGGCACCATCACCATAAATATTAATGCCTAATTCTCCTTTTGGTTTCCATATAAATATGAAGCTGCAGCTGAGTGGTGTAAAGTCATAGGAAAACATACTTCTTACTTTGTTCCATGATGGTGGGAGAATAAATGTGATATTGTTTATAACAGAATGTATGTCAGAAGCTAAAAAAAAAAGGTTTACTGTAAAAGTTCCACATATTATGACAACCTCAGCTGATGATTCACTAACAGTTCTCCTTTTCTGAATATAAGTGGCTTCATCTGAAGTGAGTTGAATAATGTAATCTGTGCAGATCCCATGTAGTCTCATCATCTTACTCAGTTCTTGGGACTCATCATCACCACTGCCAATCCCTGATGATATTATTCCAACCCAGTTCCACCCAAAATGCTGCAAAATTTTAATAATAGCTGTGTAACGAGCCCCATCATCTGGTGTCATACGGAATAAAGTTGGAAAGGTTTTTCCATCACTCAGGCGACGGTCAGTGACTTGATAATTGATCTAGATGATATGTTGGGAAATATTTTATTGGGATGTTATTATTCGAACACTTTACATTGTTTCTATGAATGCAGGACTTTCCTTATTCTCAATATGACAACATTCAGCACTTTATCTGCCATAGTCTTAATCCCGGTAATCAGAGACTTCTGGGAAGTGTAAGCTGAAAGCAAAACTTTTCTACATAGTTAAGCTGAGGTTAAACTACAGGATCCATGAGCGATCACTAAGGGGCCGGGGCATATAAAAGAAAGCCTGGGAAGACAGTGGGGAGTTGGAGAGAGATTTTGGAAGGTTTGGATACATGTGATAGTTTGTGCTGAGCCACGCTGTTCCAGACCGGACCGGACTGGAGCAGAGGAAGCACAGCTGCTGGAGGAACTGGAGAGATTACTGTCAAGACGAGCATCAGGTGACAGAGGCCACCTCTAGGAAACCTGTTAGGTGCAGAAACTTGAGAGTTGCTGCCATCATAGCCACTTATTAAATCAAAGGGGGCCCCCTACTGCCAGACCCCCATTGACTCTTCTTATCGCCGCAATTGGATGAGAGGGTTCCTGGCACACATATCATCATATTCATTTATAATCAGCTTGCTACCATTCAGGTTCTTCAAGTTTCAGACTGCCATCCTTCATTCTGCCATCGTGATCTCTGCTTGCAGGTTGCCACTGTAATTAAATAATGTTATGTTAACCTGTCAATGGTCATAAAGTTATGACTGATCGATGTTCAAAATTCTACTTTTTGCCAAACTCTGCTTGCAGGTTGAACAGAATTAACCCCTTTTTCCCTGCTAGGCAGAGTCTGTTTCAAGTGACTACATCCACTACTGTCCAGGCCATCTAAGGAGGCTTCCTTTGTGGTTATTATCAAGCTTCTCTTATAGAGTCCATCAAGACCATAGAATCACTCTTAAAGTGACTTTGCTAACCATGTCACACCTCAAGGTAAACTGGCCTACTGCTTCATATCCTAGAGTGACTTTTTTCCAACAGCTACATATCTTAAATTAACGTCAGCCTACCGCTCCTCATTCTAAAGTGAATGTTGTCAGCCACCTCACCTCACCTTACCTAAAGTGATTTGTGCCAACGAGTCTGTCTCTCAAAAGTGAATTATACCATTCATCGCACTACCTAAAGGGACAGCACTTTGCATTGAGCACCAATGCAGGGCCCCAGCTAAGCCGACAGAAGAGCGAAAATTTCAGATTGTTTTATTTTCGGGGTTTATTCTTTTTGGGGACACTGGTTGCAGGTGTTTTACTCAATTCTCAAGGTTAAATTAAGTCTCTCCTGACTGAGAACCTACAAGTGAGCTAGCCAGCCTAATTAAGCCATTCATTATTTGCAGTTGTCATATGATCTGCTGTGATTGGTCACAGCTATCACATGGTACCGGCATCTGGCCAGTACAGTGATTTGTCATGGACACAGCCATTGACAGATTGCAAACAGAGGGTGCACAGGTCTAGTGCATTACCATAAAAAAATGATTAAAAAAAATGTTTAAAAAAAAGTAGGTGTTGTACTCACAAACAACAAGAAAGTCAAGGCACGTCATAAAAGAACAGCTTAGTCAACACTGCGCTGAGTAACAGTCCGCAATAGGGAGTGTAGACATCCAGTAACTGACGCATTTCGAGGACTTGCCTCTTCCTCAGAGCTCTGAGCTCATCCCCCTACCCTGTCCCCTCTCCAATAGGTCTGTGCACCCGCCCAAAATAACGCAATGAATGTGTGTGTATACAGGGGCCCAAGATCACCACAGTACCACCTAGGGAACAAAAAGAAAAGCCAAAAATACAGAGAATCCACTAAAAGTTCCAGACTAATACTAAAAAAAATCCAAAAATTATAATACAATTTGTATTGTATATGTTGGTGCTCTTGAACTGGATACTGATGTCAGTGCATAAAAATGTAACCAATATTATATTCTTCACATTCTACAGGGCTTATATGGATAGTGAATCTGCCATTGACCCATGTTAATCATAGTCTTATTAGAATTGAGAAAAAAAAAAGAATCTAGTTTTAAAGAAATGTTTTAGGGGGCCGAGCCGGGAGCTGGAGCACATGGCGGTGTTTTAGCTGAGTTCCAGGACAGCGGGAGACACCGAGAGACTCACGGTGGCTGCAGTCATTTGAAAACCAGAAGGTGACAGAAAGAAACTGGCCAGCCAACATGGCCAAATGGAAAAGCAAGGAAAGAACCATGGAAAATGGCCTACACTACAGTCGTGAGCAGACCAAGCCAAGATGGTGCCAGCAACATTACACATCCCAAAACTCCACCCGCTGGCCTCTCAGGGAGACATTGAATTTACTCAGCATCTGCATGTCCAGCTAAAGGTACTCACAATGGTGCTTCAGCCACTAACAGCCCTCTGAAACAGGATGAAGCTAGCAGGAGAAGAGGGACAGGTAGCTGGGATGACAACTAGAGGGGAGGATATAGAAAAAACGAAAAAACTGAAGCATATGAGGAACAATTGAGGGCTTTTCCCACTTCTGGCCAGCCAGTACTAGACATCACTCATAAAGTCATGCTACTCTCTCTTAGAGGAGCTTTACAACATGATATGACAGTATTTATGCACACCACTCAAAAGGAATTAGAGGCTGTGAATGGTGGTCAACTCTCTCATCAAGGGTTACAGTTTTGTTACATTAGCTGTAGCATAATGTATGTGAGCTCACTTTCCGCTTCTATGTTACATTATTCATTACAACACCTGTCTGTACTATGACATATGTATACTTTCCATAAAAATTTATAGTTTTAAAAAATAATGGTTTATAGCCTAACAATTTTTTCATGCCTGGCTTTGATGTAGCCTCTGTATCCATATGGCCTCCTATTGAGGGACCTTTTTATCTAAGTCATCCACCTGGGATCTTTTCTAAAATATTCTAGTGCCATGAAGCACATACATGATACTGTATATCAAAATTCGGTTTCAAAAAGGAAGATTCCAGGAAAGGAACCTTACAGGAATTTCAAGAATCCATCTAGGTTTAGGATAAAAGTTAATTTAACCTCAAATATACCATTTTGACACAGGTAAATACCATGTAGATCTATGTTCAGGAAGATGGCTATTTGACTATAACGCTGTATATAAAGTCTTCTGCTGGTAATATGATCCTGCATGCACAAGGTTCTCAAATGAAAGCATTGGTCCACCGGATCCCATATGGGCAGTGCATCCAAATATGCCGTAACTGTACAGAATCCCATATAGACTCTGGGATTCTACAGATGGATAAAATCCATTATTATTAAACGTTGTCTATGAGGTATGTCCAGAATATAATGAGAATGAAGTTCCTAAGGGAAAAGCTGCCCAAAGTCACCTGGGGTGGGATGCCAGGTATACGTCATTTGCATTCCAGCCCAAGTGAGTTTGGAGCAGTGGTAAATGATAAATGTGTGAAATTGGGTAAAAGTGCATCAGAAACTTTGGCAATGGTGAGGAAAGCTTATGGAGAAGCTGTGCTATCATCTGTAGAAATGTACTACTGGTGCAAGGCCTTCAAGGAAGGACAAGATGGTGTTGAAGATGAACAACAATCAGGACGCCCCTTTTTTGTCAAAAACAGAACAGAATGTGGATGCGGTGAGGTCTGTTTTCAACTGTGACTGACAAGGAATTACCAAGGCAATTGTTCATGAAATCGTGAATATGAAAAAAGTGTGTGCAAAACTTGTTCCAAAATATCTGACACCTGATCAGAAGGAACGCCGTCAACTCGTTTGCCAAGACCTGTTGCCCTGCTTGGAAAGAGAGCCTGATTTTTTGAGTTGAGTGATCACAGGAGATGAATCTTGAGTGTTTAAGTATGATCCCAAAATGAAGAAACAAAGTTCAGAATGGCACACACCCTCATCCCCTTACCCCAAGAAAGCTTGAATGGGCAAATCAAAAGTCAAATCAATGTCATTGTTTGTTTTTTCTTTTATTCACATGGAATTGTCCATAAGGAATTTGTACCTACTGGTCAAACTGTGAATCAAAGATTTTACCTGGAAGTTCTTGGTCGCTTGAGACAAAAGAGGTTTTTATGTGCATTAGGAAACCACCTCAACATGGATCCTTCATCATGGCAACGCTCCAAGCCACAGTACTTTGGCTGTCAGAGAGTTTTGGGCTGAAAAACACATCAGGGTACTTCTCCATCAACCCCACAGCCCCAGCTTGGCTCCTTGTGACTTTTTCATATTCCCAAAGATGAAGGGTTTGAAAGTACATAATTTTGGTACTGTGGATAGAGGCTCTGTACACCATCCCACTTGAAGACTTCCAGGGATACTATGAATAATAGAAGAATCACTGGGAGTGTTGTGTACACTCACATGGCGCATACTTTGAAGGAGAAATGTTCAATTGTAAAACTTTTCAATAAAATAATTTTAAAAATATCATTCTCACTACTTTCTGGACACACTTCGTATGTATGATTTTATTTGATTTTTTTGTACTTTTTGTAAAAATAATTTTACTTTGTTATCTGCGAGCCCTTTAAAAGCCCACAGTGTCTCAGAATCAATTTTTGTCAATATATATAAGATGTGGTGCTTTAACACTTGCCCCCTACTACTTTTCTTAAAGGCTCTTTTTATTAAGACATCATGGGGTTTATTTACTAAAGCTGGAGAGTCCAAAATCAGACTCCCTTCTGCATAGAAACCAACCATAAACAAAGGATGGGAATGATGGCCGACATCACTGATGGCCTTGTTTGGTTAGTAATGTCATCCATCATCCCCACCCTTGTGTTCAGCTCAGGGAGGTGTTGTTGACCTCTAGCAGTATGATGGGGTAGGGACATGTTGGAAGGTTCAGCTGTTTTTTCTTTCAGCACTCAGAGTGCATCAATTATTCTGATTTACCAGGAACTGCATCTTTGGACAATGTGATTGATGATGGATTTATAGCTTTTTGTTTTATAAGGGACTTGTGTTTTTCTGAATGAGTAGAGGCACTATGGTTTGGTATTGATTTTAGAGGGATCCCACCTTTTTAACAGCAAAAGTAACAGAAAAAAATTGCTGGTAATTTTGAAAATGTGTATTAGTAAAATGAAGAATTTTTTAAAAATAAAGGAAACTTGCAGGGAAATGGAAATGATTGGCATTCTAAATGACATTTATTTCTTTGTAAATATCACTAAACCCTAGAGATGTGCTACTTCACAAGAGGAACTCCGAAGAAAGTTTTTTAAAGGAATAGTGAAAACATGATATTTCACTTTAAGCAATAATAGAATCACTGCTCCTCACAAAATTGCATTTTCAAGAACTTTTTGTGCATTGGAACATTATTTAACTTGTTCATCTGAACTAAGAATGTATCCAATAAATACCATCCCAAGTGGAACTGTAGGTATCTTCAACAATCAGTCAGTGGAAAGGAGCAATTATAGAAGGGAGAAGAATGCAAAGAATGAAATAACAGAAATCTAGAATGAGGAGGAATAGTATGGGGAGAAGAAGAGTGGAGAAATAAAGAACTGGTGTCCTTGAGTGCCAGTCAGGACCTGAACTCCATCCGCCCATTGCCCAGAGCCTGGGAGTAGTTATACTAAGATGAACGGGGGGGGGGGTGTGCAGGAACATGACTATATTTCTACCTCATTGTTTTTGTCAGCTGAATCATTAATGATGGCTCTATGACATTCCATCCTCTTGACATCTCTGACCCTGGAATGGAAGTGAAGACATGTCATTTGCATTGCTTCATCCATTATCCAAAAATGAGAAACAGTCCCCTTGTTTGGTGATTTATTTGAATGATTCATGCAAATATCTTCTGTTCTAAAAAGACTTTGCTATGCTTCATACTGGTTAAGTGGATGGACTTTTGATTCCTTTTGGCCTCCATCAACATAACCTGTCAGATTTACTTTCCTTTTGGTCTCCAAACTCTACTCCATAAATCTGTTGTTTACATGCCCTGCACTAATGATGACCAACAATCCTGATATTTCTTCAAGCACAATGACAGAAATGACTCTATAACTTTGGGTTCTATCTATCCTGTAAACCAGTTTCCCTGGATGTACACTTGGCCAGGGGATCATACAAGGGATGAATTGAATGGAAACATATTGAAAACTATTAATTTTTTTTCCTGTTTTTACTCCAATGAATTAGTACCCTACTCATTCACAAAAAAATTGTAAACAGTAACTAAGCACATGTGAGCTAAAGGAGTGTCTTGTGGTGCTGCTCAAAGCTGGATAGTAAAAATAGAATCACCCCTCCGGCAAGGAAATGGAGCAGGTGTCCAAGAGCAATTTCCAGTATAGGAGATAAAGATGGACTCCTCTGCACCGACCTCAGGAGTTAGATGAATGGCTGGTTTGGCTTGGCTTCAGCCACCACTCTCTGATTCCTTTCTCCCTGCCCACTGGGGATTGATCACAGATCACACCAGCTGCTGACCCATCAAATAAAAAAGCCAACTGAGATAACCTGCTGCATATGCTATGCTTTGCCAAGTGAATGTAAACAAAGGTACAGGGATGGTGGCTTCCAACTACCGAACAACCAGCCTGCATCAGTGTAGTAATATCACTGCAAAAGTTATCACTCATGAGTTCCATCTCAAGCCATCTAGTTTGCCAATTTTCCAAATGCTGAACAGATAAATTTCAGACCAAATTCTATCTGTGAAGCCAGCAGTTTTGCCAGCTTGAGGTGCTGGACATGGTGGTGAATTGGGGACATTTTTCCTTCCCCCACAGTAGCTGAAGAAGAGACATCTGACATAAGAAGGGTGGTTCTGGAAATGGCAAAGTAGGTGTAGGAAAGATACTATTTTAATAGCCTTCACTTGACCCTTCTCGGCCTGGCCACATGGCGCTCTTTCCATATTCTAAGCCTATAAATTATCTTGGGAGACATCCCTCCCAGTCAATAAAGGCCACATATGAGGAAAATTGTATGTTGTTGTAGAGCGTTGGATACAGAAAGTGGGGAACATAGAGAAAAAATGCTGGACCTTTGCTGATGACTTGTCTCAATAAGTTTCTGCTCCAACTGAACGCTGTGGTATAGAGTTAATATTACATAGGTACATAGTTAGTCAAGTTGAAAAGACACTAGTACAATTCAACCAATGGAAATGGGAAATAACAGGAAAAAAAACACACACAAATATAAAGTTTTCATATACACAGTCCTATACCCAGAGCTGATCCAAAGGATCAAAAAAAAGCATGATCCAATTGGCTCCAGTGGAGGAAAAAAATCCTTCTTGATTCCCCAAGAGGCAATCACATATTAACTGGATCAACTAGCCCTGGCGGTATTCCCGAGTGTAGCTCGAGGTATAGTTTCAGTACCAGAAGCGGTAACCCCCCCCTGAGCTACACTTGGGCTTAACATGCGGCGTTGCTCCAGGATCTCTTCTTCTCTTACCTTGTCCTGCGCTCCCGTGATGTCCCCCTGCAGTGTCCCCTGTAATGTCCTCTGGCCGATGCCGGCATCTGTCATCTGGGTTCCGTCCCCTGCGAGCGTCGGGACGGAACTGGCGGGAAATTTGAAAATGACAAAAAGTGACATTCACTAAAATCACAAAATCACATCGTATAACATTCCTGTATCAAACCATTTCACATACATTGTGTCCCGAGTGCTTTGTCCGGCGCCCTGCCTGCATTTTTACTATTCTTTCTGCCTGGAAACTGAGAAACGTCCATGGCGTCCAAAAAGCGTCCCTTTAGGTCAAAAGCGGTTTTAGACCGGCTAGAGAACAGCGATAGTAAATCAGAACCACTTGCAGAATTGAGTGATAATGATTCGTGGGGGAAATTCCTCATCAGACACTGAAAACGATTCTGCGACTGAGCTCAGCGATGGGCGAACTTGGCGCTCTATTTCACATTTCAGGGTTTTTGGTTTGATTATATTATTGAATTACATTTATTATTATTATATTATTTTTTATGTTTATTAAATTATACTTTATGATTTCGGGTTTCAAATTGTAACATACCCGGAATGTTTACTACACTCTTGTTCGGACAGATTTCAGTGAGTTATTCCTAAAAATTACAGGCCTACAATAAAAAAACAACATATTTCCATGCAAAAAAATGTACCGCTTTGAGCACAGAAATATGGACATAATCAGACCACTAGGGAGGTTAATATCCAGTTATATTTTGTGCATTTAGGAATTTATCCAGGCCTTTATTAAAACAATCTACTGAGCTGGCCAGAACCAGCTCTTGAGGGAATCTATTTCACATTTTCACAGCTCTTACTGTGAAGAAGCCCTTCCATATTTGGAGTTTAAATATCTTTTCCTGCAGACATAAAGAGCGCCCCCTTGTCCTCTGTGATGACCTTAGGGCCCATTTATACCTAATGTAGTGGTATGCAGCTGGCTTCAGTTGGATGGATTTTCTACTGCACTCCAACTGCATAGACAGTCCAAAATCCTGGCACTCCTATGGGCATAGTTCACACTATTGCAGTGCAGTCAAAGAAAGTAGAGTAAACTGCATATTTCCACACTGTAACTGCATGTGAACGTGCATGAACACATTGCAAATACACAGCACCTCAAAGGACAAAAAAGAAGAAGGAAGTGGCCTCAAAGGAAATGCATGAAAGACAAACCCAAGAATGCATAGAAAAAAGCACTGCAGAATGCAGAGCAAAATGAACGTGCACACGCTTTAAACACATGCAAATGTGCAGACATAAAAACACAAAGTTGACAAGCATTTCCAGTGTAAAAGGGCCCTTAAAGTGAATCACTCTACACTGAGTTCGCTATAAGGACCATTGATGTATTCAAACATGGAGATCATATCCCCCCTTATGTATTATACATGGAGATCATATCCCCCTTATGTATTATACATGGAGATCATATCCCCCATTATATATTATACATGGAGATCATATCCCCCTTATGTATCATACATGGAGATCATATCCCCCCTTATGTATTATACATGGAGATCATATCCCCCATTATATATTATACATGGAAATCATATCCCTCCTTATGTATTATACATGGAGATCATATCCCCCTTATGTATTATACATGGAGATCATATCCCCCCTTATGTATTATACATGGTGATCATATCCCCCCTTATGTATTATACATGGAGATCATATCCCCCATTATATATTATACATGGAAATCATATCCCTCCTTATGTATTATACATGGAGATCATATCCCCCTTATGTATTATACATGGAGATCATATCCCCCTTATGTATTATACATGGAGATCATATCCCCCATTATATATTATACATGGAGATCATATCCCCCTTATGTATCATACATGGAGATCATATCCCCCCTTATGTATTATACATGGAGATCATATCCCCCATTATATATTATACATGGAAATCATATCCCTCCTTATGTATTATACATGGTGATCATATCCCCCCCTTATGTATTATACATGGAGATCATATCCCCCTTATGTATTATACATGGAGATCATATCCCCCATTATATATTATACATGGAGATCATATCCCCCTTATGTATCATACATGGAGATCATATCCCCCCTTATGTATTATACATGGAGATCATATCCCCCATTATATATTATACATGGAAATCATATCCCTCCTTATGTATTATACATGGAGATCATATCCCCCTTATGTATTATACATGGAGATCATATCCCCCTTATGTATTATACATGGAGATCATATCCCCCATTATATATTATACATGGAGATCATATCCCCCTTATGTATCATACATGGAGATCATATCCCCCCTTATGTATTATACATGGAGATCATATCCCCCATTATATATTATACATGGAAATCATATCCCTCCTTATGTATTATACATGGTGATCATATCCCCCCCTTATGTATTATACATGGAGATCATATCCCCCTTATGTATTATACATGGAGATCATATCCCCCCTTATGTATTATACATGGAGATCATATCCCCCCCTTATGTATTATACATGGAGATCATATCCCCCCTTATGTATTATACATGGAGATCATACCCCCTTATGTATTATACATGGAGATCATATCCCCCCTTATGTATTATACATGGAGATCATATCCCCCCTTATGTATTATACATGGGGATCATATCCCCCCTTATGTATTATACATGGAGATCATATCCCCCCCTTATCTATTATACATGGAGATCATATCCCCCCATATGTATTATACATGGAGATCATATCCCCCCTTATGTATTTTACATGGAGATCATATCCCACCCTAATGTATTATACATGGAGATCATATCCCCCTTATGTATTATACATGGAGATCATATCCCCCCTAATGTATTATACATGGAGATCATATCCCCCCTTATGTATTATACATGGTGATCATATCCCCCCTTATGTATTATACATGGAGATCATATCCCCCTTATGTATTATACATGGTGATCATATCCCCCCTTATGTATTATACATGGAGATCATATCCCCCTTATGTATTATACATGGAGATCATATCCCCCCTTATGTATTATACATGGAGATCATATCCCCCCTTATGTATTATACATGGAGATCATATCCCCCCTTATGTATTATACATGGGGATCATATCCCCCCTTATGTATTATACATGGAGATCATATCCCCCCTTATGTATTATACATGGGGATCATATCCCCCCTTATGTATTATACATGGAGATCATATCCCCCCCTTATCTATTATACATGGAGATCATATCCCCCCATATGTATTATACATGGAGATCATATCCCCCCTTATGTATTATACATGGAGATCATATCCCCCCTTATGTATTATACATGGTGATCACATCCCCCTTATGTATTATACATGGAGATCATATCCCCCCCTTATCTATTATACATGGAGATCATATCCCCCCTTATGTATTATACATGGTGATCACATCCCCCTTATGTATTATACATGGAGATCATATCCCCCCTTATCTATTATACATGGAGATCATATCCCCCCTTATGTATTATACATGGAGATCATACCCCCTTATGTATTATACATGGAGATCATATCCCCCCTTATGTATTATACATGGAGATCATATCCCCCCTTATGTATTATACATGGGGATCATATCCCCCCTTATGTATTATACATGGAGATCATATCCCCCCTTATCTATTATACATGGAGATCATATCCCCCCATATGTATTATACATGGAGATCATATCCCCCCTTATGTATTTTACATGGAGATCATATCCCACCTTTATGTATTATACATGGAGATCATATCCCACCCTTATGTATTATACATGGAGATCATATCCCCCCTAATGTATTATACATGGAGATCATATCCCCCTTATGTATTATACATGGAGATCATACCCCCTTATGTATTATACATGGAGATCATATCCCCCCCTTATCTATTATACATGGAGATCATATCCCCCCATATGTATTATACATGGAGATCATATCCCCCCTTATGTATTTTACATGGAGATCATATCCCACCCTTATGTATTATACATGGAGATCATATCCCACCCTTATGTATTATACATGGAGATCATATCCCCCCTAATGTATTATACATGGAGATCATATCCCCCCTTATGTATTATACATGGTGATCATATCCCCCCTTATGTATTATACATGGTGATCATATCCCCCTTATGTATTATACATGTAGATCATATCCCCCCTTATGTATTATACATGGAGATCATATCCCCCCTTATGTATTATACATGGAGATCATATCCCCCCTTATGTATTTTACATGGAGATCATATCCCCCCTTATGTATTATACATGGAGATCATATCCCCCCTTATGTATTATACATGGAGATCATATCCCCCTTATGTATTATACATGGAGATCATATCCCCCCCCCTTATGTATTATACATGGAGATCATATCCCCCCTTATGTATTATACATGGAGATCATATCCCCCCTAATGTATTATACATGGAGATCATATCCCCCCTTATGTATTATACATGGTGATCATATCCCCCCTTATGTATTATACATGGTGATCATATCCCCCTTATGTATTATACATGTAGATCATATCCCCCCTTATGTATTATACATGGAGATCATATCCCCCCTTATGTATTATACATGGAGATCATATCCCCCCTTATGTATTTTACATGGAGATCATATCCCCCCTTATGTATTATACATGGAGATCATATCCCCCCTTATGTATTATACATGGAGATCATATCCCCCTTATGTATTATACATGGAGATCATATCCCCCCCCCTTATGTATTATACATGGAGATCATATCCCCCCTTATGTATTATACATGGAGATCATATCCCCCCCCTTATGTATTATACATGGAGATCATATCCCCCTTATGTATTATACATGGTGATCATATCCCCCCTTATGTATTATACATGGAGATCATATCCCTCCTTATGTATTATACATGGAGATCATATCCCCCCCTTATGTATTATACATGGAGATCATATCCCCCCCATATGTATTATACATGGAGATCATATCCCCCCTTATGTATTATACATGGTGATCATATCCCCCTTATGTATTATACATGGAGATCATATCCCCCCTTATGTATTATACATGGAGATCATATCCCCCCTTATGTATTATACATGGAGATCATATCCCCCCTTATGTATTATACATGGAGATCATATCCCCCTTATGTATTATACATGGAGATCATATCCCCCCTTATGTATTATACATGGAGATCATATCCCCCTTTATGTGTTATACATGGAGAGCATATCCCCCCTTATGTATTATACATGGAGATCATATCCCCCTTATGTATTATACATGGAGATCATATCCCCCTTATGTATTATACATGGAGATCATATCCCCCCCCCTTATGTATTATACATGGAGATCATATCCCCCCTTATGTATTATACATGGAGATCATATCCCCCTTATGTATTATACATGGAGATCATATCCCCCCTTATGTATTATACATGGAGATCATATCCCCCTTATGTATTATACATGGAGATCATATCCCCCCCCCTTATGTATTATACATGGAGATCATATCCCCCCTTATGTATTATACATGGAGATCATATCCCCCCTTAATCTCCTCTTCTCAGTAGAGAATACATTCAGTTCCTCTAATCTTTCCTCATAGCTGATCTCCTCCATGCCTCGTATCAGTTTGGTTGCCCTTCTCTGTACTTTCTCCAGTTCCCCAATGTTCTTTTTGTGAATTGGTGCCCAAAACTGAACTGCATATTCCAGATGAGGTGTTACTAATAATTTGTACCGGGGGGAGGGGGGAGGAATAACCTCTCTCTCTCTCTCTGGAGTCTATACCTCACTTATACAAGAAAGGAGTTTACTAGCTTTAGAAACCATAACATGTTATTATTAGGCTTATGATCTACCAGAACTCCCAGATCCTTCTCCACCATTCATGCCCTCAGTTTGCCCCCCCTAGTATGTTAGTATGTATGTTTTACATTTATCAACATTAAACCTCATTTGCCACATAGTTGCTCAACACTCCTTCAGCGTCACCTAAAACACTACCACCTCCCCCTCCCTCCCCCTCTTTGTCGGGGTCCCCCAAGGCTCTATCCTCGGGCCCCTCTTCTCCATCTATACCTCCTCCCTTGGCAAACTTATTCACTCCCACGGCTTCAATTACCACCTCTATGCTGACGACACCCACATTTACCTCTCCACCCCCCACCTCACCCCCTCACTCTCTGCCCGCATCGCCCACCTCCTAAACGACATGTCAGACTGGATGTCGCTCCATTTCCTCAAACTTACCCTATCCAAAACTGAGCTCCTGGTCTTCCCCCCCACCCCCCGCCCATCCTCTCCATCACTACTAACAACGCCACCATCTCTCCCACCCCACACGCCAAAGTCCTGGGTGTCACCCTGGACTCCCACCTCTCCTTCCTACCTCACATCCAACTGCTATCTAGATCTTGCAGGCTCCACCTCCGCAACATCTCCAAGATACGCACATTCCTCACCCCAGACACCACCAAACAACTCGTACACTCCCTCATCATCTCACACCTGGACTATTGCATCTGCCTTCTCACTGGCCTACCCAAACGAACGCTATCCCCACTCCAGTCGATCCTAGTCTCATCCACCTCACCAACCGCTCCACATCTGCCTCCCCCTCTGCCAATCCCTTCATTGGCTCCCGATTGCCCAACGCATCAAATTCAAACTGCTAACCCTGACCTACAAAGCCGTGCACAACGTCGCCCCAAACTACATAACTGACCTGATACCCAAATACTACCCTACCCGATTTTTAATCCCAGACCCTATATAGTTTATAAATATATTAAAAAGTAAGGGTCCCAACACTGAACCTTGGGGTACCCCACTAATCACACTGAACCTTGGGGTACACCACTAATCACACTAAACCTTGGGGTACATCACTGACAACCCCAGACCATGCAGAGTATGAATCATTAACCACTATGCAGTAACTAAGGTCCTTTAACCAGTTTTCTATCTAGTAAAAAAATAATTTACTAAGTCTGTAGACTTTACACTTATCTTTCCCACATGTTCAGTTTTGTATTTCAATTTTTGAACTTCTACTTTCAATCTAAAATTGTTTTTAGTTATTGCGTGAATTCCCTCATTTCATGATATGAATGATATGTGTGCCTATCTGTTTACGTTGTTTCCTCTCTCCTTTTGTTCTTTATTGCACATTTTCAGTTTCTGCATTACTGATTACACTGAATGCCATGCTGTTTGCATTATGGGATACCCATGCTTCATGTATGTTACCTGCTTCCTCAATGTTGTGTTTTTTTCTTTCCTGTCAGTGAGAATCTTTTGGCTCTCTTCCTTCTTATTGGAAGATCACTGGATTCTGAGGGGGAGCAGGGAGTAAGTGAGCCTCCTGCCCAGTACTAGCCACATGTAATGTCACCAACAGCTCCCTTTCACTTACCTATCAATCGGTGGAGTGGTGGTGGAGACTGGAGTGACTCTGTTCATGGATTTCAGTCTCTACACCCAGTGTGAACATTTCTCATTGATTTCCTGCTGAGCTTTATGCATCTATGGGGCTTCTCTCAGCAGCAACTTATATTTCTTACACTCACACGGCTTATGAACCCTTAATGCTGTCACTTGATTGGATACATTTTGCTGCATTTATTTCATTTTACTATTTCTTTTTACTGTATTGATGTGCTGGTTTCTACTTCACCTACTTCACCTTATTGGATCTGTGATCCCTTTATTTCTGTCCTCCCATCCCTATATGTAGACTGAAAGGAATTCTCAGTGTGCGATGGACTCTATTTAAAGCCACCATCCATGAATGGTGAGATTCCAGATTGGAAGTAATGGTGGTACCTGGTGAAAGACGTCACTGACTACTCTACCTTTTTAAATGATTTCTTGTACAGATCCTGCACACACAATACAATAATGTTGGCAGATGCCCAGATACATTCACTTCTGACCAGTTTAGAAGCAACTACTTAAAGGAGACTATAAACAAATACACAACTTCATTTCTTACAGCTCCTGATTGTTGAGCTCATATTCTGGGCATTAGATCCAAAACCCAGAAGACAACTCCAGGAACCTACCAAAGGGACATGGTGAGCCACCTGGATTGCTCTCTCATTCAAGCATTGACCCTGGGTAGTAATATGGTGGAATTTGGGGATAATGATCACTGAATAATTTCCCCAAATTACAATGTTCTATGTACCTGGAATATTCATATTTCTGTTCATTCTGATCTGCACTCATTCTAGAAAAGTAAATGTACAAATGTTCCACCTAGAATGTACAGAGCCATCCATTGAACTCACCATGTTACATACATCATTTATTGCAGTGATCACTTACCTGTGTATACCGATACAGACTAAGTAACTGGGCCAATGCATAATTTGAATGGAAACCACTGTCACCAATAAAACCGGCCACTTCTCCATGTTCCTTACAGCAATAGTTAGCAGCTTCCTTCTCTCCAGACAATATCTTTATGGCATATCCCAAAGTTTTCTTTGCATCATTACAAGTACTAAATATACGATAGCCCAGGGTGACATTGGGCAGAAGATCGGGATCCTTGTTAACCTCATTGATAACATACTTCATTGCTATGATGCTTCTGTACTCTTCAAAGTCAACTCTGCAGGATATTGAGAGGTTTTCAAACCACACAAAATGGTGAGTTCTGAGATTACAGTTTATCCACAGCTCATAAAATTAAGACTCTCACAGGAAAAAAAAATTATTTAGATTTGAATAGCAATTGCAGACAAATTTAATTACAAACCATGAACTACTATTGGTAAACAGTAACTCCATTTTGAAAGTTCTGTAATGCGGTACCCCAGGGGTGCAAGGATGCAAAGGGGGGAGAAGTGAGTAGCATTGGAAGAGGGTTGCAGAAGGTGCAGAGGGGAGCAGTACTGAAAACGGGCTGCAGGGGTGTAAAAGTGAGCAATTTTGGAAGAGGGTGGATGAGGCACAGAAGTGAGCAGTTCTGGATTAGATATGCAGGGGGAAGGGGTGAACAGTGTTGAAAGAGAGTGACAAAAAGTGAGAATGAAATCTTAATGCAGCCATGCATAGATGAAACTTCATCCGATACAGTAAGGACCGGCCAAATTTCCATCCATGTATGGGCAGGCTGGTTGTACAGAAATCGATCTACTGTAAATATGTTTAGTTTTTCCCATCAATAAGTGCTGTATGGCCTGCTTTATGTCTATGGTAGACAGCCAGAGACAGCGAGACATTTCATATAACCCCCCCCCCCCACCCACCCACTAGAATACAGCTCAGCTTTATTATACATTGACTTATTCAGAGAAGGTGATAACTCCAGAACTCCACAGACCAGACTGAAACACCCTTAATAAACATCACGACCAGCTGAAGACATGTTTAATGAAAAGCAGAGACAAGATACATACAAAGAAAACATTCTAAGCTAAAGCAAAGCAGAATATTGTACATCTAAATGAAGCCGGAGTTTGCTAATGGCTATTGTAAACTTGTAAAAATGTCTAGAGCAAACGCACCGTCATGAATTGTTTTTTTCACCTGACCACAGATATGTAATCCAGACAGTATGGCCGGGGACATTATATATTTATCACTCATGGCCCACCAGATAACTGTGCTGGCATCAACGGTGAATGTAGGATAGCCTCCAACTTCTTTGCCTCTTTAATGCCCTCTTTGGGTGAATCAGCCACTGAATCTAGAGACTATGCAATGGCTCAGGCAAAATGATGCCATGCGCTGTTGTAGCTGGTACCGCTAGGTGACAGGAACCCCACTGAGGTAGAGATATGGTTGGCCCAGAAGAAGCTAAAATGATCACAAATGCTTTAACATGGCAACCAAAACCTGAAAGACGTGGAAGAAAGCGTAAAACTACCATTGGAATGGATAGAAGAATAGCCAAAATGGCGCGGACTCAGCCAACAATCAGCTCCAGGAAGAGCTCAGTTTATACAGTGAATGTTTGAGTTTGTAAAGAAGAATACAAACACTGCGATTTTTTGAACCGTCTAATATTCACGTTTCTTCAATTTTTTTAGAGGAACAACATAAATTTGATACATTTTTCTTCATGTTTTGATTTGGAATAGAATGTGTCGTGTTCCCAATGCATTTGTGTGGATGGAAATAAAAGCTATTAGAAGGATTTTGAGCTTTATTCACTTTTTTCAACACACTGCTATTATTTCGAACACAACTGTACATACCTTGACTGGCGCAAGTCCTCAGCCTGGTGGTGAAGTGCTTCCTAGACAGGTACCCTGGCTTACAGAATCTTCTGAGGCAGGCAAGAAGAGAGTTTGTAGTCATTTCAGCTGGTCACACCCAGATAGTATGCAACTTTGTGAAATTCAGCAGGGAAATTGACATGTATAGAAACTGCTTGATATGTAACCCAGCTAGTGGACCTCTACTGTCTTGCTGCATCAACTGTTCATGCATCTTCGGGTCATAAATGAGTCCTTTTCTGAGTATGAAATGAATACAGACTCTGGGAATTGGGATTCTTCCCCCCATGTCAATAGCATCTCATACAAGATGCATGCACCATATCATCATGATTTGAGGAGGCAACCACAATGGTGAGCTGTGACAATGCAGGCGTCAGCATCACTATTCCTGTGGCATTTCTTCTGGAACAGACAGTGCATGACATTATAGACATGGCACTGGGGGCACAGTAGAATTAGAAGGTGAACTTCCCAGTGTTTCGGGGTCGGATGCATCTGACCACCATCCCTGTGAGGCCTTAGTAGGTACAGGAGCAACATTAGGAGAATAAGTATAGTAGCCATGGTGGCAATGAGGAGAAGGAGGGCATAGGGCAGGCTTCGGGGGGTTGGCTTCTTTCCCCACAAACCCTTGGAGTTGTATGTAGATATGGGGAGGTAGCTGAGGAAAATGTCATTCTCAATGACCCTGAGGACTTTGTTTTCTCTGCCTCCTGTAACTTTTTTTAGATGGTCTCATCCATGCTCCAGAGCCTGCAAAATTTGAGGCACAAATAGGGGACACTTTACTGGTTGGCAGCTCTCCAGGATCCATGTCACAAGGGGAAAGCATCAGAGCTCATCCTGCCTTTGCAGAGGGAGTAAAAGATAAAATACTTGGAGGAGGTGCTGTGAAAGAAATGGTAAACCTCTTCCCCAGAAAATGGCAGTATACTGTCTCATGGATGATGTGGTTTGGAGCCTGTTATGGTTGAAGGGAGGAGAAAGGGGGGTTATGGGGGTGAGGCTACTGAAACAAGGTGTTTAAAACCTTTCTATCTACCCAGTGCCTAGGGCTGTCTACTGCCAGCAACTATTGGCAGAGGCTGCATCGTGTGGTGAGGGATTACATGGCGTCAAAGGCAGACTGACAACATTACAATGGATGACCCCCTTGATCATTGGGCAAGAAAGATGGATCACTGACCAAAGCTCTCCCAGTATGCACCCAAGCTGCTGGGCTGTGTTGCAGCGAGTACCCTCTCTGCACATACATACATTTAGTAATGCGGGGGGGGGGGGGGTCCTTGTGCCAGACCAATTATTTCATCTGTCCTTGCACACAGTTGTGTGGCTGAAAATGATCCAGTCCTGAATCAGGAACAAACAAAGCCCCTGCTGCAGATGTTTCTGAATAATTGGGGCATTCTGCTAAAATATTTATTTTCTGTACAGCCTAAGCCTCTCCTTTCATCACTACAGGAATTAAATAAATCCCACCGTCCTCCACTATTGCTGTCTCCTGCCCCCCATGAGCACAGCTGGCCACCAATAACAGTTTCTTCTACCACTACTGGCCTGGCACTGTTAGCATGTACTGCCATTGTTTTAACCCCCCCACCACCACCACCACCACCACCACCACCACCATTCCCAGCTCATACTGGGCCCATGTGCTGTGTATACAGAAGGGTGAGGTTCTATTTTATTATGCTCCTACCACTGCCCCAGCACCTACACTCTCTCCTTCACCAGCTCTTGTCAGTGATCCCACCAGATCCTTCTGGCTCTTCTGCAGGCCATGGAGGTCAGTGGAATGGAACTCTCAGGATGTTTATAATCTCCAACCCCCTTTTCATTGTAATGTCTATGACAACTACTGTATATGAAAGCATTTTGCATACTATCGACCAGGTCCATCTTTATTATTGATTGGACCCTGGGCAAACATTTTCTTGGGCCCCCCATGCAATTTCGCTCTCCACCTGTTCTGAGACAGCAGATAGACTCAGTTTATTTAGCAGCTAAAATCAGTTTATTTAGCAGGACTGTCATCAATTGCAATTGGTTGCCAGAGGTTACAGCATATCATTACAGCTTACTGACTGGTTGGTAGAGGTTATAGCACACATTACGTCCCACTGATTAATTGCTGGACGTTACAGCACATGATTTCTGCTTGCCAATTGATTGATAGAGGTTATTGCACATCATTACTGCTCACTGGTTGGTTGATGGAGATTACTGCACATCATTACTGGTCACTGGTTGCTAGAGGTTACTGCACATTATTACAGTTCACGGATTGACTGCTAGAGGTTACTGCACATCATCACTGATCCCCTATTGGTTGCTAGAGGTTACCGAACATCCTTACCACTTACTGATTGGCTGCTAGAGGTTATTGTATATTGCTAGAGGATACTGCACATCATGTTTGCTCACTGATTGGTTGCTAGAGGTTACTGCACATCATTGTTGCTCACTGATTGGTTGCTAGAGATTACAGCAGATCACTACTGTTCACTGATTGGTTGCTAGAGGTTTTGCACATCATTACAGCTTACTGGTTGCCAGAGGTTATTGCACATTATTACTGCTCATTGGTTGCTGTTGATTACCGTGCATCATTACCACTTACTCATTGATTGCTAGACGTTACAGCACATCATTGCAGCTCACTGATTGATTGCTGAATGTTACAGCACATCCTCTCCTCACTACCTGCACACCATTGAATGGGAAGGCGAAGGGACCCACTAAAAGACAGAAAACTCCTAGGGATTCTAGGACTCCTGGAATCAGTTGCAGTTTTGGGGGGAGGGTGTGATCAGTGGCAGTGGTTTGGGAATGGGATCAGTGTCAGTGGTGGGGGGGTGGGATAAGTGGCAGTGTTGGGGGTTGATGGGATCAGTGGCAGTGCCGGATGGGGATGGGAGATGACATTTTTACATCGACCACCAATGTAAGAAGAGATTTACACTAGCCACTAGTGTAAGGGCAATTCTGCACTTACCACCAATGTAAAGGGAAATTTACACTGACCACCAATGTAATGGGGGATTTTACACCAGCAAGCAATACATTTCTACACTGGCCACCAATGTAAGGGGGAATTTACACTAACCACCAATTAAAGGGAGGCCTCTATATGGACTACCAATGTAAAGGAAGATTCAACACTGACTAGGAGTTTTTACCACCTACCAATATAAAGAGGAGTTTTTACATTGGCCACCAATGTAAAGGGGATTTACACTTACCACTAATGAAATAGGACCATTCACAGTGACCACCAATGTGAGGAAGGATTTACACTGACCACTAGTGTGAATGAAAGGATTCTTCACCAAGCCCCAATGTGATGAGAAGATTTATACTACCTCCAATGTACAGTTGCAAGAAAAAGTATGTGAACCCCTTGGGATTACGTGGAGTTTTGCATGAATTGGGCATAAAATGTGCTCTGAACGTCATCTAAGTCACAACAAGAACACAGTCTGCTGAACATAATACTACACAAACATTAGATGCTGCCATGGTTTAATTGCACATTACATGTAAACATTCACAGTGCAGGGAGGAAAAAGTATGTGAACCTTTGGGCTTAATAACTGGTGGACCCTCCTTTGGCAGCAATAACCTCAACCAAACATTTCCTGTAGTTGCAGATCAGACCTGCACAATGATCTGGAGTCATTTTGGACCACTCCTCTTCACAAAACTGTTTCAGTGTAGCAATATTCTTTGGATGTCTGGTGTGAATCGCTCTCTTAAGGTCACGCCACAGCATTTCAATCGGGTTGAGGTCAGGACTCTGACTGGGCCTCTCCAGAAGGCGTATTCTGTGCTGTTGCAGCCATTGTTTTGTTGAATTACTTGTATGCTTTGGGTCATTGTCCTGTTGCATCACCCATCCTCTGCGGAGCTTCAGTTGGCGGACAGATGGTCGTACGTTTTCCTGCAAAATGTCTTGATAATCTCTGGAATTCATTTTCCCATCGATGACAACAATCTGTCCAGGCCCTGAGGCAGCAAAGCAGCCCCAAACCATGATGTTCCCTCCACCATGTTTTACAGTGGGGATGAAGTTTTGATGTTGGTGTGCTGGGCCTTTTTTTCTCCACACATAGTGTTGTGTGTTCTTCCCAAACAACTCAATCTTGGTTTCATCTGTCCACAGTATATTCTGCCAGTAGTGCTGTGGAACATCCAGGTGCTCTTTTGCAAACTTCAAACGTGCTGCAATCTTCTTTTTGGACAGCAATGGCTTCCTCCGTGGTGTCCTCCCATGTACTCCATTCTTGTTTAATGTTTTCCTTATTGTAGATGTGTCAACAAAAATGTTAGCATGTGCCAGAGATTTCTGTAGGTCTTTAGCTGACACTCTGGGATTCTTCTTTACCTCATGCAGCATTCTGCGCTGTGCTCTTGCAGTCATTTTTACAGGACGACCACGCCTAGGGAGAGTAGCAACAGTGCTAAACTTTCTCCATTTGTAGACAGTCTGTCTTACCGTGGACACATGAACATCAAGGCTTTTGGAGATACTTTTGTAACCCTTTCCAGCTTCATGCAAGTCAACAATTCTTGATCGTAGGTCTTCTGAGAGCTCTTTTCTGCGAGGCATGGTTCACATCAGACAGTGCTTCTTGAAACCAGTAAACCCAAAACAGGTATGTGTTTTTTAAGGGCAGGACAGCTGTCAGCAACACATCCAATATCATCACACTGATTGGAGTCAAGGTTGGCTCACTCCTGGCTCCAATTAGCTCTGGGAGAAGTCATTAAGCTAGGGCCTCACATACTTTTTCCTCCCTGCACTGTGAATGTTTACATGATATGTGCAATTAAACCATGGCAACATCTAATGTTTGTGTAGTATTATGTTCAGCAGACTGTGTTCTTCTATTGTTGTGACTTCGATGACGTTCAGAGCACATTTTATGCCCAGTTCATGCAAAACTCCACGTAATCCCAAGGGGTTCACATACTTTTTCTTGTAACTGTATATATAAAGCAAGATAGGCATACCCAAAGGGTAAGGGTAGGAATTACAGATATTATTTGCTGACACTTGGTGGAGTTTTTGGCCCGGTTTTGAGCACTTTTTGTGTGTAATTTATTATAGCCTATTTCCATGTGATGAAGGTAATGCACTATGTGCTGTTTATACACTTTTTTTGAGAGTTAGAAGAGAAAGAGGATGATAGCACTTGGAGGATTTGAAAGCTGATCACCAGAAATTCCTGTGAGACGATTGGCGAATAGAAATGCACATGCGTATGGAAATATCCAGACGTACGCATGCGCACAGAAATGAGAGATCGCGCACACGCACAGCAAAGATTGGCGCCAGACTATTTAAAGGGTGCCTCTGCCTGTTAGTGTTGACTGGTCTTTAGCTGTTTCCCGTGTCCTGCTTGTTCCTGTGTGATTCCCTTGTTGCTGACCCAGCTTGTTCCTGACTTGACTCTTTTTTCCTCTCCTGCTTGATACTGGTTCCTGACTTCGGCTCTGCTCCTGACTTTGGCTTGCTTATGATTTGATACCTCGCTGTCGGCCCGTTGATGACCCCAGCTATTCCTATGACACTGCTCCTGTCTCCCATCCTAGCTTCCTGCCTTGCTCTGGTACACGTCTGGCAATCTACGATACCAGCTCTGCATATCACTACTGTTCCTGAATCGGAGGTTCAACAGTCTTTTAAGGACTCCAGCTGCAAGTGCTTCAAGCAACATCTGCTGGCGCTCTTGTCCCCCTGGTCCCTAGACACCCTCTGTTCCACTTCCAGTGGGGTCAGGGCTAGTGACACAAGTGAGGCCAACCTTGTCATTTAATTCTCCAATCAGGTACATGACATATGGTTACGCATTGAGAACGTTTATTGATTGAACGAAGAGTTGACATTTTGGACTTCCTGAGGAGGAAGAGATAACTTGGTGACCAGGGGTTGGACACTTTGGAAATGTATTTATAGCACATAATTATTGGTCTAATAGCATTTGGGGTTAACTTGGTTTTGAATTTACACAAAAGATTCAGGTTTCTGCATGCTTAGTAGAGCAGCCAATAGCGCTGTCTATCTAATTATGGGGGAGGGACAAGACAAATACACTGCACTGGCTGCAGCGACCGTTGCTCCTCCTCCCGCCCATCCTTAGCCAATCAGCAAACACTGTAATGCTCCCCTTCTCCAGTCCGCCACATTTGACTGTATATGGAAGATGCTGGTGGCTGGAGCGGGGCTGAATGAGGGCCCTGGCAGGGGGAGACATAAAACCTGAAGCCCTGGAGCTACAAGAAGAAGGTTCAATCAGAAAGAACTGTGTCACTGGTCACCTGTAATGGCGGCCAATCTTATCCGTGTGTTCAGGCAGCGTGCAGGTTACACAGGATACATACAAGCCAATGGCCTAATCTAACCTGCAAGCTGCCTGAACACACTGATAGGATCAGCCGGCATTACCAGTGACACATGGTTGGCCTTACCGGTGACCAGTGACATATGGTTGGCATTGCCGGTGACCAGTGACATATGGTTGGCATTACCGGTGACCAGTGACATATGATTGACATTACCGGTGACCAGCGACATATGGTTGGCATTACCGGTGACCAGTGACACATGGTTGGCATTACCGGTGACCAGTGACATATGGTTGGCATTGCCGGTGACCATTGACACATGGTTGGCATTACCGGTGACCAGTGAGACATGGTTGGCATTGCCGGTGACCAGTGAGACATGGTTGGACACATTGATGTTGGCTTTGGAGGAGTTACTGCTGGTTAGGGATGGAAGCTTCACAGAGATTCATTAGCTGATTACTGTCCTCCACGGCTCTTGACCAGTTGCCTGTTTTATAAGACTGGAAGATTGGAAGTGCTGCTGCCTCCTGTCACTTGTTGTACTTTGTAATGAGGATTTCTGACTGGATCTTACAGAGCTGGCTTAAGTAGAGTGGAGCAGCCCTGCAATATTATACACTTTTACACTGGGTTCAGGCATCATTGCAGTCTCTGACCATCTCCTGTACTATATCTGTAGTCTCTGACCATCTCTTGTACTCTTAGATTGTAAGCTCCAAGGAACAGGGCCCTCCTAACCCTCTTGTATTGATCTGTATTGTTGCTGTATTGTTTCCCTTTATATTGTAAAGTGCTGAACAAACTGTTGGCGTTATATAAATCCTATATAATAATAATATTTGCAGTCTCTGACCATCTCCTGTAGTGTGTCTGCAGTCTCTGACCATCTCCTGTAGTGTGTCCGCAGACTCTGACCATCTCCTTTTAGTATATCCGCAGTCTCTGACCATCTCCTTTTAGTATGTCTGCAGTCTCTGACCATCTCCTGTATCGTGTCTGCAGTCTCTGACCATCTCCTGTATCATGTCTGCAGTCTCTGACCATCTCCTGTAGTATGTGCCTGGTAGGTGTAGAATAGAGGGACGTTTTTTCTTATCTGATGCACAGGCTGATTTGCACCACATGTTGGAGCCACATTTGTCAATGGTAAAATGAAAGGCCTTGCGCACAGTCCCTGCTGCTGGTGGAGTTATATCAGCCTCCTCACTGCCTGCCTCCTTCAGCAAGTAAGTGCTGAGGAGAGAGCAGCTCAGTCTTCGGGAAATAACAGCAAAACAGTGGCAGGCTCAGGCTGGAAGCTACCCTCATCAGTGCAGCCGGCAGTGGCAGAGCAGAGGCATTGGTCAACCTGCAGGAGTCGGCACACAGAGGGATCATGTGCAGGAGTCGGCACACAGAGGGATCATGTGCAGGAGTCGGCACACAGAGGGATCATGTGCAGGAGTCGGCACACAGAGGGATCATGTGCAGGAGTCGGCACACAGAGGGATCATGTGCAGGAGTCGGCACACGGAGGGATCATCTGCAGGAGTCGGCACAAGCAGGGATAGTCCGCAGGAGTCAGCACACAATTCTCACAAAAGGTACAGGGAGATCAAAGTGCACACACACCTTTCCCCCATGCCATGTCCTGCGGTTGCCCATGATGAATTGTACAGTCAGCAGCCAAATGTTGTCATCATCATCACACAGTACAGGGGGTTTTGAGCCACAGCACCTGTATTGTGTGATTATCATGATGATAGAACAGTGAATGACATCCTCCATTGGCTACATGCACACCAGTGTTTAGGGCCGGTGAACATTGTAGCGGCAGTTCCTCCTGTGGGTCTCAGCAGGTAGGTACAGTTGTGGCCCCATTCTCTATAATGACAGGTCACTGGTGGCCTGCATTGTTTTGAGGCAGACTCAGGGGAGGGGCAAGGGGTGTGGCCAAGAGCAGGATCGAGGGGGGTCCTGTCAGGTAGGCTATATGGGCCCCATGATTTCTAACAGTGGCCCTTCCTGTCTGTTTCGTGTCTTCACTTGGAATCCGGATCCCTCTGTTTCTATGGTGTTGGCCACCATTTGAGCATTCTCATACTCTGTGTTGGTTCGTCCTGTCTTTGTTATCAGTGTTTCCTTCTGGCTGTGCTGTTATATTCCCATTTCCTTCTGTCCGTGGATCCATTTCTCTCCTGTTGCTGTGTGTGTGTCTCAGCACTGTTTCCTATTGTTCCTCCTGCAGCCCTTTCCAGCCTGCTGAGTCTCTTCCTCTCTCTCCACCATTGCTGAGCATCTCCCAGTCTCCTGCACTTCATGCTTGTTCCCTGCATCCTCTCCCCTGATGTTTTCCTAGCTTGCTACTGTAGGTTCCCTTGATTCCCTTTATCCTGTGTGTCCCCGAGTCCTTCCAGCATGCTACTTGGTTGCACTGTGCTCTCACGGGTGTGTTAGAGAGCTGCAACCCGCGGAACACCTCATAACACAACATCCGCACCTCCAGTGGTCTCCATGTGGCTCCTTAGACCTGACACACCTCTGTTTGCGTGCGGACTCACTGATCCTGGATCTGCCAACACCAGTACCCGGGTACCCCTGTTTAGTCATTTCCACTGGCTGCTAGATCTTGAGTTTACAGTCCCAGGTGATCCCATCCCATAGTTGTGACACCAAATACATTGCAAAAAGGAATTTCAGCAATATACACCCTCTTGTCCAAACAATGTCCTTCTGGGAACAATCGCTTCCTCACCAGCACAGTGCCAATCAGCGACTTCTTTATCCCATAAACATTCTCAATGCATCACCCACTGGGAGTCCTCGCAGAAACATTTACATATGTAGCAATACCCCCATAGGACTCGCTGAGTTTTGGGTCCTCCTATAGTTCTGCACAGCCAGGCAACACACATTTTCTTCACACTTGCACACTGGAGTCAGCAAGCAGTCCTTGAGCTTGATTTTGTGTTTTATTAAGCGGTATTGAACTTGAATGGGGTAGATGGGTGTATGGGATGCTCAAGGGAACTGTAAATGAGGACAAACTCCTTAGCAACTATGTACAAGTCCATAGACAACAATTCTCTTCTTGGACAGTTCTCCACCCCTCCTTGTATACTACCTCAGACCCCCCCCCCCCCCCCCCAGATGAATTCTCCTCTTTACACAGCTGCTTGAAAGAATCCCTGGCCAAGGAGACACAGAATCTTCCACTTTAAATCAAAAGTCTCATAAGGGGGATAGTTAGTTTTCCCACTGAATGCCCTCTCCCCTTAGCTGGCCCGGGGGGGGGGGTTGGGTGTAAACCTAGGTTTACTCACTCCACCTCTCCTGCAAGCTTGTTGGGTTAGTGGCTATCTTCAGACCTTCTGCTAGGCTTGCTCCTTCACTGCTATACAGGTGGTCCTGTCTCAGGGGACTGCTGAGAGATCCTCCTTTCCAGCACTCTTACCTGTAGGTAGACCCCTCCCTGCCCCCTCCCCCCAAACTCCAGCCTCCTCACTTCATCTACCACCCAACACTTTCCTGCTGCTGACCAGGATCTCTCATATTTAAGGCTGTCCTGACTCCATGTTAAGCCTCCTTCTTGGGATTGGCCAAGATTGCTTATTTATGCAGATCAGCCCCTCCTCACCCCATTGCCTTCTAGAAACTTTTCAAGCTTCCAGAGCAGGCAGAGGCATCAGGGGACTGACCTGCAGAACCCTCAGCCATGACCTAAAATGACCTGACTACCCAGGCTGACTCACAACTCAGGGTGCTACTCAACCCTTTACTGTGCCAATGCCACAAAATAGCCCGATGATGCGTGTCAAAGTGTTGAGCATGTTGTAACCAGGCTTTATTGTGGCTTTGGAGCAGTAAAGGCTTCACCACATTAATACTGTATTTTATATTTATATATATATATATATATATATATATATATATATATGTATAGAGTGGGAACTCGCTTCAAAGTGGTAGAGCTTTTCTTTGCAAAAAACACACAGCAACTCGCTTATTCTTTTTAAGGGCCTTTTTGCCCAATTTTATTTAAAAGAAAAAGTTCCATAAATCTTCCCACGCAGGGGTATCCACCATCAAACACATGCAAATGAAAATTCAGCCTCCTGGCTTGCACACAGTTTTATGTCTGTCTCCTACAGACTCTTTCCAAAATATTGCTCTTGCACACAGCTGGCCATGTGCACACAGCTAGTCTGGCTTCCACCTCTCCTAGGTGAAGCCCTCTTGTCTCCACAGCAGAGCCCGCCTGTCTGCCAGGGTGGAGCCCAGAACCCTGGTCCTGACCCTAGAAGATTGCCCTGCACACCTAAGCAATCAGTATCCTGGCCATTTCCAAAACCTGGACCCAGGATTGAAGATTTCATCCCTCCCAGATCTCTTTGAAATCTCCAGGCTCCAGATCCCAAAATGGACCTTAAAAACAAAGGAGGAAAGTGAAAAGCCACATTTCTCTGCATCAAACACTTACCCTGGAGCCTCTCAACCTGCCCCGTTGAGAATCCTGGGTGACAGATCGCCACACTGTCACTATATATATATATATATATATATATATATATATATTGTGCCAGGACAAGACTCTGTCATGGTGAAATTGGCCATCAAAAGGTCACGGGTTTGCACTTTTGCTGAGTGTAGGACTAGGGAGCATAGGTTTTAAATGGAGAAAACTGATTTTGCAGCTTTCTCCAGGTTTTGGTAGTCCTGGATGGGGCTCCCTAGTTTGTAGATTCCATAGTGTCCGGGGTTTGTGGAGGAACAGTAGGGTGTGTGCCCAGGTGCACACAGCCCCTATAATGGAGGTTTAGGAATACCTCAGGGCTCCACCCAAGAGAGACAGAAGGTCTCCTACAGTCAGGGAGGCGAAGTATGAATGTCGGCAAGAGACAGTTAACAGCCTAAGGACTAGGCCAGAGGAGCTGTGTGCATCTGAGTTAATGGCCTGAGGACTAGGTCTGGAAGAGCTGGTGGTCAGAAGGACCAGTATCTATAGCAGCAGTGCTGCTGAAGAGTAGCCAGGTGGGCTAGTATTTTCATTTGGACTGTGTGTATTTTACTGGAGAAGAACCCCTGCATGGGAAAGTTTATGTTGGACTTTTGTTTTTGCCTTTCCTTTAAACCGTTTCCCACCCTCCCGCCTGCAATGTACTACAGCCGGGCGGCAGCTACAGGCAAAGTGACGTACCGGTACATCACTCTGGCTGTACTAACACAGGGGGGCACTGCGGGCCCAAGCGGCTGCACAGCACCCCCCCCGCTGCAGACACAGAGGAATGAAGATCCCGGTGAACATGTGATCACTATGCAATCACATGATCACAATGTAAGTAAAGCTGTTATGAATCAATCTGATTCATCACAGCTCTGTTTCTCTTCCTAGTGAGCTGTGATTGGCCCACAGCTGTCACATGATACATGGGGCCAATCACAGCACCTTGTACCATGTGACCAGCTTCAGCCAATCACAGATCACTATCTTGAGCTGTCAAAACCTAAATCATTCATGACAGTTCAGGCTTTGCATTGCAGGAGAAATTATCTTTATTTCTGTGTAAAAAAAAAAAAAAAGAAAAAAAATCTCTGATCACCCCAACCCCCCCACAGTATAAATGTTATTATGGTAACATTGTATTATTCTGATAAAAGTATTAAAAATCATTATAAGAATGTAAAAAAAATACCATATTGAGAATTAAAAAAAAAATTTAAGGTTTTTTTTTTTAAACTACTTGCCGACTGCTTACCAACATTTTGCTGGGCAAAGCGACGTAATCTTACGCCGCTTCCGATTTTGAGGTGTGAATGTGCCTGCGCCCCACTGCCCCCCCATAAGTACAGGGAGAGAAGGGCAAAAAGAGCAAAAAATAAAATTTTCCAGGGACTCAGCATGCCTCTCTGCAAAATCCTTGGGATGTCTACTTTCCAAAAAGGGGTCATTTTGGGGGGGTTGTTCTTCCCTGGTATTTTAGCACCTCAAGAAATGTGATAAGCAGTCAGAAAGTAAAAGCTGTGAAAATTCCAATATATATACCATAGTTTGTAGACGCTATAACTTTCACAGAAACCTATTAATTTACACTTATTGGGATTTGTTTACCAAAGACATGGAGCGGAATACACTTTGGCCGAAATGTATGACTAACTTTGAGTTTATTGGATATCGTTTATAACCAAAAGTGAAAAATATTGTTTTTTTTTCAAAATGTTCAGTCTTTTCTTGCTTATAGAGCAAAAACTAAAAAAGGTGATCAAATACTACTAAAAGAAATCTCTATTTGTGTGAAAAAAAGGACATAAATTTTAATTGGGTGCAGCATTGCATGACCGTACAATTACCAGTTGAAATAGCGCAGTGCTGAACAGCAAAAAATGGCCTGGTGATGAAGGGGGGGGGGAGGTAAATATTCAGGAGGGCAAGTGGTTAATAAAAAATGGGCTACCAAGCCGTGAAATATAGTTCCTGACTGATGTGAACTCACTTGAAAATGCATCTATCACGGAGCTAAACAGCCTGCATGTCACTATATATATATATTCACTGAATTTAATGTAACCACCTTTGTACATGTAATTTGTATATAATGAAAATGTCTCTGTATGCTCAAAATTTTATTGTGCTACTCTGGGGAGCGATGTGTCCATGTCATGGTCCTCCCAGTTATTCCTGCAGAGGGACTCTAGGAGTCCTGAGATTGGCTTTAATTCTGGAGGTCCATTGTGGGTCGGGGCGGGGCTGTGTAGATCTGGATGGTGGATTGCTGGTTGTTATCCACAAGCTCAGCTGCACAGGCCACCTGAACTACTGTATATGTGACCATCACTGCCTTTGTGGTCTGATGTTATTAGGTGTGCATTCCTTGCATGTGGTGCCATAACATTGGACCATTGTGTTGTGGACTGGTCACATTGTGTAAGGTGTGAGATCTGTAAGGAATGGCTCAATGTGCACCATGTTGGTAAAGGGAAGGAAGCCCTGTAGGACATTCTAACAAGTCAGACCAGGTCTGTTGATGCTTTTATGGATACTATGAGGAATGTAAGTAATCTACAAATAGGAACAATGTCCTTTCTATTCTGTTTTGCAGAATGGATGAATACTGTATCTAGGTTTATTGGGACAACATAACCACTTGCCATCCAAGATAGTTTTGACATCACATACATGTTGTTATCAGTTTTTCTTTTCCTACAAAAATACTTTGAACCTCCAAACATCAAAGATTTTCTAAACTATTCAGAAAAAAATACACCTAAATGAAGTTTAGTGCACAAAAACACAAAACAATACCCATTTTTTTTGGTTAAATATAAAAAATAATGTTGCATCTAGTAAATAGATACCAAACATGTCAAGACTTAGAACTGTGCATTCCTGTAAAATGGCGACAAACTACAGTGCTTACAATTATTCATAGGCAACATTTTAATCTTGGTGATTATACATAGGAAGCTGGTATACATAGCACAGGAACAGTGTTACGGCTGTCTTCCTTAGAAAAAGTTGTAGTAAAATTACCAAACACAGCAGGAGCGCGGCCGTATGATGATGTCATCACTCCGGGGTCGTTACCAGAAATGAGGTTTTTCCACATGTACCGATGTCTATGTATTACTTAAGGGGGCAATACAGCTTTTATGGAGGCAATATATCTGAGTTCATTGGGATACAGTGTACATTGTTTGTGAGTGATTTTCTCTGGCTTTTAAATATTTTGAGGTATTTAAATTAATATATTACACAATGAAAGTTATCTTTTCTCCTTAGCCAACCTTGCTGATATAGAGAGGATCTGGTGTGTGGGGCAACAGGAGAGGCCAACGCTTACACATGGAGAGGAAACTGTTACACCTGGGATCACAGCGGCCCAGTTTAGTAGGCAATAGGTGAACAACATCCTTTGTGAATGCTTGATCAGTGACAGGTATTCTTTATGAAGAGTGTAGGGATCTAATGTACCCCTGATCCCTCCTCTGCCCTCCAAAGCATCTAATCAAACACAGATCAGTAACCGGAAATTACAAAATCCTCATAGCTTCCGGCATCATTCGTCAGAGAGGAGAAGGATAGATGGATATTCTTCCTTCTCCTAGTTGGGAATCATGCCAAGGACTTTAGTGCTTCAGAGAAGGAATACTAACCACTGAGCCACTGTGCTGCCCACCACTAAGCCACAAGGAGCTGCTGCACAACTGCCATAGCCCTTCCCAGCAATCAGAATTGTGCTTGTACCGATAGCATGTATGTTTTTAGTAGTGGGTTAATATAAAATGATACATGTTAGTATATGTAAAGGGTTATATCAGAATGAAAGCTATACATGTTCATACAATATTACTGTGAAAATGAAGACAGACCATTTTTTTTGTTGAGTTATACAGAGAGAAGAAAGATGATAAAAAGAGACTTACGACTCACAATAGTCAAAGCACACAGGTGCACCAGGCAAACCAAAACCTCCATATTCAACACTTAGCATATATCTGGTGGAATGGTGAGCAGACATTAATCCTCCAATAATGACATCTCCCTCCTGGTAATATTCATACTCAAACTCTGGCTTTAACATATCAAGTCTACAACGAGGTGCTGAGCTCCGGGTCACTACAACTCCATAGGATGTGATGGGAAGGACGAGGATCAGCAGGTAAGAGACACAGAGGAGCGGAGAACATTTCATGACACACAGCAGATCCTCTCAGTCACCGGCAGATCTGCCCAGGAGGAGACACAATCACCAGAACTTTATACACATCGACTGAGACCGATTTACACTACAGAACAAAGAACGGAAGAATAGAAACATCGACTGAGACCGATTTACACTACAGAACAAAGAACGGAATAATCGTAACATCAACTCAGACCGATTTACACTACAGAACAAAGAACGGAAGAATAGAAACATCGACTGAGACCGATTTACACTACAGAACAAAGAACGGAATAATCGTAACATCAACTCAGACCGATTTACACTACAGAACAAAGAACTGAAGAATAGTATCTTAATAATATCTTAATAATATCAATAGGCAACGCTTTAAAAGCCTTTACAGGTCATGAATTTAGATTTACACAGGAAGTCTAATGCTAGAATTACTGCCCTCGATCTAACGTTCATGGTGATACCTCACATGAATGGTACAATCTCTGTTTACATACCAACATGGGACCAATGCTTGCATTTGCCTTTTTTGCATGAGCATGGGAAGGGGAAAGTCCAGGGTGATTTTAATTTTTTTTTACACTGTCCCTTTCTTGGAGCCATTCTAGTCTTTAATCAGCTCTATGGTCAGCCAGGAGAACTGTTGGCTGCATTCTTGGTTTCCCCTGTGGGACAGAAGAGCTGTCACGTACCTGATGGGAGACTGAAATGACGTGGTCGGCCTCACTTGTGTCACAAGTCCTAACCCCGCTGGAGTAGGAACAGAGGGAGTCTAGGACCCAGGGGAACAAGAGTGCCAGTAGTTGTTGTTTGCAGCTCTTTCTAATGAAAACCTTGTTAGGCTGATGATCCTCTGATTTTGGCACAGTAGTAGTAGGCAGAGCAGGTTTTGCAGATTGCCAGGCGTGCACCAGAGCAAGGCAGGTAGTGAGGACAAGAGACAGGAGCAATGTCATGGAATAGCCAGGGTCATCAACAGTCGGGCAGCACGGTACAAAATCAGAAGGAAAAGACAAGGTCACGAGCAGAGCCGAAGTCAGGAACCAGTATCAGGAGAGCAATCAGAGTCAGGTGAGGAACAAGCCGGGTCAGTAACAAAGGAATCTCACAGGAACAAGCAGGACACGGGGAAGCTGAAGACCAGTCAGCACTGAACATGATCAGAGACACTCCTTAAATAGGCCGTCTGGTGCCAATCTTTGCCGTGAGTGTGCACGTGCGTGATCGCACATTTCCGGTCACAATTCGTCTTGCCGGAAATCCCTTACATTGCCCCCCCCCCTTAGGGGCAGCCTCCAGATGCCCACTAGGGCTCGTTTTTCAGGGTGACGATGGAGATAGGCTTAAACTATCCGTGGGGCATGGACATTAGTGGATGGTTCCCGGGAGTTATCCTCTGGTCCATAACCTTTCCATTTGATGAGGAACTGGGTCTGTCCGCCCCTCTTCCTACGATTTAAGATAGCCTCAACCTCGTACTCTTCATTTCCCTCAACCAGCAGTGGAGCAGGCACCTCCGAATTCAGGTTGGGAAACCCACTTGGGATATGTGGTTTTAACAGGGAGCAATGGAATACCGGGTCAATCTTCATGTTAGCAGGTAGTTCCAATTCAAAGGCCACAGGGTTCACCTTTCTCTTGATAGTGAATGGTCCCAGGTATCTTGGACCAAGCTTTCTTGACAGACAACTTAATTTTAGATTAGCCGTGGATAACCAGACTTTATCCCCTTATTTCAGTTTCAAGTTGCCCCTTCTCTTTCTGTCAAAAAATGTTTTGTTACTCACCTGAGCTTCAGAAATCGTCTTCTGTAATACTTTGCCGTTCCTCCTGAGGAACTCCATCCTTTCTTGTACTGCCGGAACAGCGGCCTCCACTGGTATTTCCGGAAGAAAGGAGGGATGGTATCCGTAGTTAGAGTAAAAGGGAGATTGCTTGGTGGCGGAATGGATGGAATTATTGTATGCAAATTCCGCTAATGGAAGGAGTGATGCCCAGTCATCCTGTGAATATGAGGAGAAGCATCGGAGGTATTGCTCCAGAGTTTGGTTTGTCCTTTCCGTTTGTCCATTCGTTTGTGGGTGATAAGCAGAGGAAAAGCATAACTCAATCTCTAATGCCTCACAGAGCTTTCCAAAATTTGGATGTAAATTGCACTCCTTGATTAGACACAATATTTAGGGGAACGCCATGTAGTCTTACAATCTCCTTGATGAAAGCAGAGGCAGTTTCCATGGCAGAAGGAGTCCCTTTCAAGGGAATGAAGTGAGCCATCTTGGACAGGCGATCAATTACTACAAAAATAGTGGTGAATCCCTCTGATGGGGGAAGTTCAAAAATAAAGTCCATGGAAGTCATATTCCAAAGAGCTTTTCCGGTATGGGCAAGAATTCCAACAGGCCCCAAGTCTTGGCTTTATCAGACTTGTTCCTCAAACAGACTGTGCAAGATTTCACATAGTCCTGGCAATCTTAAATTGCGTTTGGAATTCATAAGACTTCAGATTTGGTCTCTCGCTCTTTCTGGTGGCCAAAGTGACCTGCTAAGGGATGGTCGTGAAATCTATTCGGAATAGGAGTCCTGAGTTCTTTGGGCACAAAGATTTGTTCCTTGTGGAAGTACAGACCATTCTTTAATTGCAGATGCATATTTATGGGAGGTGGATGGCTGATTATCCTCTGATTTTGGCACAGTAGTAGTAGGCAGAGCAGGTTTTGCAGATTGCCAGGCGTGCACCAGAGCAAGGCAGGTAGTGAGGACAAGAGACAGGAGCAATGTCATGGAATAGCCAGGGTCATCAACAGTCAGGCAGCACGGTACAAAATCAGAAGGAAAAGCCAAGGTCAGGAGCAGAGCCGAAGTCAGGAACCAGTATCAGGAGAGCAATCAGAGTTAGGTGAGGAACAAGCCGGGTCAGCAACAAAGGAATCATACAGGAACAAGCAGGATATGGGGGAGCTGAAGACCAGTCAGCACTGAACATGAGCAGACACACTCCTTAACCTCCCTGGCGGTATGATTATTTCAGATTTTTGGTGCTGAAAGCGGTACCATTTTTCTGCATGGAAATATGTTTTTTTTTTATTGTAGGGCTGTAATTTTTAGGAATAACTCACTGAAATCTGTCCGAACAAGAGTCTAGTAAACATCCCGGGGATGATAAAATTTGAAACACGTAATCATAAATTATAATTTAATAAATAATCATAAAAATAATAATATAATAATAATAAATTTAATTTAATAATATAATCAAACCAAAAACACTTAAATTTGAAATATAGCGCCAAGTTCGCACATCGCTGAGCAAAGTCGCAAAATCGTTTTCACTGTTTGATGACGAATTTCCCCACAAATCATTATCACTCAATTCTGCAAGTGGTTCTGATTTACTATCGCTGTTCTCTAGCCGGTCTAAAACCGCTTTTGACCTAAAGTGACGCTTTTTGGACACCATGGACGTTTCTCAGTTTCCAGGCAATAAGAACAGTAAAAATGCAGGCAGGACACAGGACAAAGCACTCGGGACAAAATGTATGTGAAATGGTTTGATACAGTAATGGAATACTATGTGATTTTAGTGATTTTAGTGAATGTCACTTTTTGTCATTTTTGAATTTCCCGTCGTTCCGTCCCCCGTACGTCCCGACGCTCACAGGGGACGGAACCCAGATGACAGATGCGCCAGATTACATTGTCGGGGACACTGCAGGAGGGACATCGTGGGAGCGCAGGACAAGGTAAGTGATACAGGGATCGTGGAGCAGCGCCGCATGGTATTCCCCAGTGTAGCTCGGGGTTACCGCTTGTGGTACTGAAACCTTACCCCGAACTACACTCGGGAATACCGCCAGGGAGGTTAAATAGGCCGTCTGGTGCCAATCTTTGCCGTGCATGTGCACGTGCATGATCGCGCATTTCCGGTCACGATTCATCTTGCCGGTAATCCCTTACAAGAGCCCAAGAAAACTGTGGAAGGCGGCAGGAGAGAGGGGGAGTCCCTTCCTGCCGCTTGTAAAAACAATCCAGCAGCTAATTAGCCACTAGAATTGCTCTTACATGAAAGCAGACCACCAGCTGAAACAAACAATACCAGAATGCCTGTAGCTGCAGGCATCATCCCGTTATAACCACTCAAACTCCAGCGACATATTAGAACATTGCTGGTCCAATTTGCGCATATACAGTATGTGTGTGTGTGTGTGTATACAGTTGTGTACAAAATAATGGCAGTCAGACATCACTAACCGGATCAATCACTGTTTTTGGTAGAAATAATATTTCTACATGGCAAATAATTTCCTAGCAGGTGTAGTAGAGTAATAGAAATCCAACAGACCCAACAGTCATGACATGCATGCTGCTGATTCTGTGTCATTGAATCACTCATTGAAAGGGGCGTGTTCAATGTAATAGCCGCGTGGAGTTCTATTAGTGAGGTCATTCATTCTTTGAAAAACAGGTGGCAATTATTGCCCTTATTTAAGGAAGGAAGGCAGCAAATGTTGTCCATGCTGGTTACAGTGCATTTCTCTCTGAAATTCTGAGGAAAATGGGTCGTTCCAGACATTGTTCAGAAGAACAGCGTACCTTGATTAAACAGTGGATTGGAGAGGGGAAAACATATAAAGAAGAGCAGAAAATGATTGGCTGCTCAGCTAAAATGATGGCAAATGCTTTAAAATGGCAACCAAAACCTGAAAGACGTGGAAGAAAGCGAAAAACTACCATTGGAATGGATAGAAGAATAGCCAAAATGGCGCGGACTCAGCCAACAATCAGCTCCAGGAAGATGAAAGAAGGTGTGACGTTCCCTGTGAGGACTGTTACAATTAGAAGACGCCGATGTGAAGCCAAGCTATCTGCAAGAAGCCCCCGCAAAGTCCCACTGTTGGGAAAAAGACGTGTGCTGAAGAGGTTACAATCTGCCAAAGAGCACATTGACTGGCCTAAAGAGAAATGGCGCAACATTTTGTGGACTGATGAAAGTAAGATTGTTCTTTTTGGGTCTAGTGTGCGGAGACAGTTTGTCAGATGACCCCCAAACACTGAATTCAAGCCACAGTACACTGTGAAGACAGTGAAGCATGGTGGTGCAAGCATCATGATATGGGGATGTTTCTGATACTACGGTGTTGGGCCTATTTATCGCATACCAGGGATCATGGATCAGTTTGAATACATCAGAAGACTTGAAGAGGTCATGCTGCCTTATGCTGAAGAGGAAATGCCCTTGAAATGGGTGTTCCAACAAGACAACGACCCCAAACTCACCAGTAAAAGTGCAACATCTTGGTTCCAGACCAACAAGATGGACGTTATGGAGTGGCCAGCCCAATCCCCGGATCTTCATCCAATAGAAAACTTGTGGGGTGACATCAAAAATGCAGTTTCTGAGGCAAAACCAAGAAATAGAGAAAAACTGTGGAATGTGGTCCAATCATCCTGGGCTGGAATACCTGATCACAGGGGCCAGAAGTTGGGGGACTCCATGCAACACAGATGTCCAGCAGTTCTCAGAAACAGTGCGACTACAACCAAATATTCATGAAGTCATTCAAAGGAAAGCAAAATCTTCAAACATTTCTCAGTTTATATAGTGAATGTTTGAGTTTGTAAAGAAGAATACAAACACTGCGATTTTTTTTGAACCATCTAATATTCACTTTTCTTCAATTTTTTTAGAGGAACAACACACATTTGATGTATTTTTCTTCATATTTGATTTGGAATAGAATGTGTCGTGTTCCCAATGCATTTGTGTGGATGGAAATAAAAGCTATTAGAAGGATTTTCAGCTTTATTCACTTTTTTCAACACACTGCTATTATTTTGAACACAACTATAATGTAACAGCAGAGAACACGGACATACGATGAATCGGGTCTGTGGACCAATATGACCGTGATCGGTTTCCATGCAAATTGTCTGGCAAGAGCAGAATTTGGGTTGGCGGCGATGTATTGTTGTCCATATAAATTGCTTTGGCCCACAACCAATTGGTACAAATCAGCAGAAGGAGCTAAATGCTAGTGCTTACAGCGAATGGGGCCGATCCTGCTAGCACTGCATTTTTGGGGACACTATACAAAGCATGCACTAGTATAGTTCCGTTCATGTTCATTATATTGATCCGTACAAACACTATACTAGTAATGGTGGTGATCAGCGACCTATAGCGTGAGTGCAATAGTGTGCAATGCTAGCTGACCCTGGCTGGGTGGGGCGCTAACTGACCCTGCCGTTATCTGATGTTGCTAGTGGCAGTGATCAGTGAAAAATTCTATATACTGACACTGTACTAATGGCACTGGCTGGGTGACAGGCTATCAAAGGGTTAATAGGGGCGATCAAAGGGTTAAATGTGCTAATCTAAACTTTTACTTGGTACTGTGTTCTCCCTTCTCTCCCTGGACCAATGACGGGGTCACCGGGGGGTGCAGGAATGTTTACACCCCGAAATAGAAAGCTATGTAAGATTATGTCACTTTGCCCAGAGCCTCTGCTCACCCACAAAATGAGGGTAAGCGGTCTGCAAGTAGTTTAACTAGTAGCCGACCGCAGATAGCCGAATGACGGCTGCACTGCGGCCGGCCAGTTCTGGGTGGACCTCATAAGACGTCCCACCAGAACGCGCTCTCCTGCGCGCCCCAGGGGGCGCGGACCCGGCGATCTCCGTGATCGCTGTGTCCTACGGACACAGCTGATCACGTGATGTGGTAAAAGGCCAATCACAGCGGCCTTTTACCACCTGATCAGCGGTGTCCAATGACACGCTGATCAGAGGGAAATGCAAGTGCCGGTTCTCGGCTGCACTTTCCTCACGCTGTCAGATCGTGAGGAAAGTACTGCCGAGAACCGGCAGTTGTCAGAGCGGGGATCGGCACCAATCATCAGGGCACTGATGATCAGTGCCCTGATGATCGGTGCCCAGCAGTGCCACCCGCAAGTTCCGCCCACCTGTGCCCAGCAGTGCGCCCACTAGCTCCGCCCACCTGTGCCCAGAAGATCACCCACCTGTGCCCAGCAGTGCACCCACCTGTGCCCAGCAGTGCATCCACCTGTGCCACTCTGCAGTGCCACCCACCTGTGCCCACCCACCTGTGCCCACCAGTGCCACCCACCTGTGCCCACCAGTGCCACCCACCTGTGCCCACCCACCAGTGCTGCCTACCAGTGCCACCCACCAGTGCAGCCCAGCAGTGCTGCCAGTCAGTGCCACCAGTCAGTGCCCAGGGGTTGTGCCAGTCAGTGCCGCCAGTCAGTGCCCAGCAGTGATGCCAGTCAGTGCCGTCTATCAGTACCCATCATCAGTGTCACCTATCAGTGCCGCCTATCAGTGCTGCATATTAGTGGCGCCTATCCGTGACACCTCATTAGTGCGGTCTATCAGTGCCACCTATCCGTGCCACCTCATTAGTGCTGCCTATCAGTGCCCTTTAGTGCTGCCTATCAGTGCCCATCAGTGCCGCCTATCAGTGCCCATCAGTGCTGCCTCATCAACGCACATCAGTGAAGGAGAAAAATTACCTGTTTGAAAAATTTTATAATAGAAACAAAGAAACTTTTTTTTTTTTTTCAAATTTTTTGCAACTTTTTTATTTATAGCGCAAAAAGTAAAGCGCCCAGCAGTGATTAAATACCACCAAAAGAAAGCACTATTTGTGAGAAAAAAATGATCAAAATTTCATATGGGTACAATGTTGCATGACCGCGCAATTGTCAATCAAAGTGCGGCAGCGCTGAAAGCTGAAAATTGGCCTGGTAAATAAGGGGGTATAAGTGCCCGGTAGGCAAGTGGTTAACAAAAAACCCTTATTTTTTTTTTTAATTCTCAATATAGTATTTTTTTTTTAACTTTTTTTTATTATTATTTTTCAAATATTTTCATCAGAGTAGTACAATGTTACCATACTAACACGGTACTACTGTATGGGGTTGGGAGGGGTGATCAGTGATTTTTTTTATTATTTTACACTTTGCTTTGCAGGAGAAATAAAGATAATTTATCCTGCAATGCAAAGCTTGCTGTCATGAACCAAACTCATTCATGAACTGTCATGAATGAGTTAGGTTCTTGACAGCTCAAGATAGTGATTTGTGATTGGCTGGAGCTGGTCACAAGGTAGAGGGTCATGTGATTGGCCCCATGTAGCATGTGACAGCTGTGGGCCAATCACATCTCACTAGGAAGAGAAGCAGAGCTGTTATGAATCAGACCAGCTTTGCGAACATTGTGATCATGTGATTGCATAGCGATCACATGATCACCGAGTCCCATTCACCGGGATCTTCATTCTGCTCTGTCTGCCGGATACAGCAGTCATGGGTGGGAAGTGCTGCGTACCCGCTCGGGCGTGCAGCACCCTCCTGTGTTAGTACAGCCAGAGCAGTGTACTAGTTCGTCGCCGCCCATCCGCAGTCCATTGGGTGGGAAACAGTTAATGAATATAGGAAACGTTTATTTTTGGTAGACAAGGAAATAGATGAAGTTAGCACCAAGCTTCTACCTTTTAAGTCTTTTCCCCAATTTGCTTTACATGAAAAGCTTCATCAGTTCATGAAAGACCTTGGTAGCCAAAGAGCCAAAATTCTGGGAGGACAAATTGGCCTTCCAAGAGGGTAGAGCATACAAATGGAGTCTGAAAAACAGGAGTGGTCGGGGACAAAACAGAGACATTTGGTGAAATAATGCCGATAGAGGTTCTTTATCATCTTTTATCTCTTCTGTATCTTCCTCTTCACAGGTTGCTGTTAACCCCTCCCCCTCCAGAGGATTTCCCACCTTCCTGACTAGGCCATTTTTTTTGCATTATGGCGCTGTGTTAATTTAACTGACAATTGTGCGGTCATGCAACGCTGCACGCAAATTAAATTTACATCCTTTTTTTCCCATGAATAGAGCTTTTCTTCAGTGGTATTTGATCACCTGTGCGGTTTTTGTTTTTAGTGCTATAAAAAAAAAAATCAACAATTTTGAGAAAGAAAACAATATTTTTGACTTTTTGCTATTAAACATGTTCATTAAAAAGAATAAAAAATTTAATTTCGTCATAAATTTCAGCCTAAATGTATTCTGCTCCGTGTCTTGGTTAAAATAAAATCCCAAATGGTGTAAATTAATTGGTTTACGTGAAAGTTATAGCGTCTACAAATGGCGGTATAGATAATGGGATTTGTTTTTTTTAAGTTTTACTAGTAACTAGTTACTAGATCAGCGACTTATAGCAGGACTGTGGGGCTGCGGCGGGCATTCTGACACTGGGGGGGAACTGACTAACTGCCACTGACATCCTCAGTGACACCAGTACAGTGATCAGTGCTAATAAAAAGCACTGCCACTGTACTAATGGCACTGAGCATGAAGGAGTTAACATGTAGGGTGATCAAAGGGTTAACTGTGTGCCATTTTGCATCATGTTCTGTGTTTGAGCTTCACTGTAAGCACACTGCTTTGCATGGATTGCTTCGCAGCCATGCAAAGCAGTGTGCAGGAGCTGACTGGGAGGAAAACTGTTTTGTCTATTAACAGTTCTCCCCCCTAACCCCCCCATCGGAGATCCTCGGCAATCATCCAGCGCCGGTGAGTAATCACTGGCTGGGACCCGGTGATTGATAGCCGTGGCCGCGAATGGCGGCGTGGATATGTCACACGCGTCCCCTACCCAGAAATGGAAAATTGCGTATATAAACGTGATTTTGTCAACAGCTGCTGCCCTGTAGCAGCATTTCTGCTATGGGGCGGAGCTAAAGCGGTTAAACACCAAGGTTCAAGTAAACTTCAGCCCAATAAAAGGCTGGACAAACACCTTAAAAAACGCATTATTCATAATACTTCTTCATTTCCTGCTGAGATAATCGATCTTTTGGGTCTTCTGTCACTCAGAGTACAGGTAATTCTCATGGTGATTCAACTCTTCACCCTTTGGGGTCTTCTGGTAATGGTTCTTAAAATACAGGGGCTCACTCTTCACATTCACATGGAATGGTTTGTATTCCTACTATACCTAACTTCTCGGAAACTTTCTTAGATCCCAGCTACGACAATTAGTCGGCAGTGGTGTGGTCAGCAGAAAGGAGTAATGACTCCATTTATAATTCTGAAAACAGAGAAGGAACTTTGTATAATGAATCATTCTAATCATAACACTTGACTATTGCACCAGAGATAGGCTTGTCCACTCCTACTTCCACCATTACCGATCCATACCACTCCCCACCCCTTAACCAATTATACTTTACAAAAAACATGACACCATTTTGGAGCAAATGGCCAACATGGCCTTTTATTAACAACTCACATTTTTAAATACAACAGCCGTTCCTTATAACGGAAACCAAAGAATTGTTGTTGGTCTTCAAAGGCACCCCCAACGATCTGAAATGCACCTGCGGACAACCATATACACTAGGCCTCCAGCCGCAACCAACCAGCTCGGAGACAACCATACCGTCCGCAGTGCAGCACCACCACCTTCCAGTTAAACCTTGGTTAACTGGGAATGTCCACCGGGCACCCCCATACCACCGATGGGTCCCACACCATTGTTTTACCTTCCAAAATGAGAACCGCCTCCAAAGACTAACAACCGCCCGTGAACCAACATAACCCCAATATGTTTTTTTCCCACTTTTTCTGCCCCCCCGGGAGGGACCCGGTACCCCCACAAACAAGGAGGGCGGGAGGGAAGCTCTGATCCTTCCTCACGGTCCAGCTCCACTGACGCCCCCTCAACAGAACCCCCACCCTAAGGTGCCACAGACCCCACCTACACTCCACCTCTGCCAACCAGATAACCCCACACTCAAAACCCAAACCCCCTGGAGCTAACTTTAACCCTTTCCGTTCCCCTTCACCACTCTGGGGCCTAGTCATGTTTGCCCTGCGCTATTTTCATTCTTTCTTATCCGCTACGGGCATTTCTTTCTCATGAGGAGATTTGGGTACTTACTAAAGGTCTAAGTTTTTGTCCTGATCTGAATGCGAACAAATTTGAAATTCTCAAAGACTTACAACTTATTGCACGTAAATTGATGCTTAAAGGTCATCCTATGCAATGCAAATACTGTACGTATATTCTTTCCTCATTCACTATCACCTTCACGGGTTCTCCTTTGTTAATTTATGTACTTCTACTTCTCTTTCCCACATGATCAGTGCTCTTGGTTTTATTTGCTTTTTTCATTTTTTTATCTAAAATTTTGAATTTTTATTCTGGTTATTATTTGTATTCCCCAATGTAATGCGTGTTTTTGCATCACTAGTTGCACTGACTGTCATTGTTGTTTTCTGTAGGGGATAACCATGCTCCTTGTGTGTTGTCTACTTTTTCTTTTTTTTGTTTTTTTCTTCCCCGTCAGTGAGGATTTTGAGGTTCTCCTCCTTCTTGGCTCATTGGCTGTGATTGCCAGCAGTGGGAGCACTCCTGCTGCTGTCTCAGCCATTGAGGGGGGCTCAGGTAAGTATTAGGGGGCTGGGAGGACTGCTGCACACAGAAGGTTTTTTACCTTCATGCCTAGAAGTCATTAAGGTAAAAAACCTTCTCCCTTTACAACCACTTTAATTCTATGAATCATTTATACTTCAATTCCTGAGAGTAGGTGTGTAAATTGGGGCAGGCTGGTAGGCGTCCCAGTACATTACTTTTTCCAAGGTCCCATGATGCTAATAACTAGAGATGAGCGAATTTCTCAAAAATTCGATTCGGCTGATTCGGCGAATTCCAGTGTGAAATTCGATTCGATGCGAATTTCTTCGCTACGAAGATGACTTATAAAAAGGGTTTCTAGGCTTCAGAGAGCCTTTAAATTAGTGCAGAACACTGTACCTTTAATTTAAATGCCCTTGGAGATGAGGAAAGAGAAGGAGAAGGAGAAGGATGAGAAGAAGGAGAAGGATGAGAAGAAGGAGAAGGAGAAGGATGAGAAGAAGGAGAAGGAGAAGGATGAGAAGAAGGAGAAGGAGAAGGATGAGAAGAAGGAGAAGGATGAGAAGAAGGAGAAGGAGAAGGAAGAGAAGAAGGAGAAGGATGAGGAGAAGAAGGATGAGAAGAAGGAGAAGGAGAAGGATGAGAAGAAGGAGAAGGATGAGAAGAAAGAGAAGGATGAGAAGGAGAAGGATGAGAAGAAGGAGAAGGAGAAGGATGAGAAGAAGGAGAAGGAGAAGGATGAGAAGAAGGAGAAGGATGAGAAGAAGGATGAGAAGAAGGAGAAGGATGAGAAGAAGGAGAAGGAGAAGGATGAGAAGAAGGAGAAGGATGAGAAGAAGGATGAGAAGGAGAAGGATGAGAAGAAGGAGAAGGAGAAGGATGAGAAGAAGGAGAAGGATGAGAAGAAGGAGAAGGATGAGAAGAAGGAGAAGGAGAAGGATGAGGTGAAGGAGAAGGAGAAGGATGAGAAGAAGGAGAAGGATGAGAAGAAGGATGAGAAGAAGGAGAAGGATGAGAAGAAGGAGAAGGAGAAGGATGAGAAGAAGGAGAAGGATGAGAAGAAGGAGAAGGATGAGAAGAAGGATGAGAAGAAGGAGAAGGATGAGAAGAAGGAGAAGGATGAGAAGGAGAAGGATGAGAAGATGGAGAAGGAGAAGGAGAAGCAGAAGGAGAAGGATGAGAAGAAGGAAAAGGAGAAGGATGAGAAGATGGAGAAGGAGAAGGATGAGAAGAAGGAGAAGGAGAAGGATGAGAAGAAGGAGAATGATGAGAAGAGGAGAAGGAGAAGGATGAGAAGAAGGAGAAGGATGAGAAGAAGGATGAGAAGAAGGAGAAGGATGAGAAGAAGGAGAAGGATGAGAAGAAGAAGGAGAAGGATGAGAAGAAGGAGAAGGATGAGAAGAAGGAGAAGGATGAGAAGAAGGAGAAGGATGAGAAGAAAGGAGGAGAGAAGGAGAGAAAGGATGAGAAGAAGGAGAAGGAGAAGGATGAGAAGAAGGAGAAGGATGAGAAGAAGGAGAAGGATGAGAAGAAGGAGAAGGAGAAGGATGAGAAGATGGAGAAGGATGAGGAGAAGAAGGATGAGAAGAAGGAGAAGGAGAAGGATGAGAAGAAGGAGAAGGATGAGAAGAAAGAGAAGGATGAGAAGGAGAAGGATGAGAAGAAGGAGAAGGAGAAGGATGAGAAGAAGGAGAAGGAGAAGGATGAGAAGAAGGAGAAGGATGAGAAGAAGGATGAGAAGAAGGAGAAGGATGAGAAGAAGGAGAAGGAGAAGGATGAGAAGAAGGAGAAGGATGAGAAGAAGGATGAGAAGAAGGAGAAGGATGAGAAGAAGGAGAAGGAGAAGGATGAGAAGAAGGAGAAGGATGAGAAGAAGGAGAAGGATGAGAAGAAGGAGATGGAGAAGGATGAGAAGAAGGAGAAGGAGAAGGATGAGAAGAAGGAGAAGGATGAGAAGAAGGATGAGAAGAAGGAGAAGGATGAGAAGAAGGAGAAGGAGAAGGATGAGAAGAAGGAGAAGGATGAGAAGAAGGAGAAGGATGAGAAGAAGGATGAGAAGAAGGAGAAGGATGAGAAGAAGGAGAAGGATGAGAAGGAGAAGGATGAGAAGACGGAGACGGAGAAGGAGAAGGAGAAGCAGAAGGAGAAGGATGAGAAGAAGGAAAAGGAGAAGGATGAGAAGATGGAGAAGGAGAAGGATGAGAAGAAGGAGAAGGATGAGAAGAAGGAGAAGGAGAAGGATGAGAAGAAGGAGAAGGAGAAGGATGAGAAGAAGGAGAAGGATGAGAAGACGGATGAGAAGAAGGAGAAGGATGAGAAGAAGGAGAAGGATGAGAAGAAGAAGGAGAAGGATGAGAAGAAGGAGAAGGATGAGAAGAAGGAGAAGGATGAGAAGAAGGAGAAGGAGAAGGATGAGAAGAAGGAGAAGGATGAGAAGAAGGAGAAGGATGAGAAGAAGGAGAAGGATGAGAAGAAGGAGAAGGAGAAGGATGAGAAGAAGGAGAAGGAGAAGGATGAGGAGAAGGATGAGAAGAAGGAGAAGGATGAGAAGAAGGAGAAGGAGAAGGATGAGAAGAAGGAGAAGGAGAAGGATGAGGAGAAGGAGAAGGATGAGAAGAAGGAGAAGGATGAGAAGAAGGAGAAGGAGAAGGATGAGAAGAAGGAGAAGGATGAGAAGAAGGAGAAGGAGAAGGATGAGAAGATGGAGAAGGAGAAGGATGAGAAGAAGGAGAAGGAGAAGGATGAGAAGAAGGAGAAGGAGAAGGATGAGAAGAAGGAGAAGGATGAGGAGAAGGAGAAGGATGAGAAGAAGGAGAAGGATGAGAAGAAGGAGAAGGATGAGAAGAAGGAGAAGGATGAGAAGAAGGAGAAGGAGAAGGATGAGAAGAAGGAGAAGGATGAGAAGAAGGAGAAGGAGAAGGATGAGAAGAAGGAGAAGGATGAGGAGAAGGATGAGAAGAAGGAGAAGGATGAGAAGAAGGAGAAGGATGAGAAGAAGGAGAAGGAGAAGGAGAAGCAGAAGGAGAAGGATGAGAAGAAGGAAAAGGAGAAGGATGAGAAGATGGAGAAGGAGAAGGATGAGAAGAAGGAGAAGGAGAAGGATGAGAAGATGGAGAAGGAGAAGGATGAGAAGATGGAGAAGGAGAAGGATGAGAAGAAGGAGAAGGAGAAGGATGAGAAGAAGGAGAAGGATGAGAAGAAGGAGAAGGAGAAGGATGAGAAGAAGGAGAAGGATGAGAAGAAGGATGAGAAGAAGGAGAAGGATGAGAAGAAGGAGACGGAGAAGGATGAGAAGAAGGAGAAGGATGAGAAGAAGGAGAAGGATGAGAAGAAGGATGAGAAGAAGGATGAGAAGAAGGATGAGAAGAAGGAGAAGGATGAGAAGAAGGACAGTTCTGTGACAGTTTCTGTCTATTTCTGACAGTTCTGGGACATTCACTCCATACAGCTGTTTCAACCGCTGTATGGAGGGAATGTCATGGAACTGTCAGAAATAGACTATTAATGACAGTTCTGGGACTGTCCTTCCATGCAGCGGTTGAAACATTGTATGTATTTGTTTCCATAAATGGATCCATTTATGGAAACAAATACATACAATGTTTCAACCGCTGTATGGAGGGAATGTCATGGAACTGTCAGAGTCCCAGAACTGTCATTAATAGTCTATTTCTGACAGTTCCATGACATTCCCTCCATACAGCGGTTGAAACAGCTGTATGGAGTGAATGTCCCAGAACTGTCAGAAATAGACTATTTATGACAGTTCTGGGACATTCACTCCATACAGCGGTTGAAACATTGTATCTATTTTTTTCCATAAATGACATTCTGCAGATACACTTAGAGGAGCGCTGCAGATACACTTTTTGCCGGCTTGGAATTATTCTTATTTTCATCCTACTTCTTCTTTTTCTTCTTATGAGGATGAGGATGAGGATGAAGAAGAAGAAGTAGGATGAAAATAAGATTAATTCCAAGCCGGCAAAAAGTGTATCTGCAGTGCTCCTCTAAGTGTATCTGCAGAATGTCATTTATGGAAAAAAATAGATACAATGTTTCAACCGCTGTATGGAGTGAATGTCCCAGAACTGTCATAAATAGTCTATTTCTGACAGTTCTGGGACATTCACTCCATACAGCTGTTTCAACCGCTGTATGGAGGGAATGTCATAGAACTGTGAGAATAGACTATTAATGACAGTTCTGGGACTGTCCTTCCATACAGCGGTTGAAACATTGTATCTATTAGTTTCCATTTAGGATACAGATGTTTCAACCGCTGTACATGTGAAGAAGCTGTGAGAGAACTGTCAGAAATAGAGGAACTCTGCACATACACTTTTTGCCGGCTTGGAATTATTCTTCTTTTCATCCTACTTCTTCTTCTTCTTCTTCATCCTCATCCTCATCCTCTTCTTCTGAGGATGAAGATGAAGAAGAAGAAGAAGTAGGATGAAAAGAAGAATAATTCCAAGCCGGCAAAAAGTGTATGTGCAGAGTTCCTCTATTTCTGACAGTTCTCTCACAGCTTCTTCACATGTACAGTGGTTGAAACATCTGTATCCTAAATGTAAACTAATAGATACAATGTTTCAACCGCTGTACATGTGTTCCTTCTGTCAGAGAACTGTCAGAAATAGCGGAGCTCACTGCAGGGACACTTTTGCCGGCTGATCGGGAAATGTTCGATTCGCGCACCCGAAGTAGGCAAAATTTCGGTTTCGCCGCAAATCGAATATTTCCTGAAATTCGACTCGAATTCCGGTTCGCCTGGTTCGATTCGCTCATCTCTACTAATAACCACTTCCAGTCCGGACACTTTTACCCCCTTCCTGTTTCAGCTTTCAGCGCTATCACACTTTGAATGACAATTGCGCGGTCATGCAACACTGTACCCATATGAATTTTTTACCATTTTTTGAGACAGATAAAGCTTTATTTTGGTGGTATTTATTCACCGCTGGGATTTTTATTTTTTTTACTATGTAAATGAAAAAGTCCAAAAAATTTTGAAAAAAAGTGTTTTTTTTTTTTATAAAATTTTGCAAATAAATAATATTTCATCATAAATCTTTGCCAAAATTTATTCCGTTATTTTTTTAGTAAAAAAAAAATCCAAATTAGTTTATAACCAAAAATTATAATTTTTAAACATTTTTTTTTACATTTTTATTTTATTTTTTTATATTATTATTATTTTTTTATTTATTTTTTTTTACATACTGTCACCCTAGCAGTACAGTGTCACCATGGTGACACTGTACTACTTGTGGGGGGTGATGAAGATTTTTTTTTTTTTTTTTTACACTGATTGCTTTTACACCCATATAGGATGTAAAAGCAATCATTTCTCTTTCTCTCTGTCTGCATTCTTGCATTCATTGAGAAGTATTGAGTGAGCTGTGATTGGTCACAGCTTGTCACATGGTACAAGGCTGTTGTGAATAGCCCTGTACCATGTGACCTCTGTGATCATTCACAGATTTCACACGTAGTAAGCAATGATGTCACAAGTGACATCTTGCTTACTACTTTGCATGTGATCACTGATTCGCAATCAGTGATCACATGTTCGGGACCTCGTACAGAGGTCCCGTCCGACGATCGGTGTTTCACTGTGTCCGGAGGACACAGCGGGCACCAGATCGCGGTGCTGCGCGCTCCCAGGGATTGCACACAGCTAGAAAAGGCAGGTGCCGTTTATGAACGGCAACCCACCCCTGGACTGCCACCGCCCTGCCGTTTATAAACAGCAGGCAGACGGCAAGAGGTTAAGATGATCCTGTCTGCACATACAATACAGTAATGTTGGCGGATGTCCAGATACTAGAGATGAGCGAATCGAACCAGGCGAACCGGAATTCGATACGAATTTCAGGAAAAATTCGATTCGCGTCGAATCCGAATATTTGCCTACTTCGGGTGCGCGAATCGGATTTTTCCCGATCAGCCGGCAAAAGTGTCCCTGCAGAGAGCTCCGCTATTTCTGACAGTTCTCTGACAGAAGGAACACATGTAAAGCGGTTGAAACATTGTATCTATTAGTTTCCATTTAGGATACAGATGTTTCAACCGCTGTACATGTGAAGGAGCTGTCAGAGAACTGTCAGAAATAGAGGAACTCTGCACATACACTTTTTGCCGGCTTGGAATTAATCTTATTTTCATCCTACTTCTTCTTCTTCTTCTTCATCCTCATCCTCATCCTCAGAAGAAGAAGAGGATGAGGATGAAGAAGAAGAAGAAGAAGTAGGATGAAAATAAGAAGAATTCCAAGCCGGCAAAAAGTGTATGTGCAGAGCTCCTCTAAGTGTATCTGCAGAATGTCATTTATGGAAACAAATAGATACAATGTTTCAACCGCTGTATGGAGTGAATGTCACAGAACTGTCAGAAATAGACAGAAACTGTCACAGAACTGTCCTTCTTCTCATCCTTCTCCTTCTTCTCATCCTTCTTCTCATCCTTCTCCTTCTTCTCATCCTTCTCCTTCTCCTTCTTCTCATCCTTCTCCTTCTTCTCATCCTTCTCCTTCTTCTCATCCTTCTCCTTCTCCTTCTTCTCATCCTTCTCCTTCTCCTCCTTCTCCTTCTCCTTCTCCTTCTCCTTCTTCTCATCCTTCTCCTTCTTCTCCTCCTTCTCCTTCTTCTCATCCTTCTCCTTCTTCTCATCCTTCTCCTTCTCCTTCTTCTCATCCTTCTCCTTCTCCTTCTCCTTCCTCATCTCCAACGGCATTTAAATTAAAGGTACAGTGTTCTGCACTAATTTAAAGGCTCTCTGAAGCCTAGAAACCCTTTTTATAAGTTAACTTCGTAGCGAATTAATTTCTTCCTGGAATTCGCCGAATCAGCCGAATCGAATTTTTGAAAAATTCGCTCATCTCTACCAGATACATTCAGTTCTGACCAGTTTAACAGCAACTATGTGAAGGAGATGTAAACAAATGGCACAACTTGTTTTCTTACAGCTCCTAAATGTTGTTAATATTCTGGGTATTTAATCCAAGAACCAGAAGAGAACTCTAAGAACCTACAAAGGGACGTGGTGGGGATTGAGCAACCTGGATTGCTGCCTCATCCAAGCCATTAAAACTGTTAAGTAAAGCGGTGGGATTTGTGGATAACTATCATCACTGAATAATTTCTCCAAATTACAATCTTCCAAAGCCATCTATTGACCACACCATGTTACATACATAATATACTGAAGGGATCACTTACCTGTGTATACCGACACAGACTAAGTAACTGGGCCAATACATAATTTGTATGGAAAGCACTGTCACCAATAAAAGCGGCCACTTCTCCACGTCCCTTACAGCAATAGTTAGCAGCTTCCTTTTTACCTCTAGACAATATCTTCATGATATATCCCAAAGTTTTCATAGCATCATTACAAGTACTAAATATATACAGTAACAGCCCAGGGTAACATTGGGCAGAAGATCGGGGTTCTGGGTAATCCACATTACAGCCACGTCCGTTGTCACCATGCTTTTGTACTCTGCAGTCCACGTTGCAGAATATTGAAAATTTTTCAAACTACACGACAAATAGTTATTTCTGACATTACAATTTTGCCGCATTTCACAGAACTAACATTTTCACTGAAAAAAAAAAATAATTTAGAGGGTAACTCAACTTTCGTGGGAAAAAAAATAGCAAATAAAAAAAAATTAGTATAGCATATACAATTGCAATTACAGAATTTGATCTTCCCCTACAACAAAAATGTTATTTATGGTGAGATACTGCCAAAGGGCAATCCTGTCTAAAGGGATGCAGACCCTGCCACTTTCCTCATTAGAGCCCTGCAAAGCCAGAGCACAGGGGGGCATGAGTGTCTGATAAGTCTCTCGCTGGTTGGTTCTGATGTGTGTCAGGAGAACAGGAACCTCAGGACTGGACAAGCTGGCAGATGAACTGGAACCAGTGCAGACACAGGATAGCAGGGGCAGCTGAGAAACAGGCACAAGGCAGGGCCAGATGGTCTGGATCATCAACTAGCATGCAGATGGGGTACGAGCGGCAGGCAGTAGAGCAGTCAGGAGTCAAGCCAGGGTCGGTAATAGCGGACGGTAATGGCAGAAGGAGCAAACGGAGATGTGGTCCAGAGACAAGCCAGGGGTCAGTACAGGCGGCATTCAGAGCAGAGTCAGAGGCAGACTGGGTCAGTAACAGACGATCAGGCAATACCTGGTATCAGGAACACAGGAACGCAATAGACCGAACCGCACTGACAGACTGCAATAGCGTGGTTTAAATAGCTTTCCTTGTGCCAATGCGCATTCACATTCACATATGCACACTCTCGTACACCCGTTTGTGCACATACACATGCACCTGCAATCCAGCTGCAGGCAGAGTTCCTCAGATTTGTGTGCATGCGCACATGGGGAATCCTTTCTCTGACCATCTTCTGTATCATGTCTGCAGTCTCCAACCATCTTCTGTATCATGTCTTCAGTCTCTTACCAGCTCCCGTAGTATGTCTGCAGTCTCTGAAAATCTCATGTACTATTTCTGCAGTCTCTGACCATCTGTTGCATCATGTCTGCAGTCTCTTACCATTTCCTGTAGTATGTCTGCAGTCTCTGACAATCCCCTGCATCATATCTGCAGTGCCTGATCATCTCTTGTAGTATGTCTGCAGTCTTTTGACCATCTCCTGTATCATCTCTGCAGTCTCTGACCATCTCCTGTAGTATATCTGCAGCCTCCTACCATCTCCTGTATCATGCCTGCAGTCTTTAACCATCTCCTGTAGTGTGTCTGCAGTCTCAGGTCATCTCCTGTAGTATGTCTGCAGTCTCTGAACATCTCCTGTAGTATGTTTGCATTCTGACCATCTCATGTAGTATATCTGCGATCCCTGACCAACTCTTGCATCATGTCTACAGTCTCTGACCATCGCCTGTACTATGTCTGAAGTCTCTGACAATCTCCTGTAGTATGTATGCAGTCTCTGACCATCTCCTGCATTATATGTGCAGTCTCTGGTCATCTCCTGTAGTATGTCTGAAGTTTCTGACAATCTCCTGTAGTATGAATGCAGTCTCTGACCAACTCCTGCATCATATCTGCAGTCTCTGATTATCTCCTGCATCATATCTGCAGTCTATGACCATCTCCTGTAGTGTGTTTGCAGTCTCTGACCATCTCCTGCATCATATCTGCAGTCTCTAGTCATCTCTTGTAGTATGTCCGCAGTCTCTGGTCATCTCCTGTATTGTCCGCAGTCTCTGGTCATCTCCTGTAGCATGTCCGCAGTCTCTGGTCATCTCCTGTACTGTGTTGTCCGCAGTCTCTGGTCATCTCCTGTAGCATGTCCGCAGTCTCTGGTCATCCCCTGTACTACGTCCGCAGTCTCTGGTCATCTCCTGTACTGTGTCCGCAGTCTCTGGTCATCTCCTGTACTGTGTCCGCAGTCTCTGGTCATCTCCTGTACTACGTCTGCAGTCTCTGGTCATCTCCTGTACTACGTCTGCAGTCTCTGGTCATCTCCTGTAGTACGTCCGCAGTCTCTGGTCATCTCCTGTACTACGTCCGCAGTCTCTGGTCATCTCCTGTACTATGTCCGCAGTCTCTGGTCATCTCCTGTACTGTGTGTCAGGGCTCCAGGGTGTGACCAGAGGTATGTGAACTGACGCAGGGAAACGCAGGCTTCAGATAAGTTATAAACAATATAATTTATTAAAGACTAACAATACAAACATAAACGCAGTGCAATACTAAAACATAACACAGTGCAAACAAACCAAACCACCCACAGATAACAGTACATACAATGCAAGCGTCGTCAGGCAGGCCGGGTCAATAACAATCGGGCAGGTAGGTACAGGGGGTCAGGCAGAGAATGGTCGGGGTCACAAGCCAGGGATAAAACAGGAGAAGTCAGCCGAGGTCCGGATCAGGCAGGGTCAGCAACGAATCAGACAGAGACAGGAACAGGAACAGGAATGCAGGAACAAGATACAGGGCCCAGGAAAAACACACACCAAGGCAGAGACTGCAGGTCTGGCCATCCCTTAAATACACCTGCATAATCAACTTCAGGTGTTTGGCTGGCTGCAGGGTTGAGTCTCTGATTGCTGGGAGCACCCGCTGGCCAGCCCTGGTACTGCAGCCCACAAGGAAGGTGAGTCCCACCATTACTGGCAAGTCCATTCCTGACACTGTGTCTGCAGTCTCTGGTCATCTCCTGTACTGTGTCCACAGTTTCTGGTCATCTCCTGTACTATATCTGCAGTCTCTGGTCATCTCCTGTAATACAGCCATGGCCAATGTGGGGAGGCACGAGGCTGCAGCAGTATCAAGTGCTTCAACATGATGGCATACTGTATCTATGAGCAAGCCTCAGAATCAATTAGTGCCGGGGTGTCGATGGAAAACTCAGACCAGGAAATGGTAACTGGAACTAGAGGCTTATCTTTAAGGATCACTGGGGATGCAAAGACGTCACCTAGGGTCTGTCCCCTACAGGACCTGAGGTGCAGGCATTTCCCGGATGGATTGGACAGGACTTCAATACGTGACCTGCTTGGCCACAGAAAGGGCACAATCTCTCCCTTCTCCTAAAGGCCCCCTTTGTTTGGGGTGTAGTTGCAAGTATCTCTATGCCGTGTGAGAGAAATATCTTCTTAATATGACAATTTTGTGAAAATAAACAACAAATTTTATTGAATTTCTGTATTTTTCAAAGAAATGTGGGAAAATGTACAACTTCAAAAAACTCATCACGCCTCCTATGAAATACCTTGGACTGTCTACTTTCCAAACAAGGGGTCACATGGGAGGGGGGGTGTACTTTCTAGCCATGTTAGGACCTCAAGAAATGAGATAGCAGTCAATACATCAGGATTGATCAATGGAGTTTGAATTTGTGGTGGGATGCAGTAGTAGGAACCGTTCTCCTCTCCATGTCGCATTGTGTGTTGAGATCTGAAATAAGCGCGGAGAGGGAGGGAGATGTACTGGAATTCCATAGTTTAGTGAGATTAGTCTTGGCCGCTGACAGAGTATGGACAATGATTGTACGAGAATCTTTGGGAAATTTGTCGATCCCTATATGGAGGAATGCTAGAGCCGGATTTGGTGGGATTGGTGCGCCGGTTATTGTTGTGAGGAGTTGGAAAACACTATTCCAATAGGATCTAAGGGATTTACATGACCAAAGTATGTGAAGAAGGGAACCTATTTCTCCACATTGCCTCCAAAAGGTGGATGAGCGATGAGTGTAATATAATGAGAGTTTGGTTGGTGTGAGGTACCATTGGTGCAGGATTTTCATGTAGGACTCCCAATGGGAGCTGCAACGGGAAGCTGTATGTGTAACGTTAAAGGTCTTCTCCCATATGTGTGATGGGGTTGGTTGAGAGAGGAGTTTTTCCCAGTTGGAGAGAGAAGAGGTTTGAAGGGAAAATCGGGAGTTGGTTATACATGTGTAAAATGTTGAGATCCCTTTTTTTGGGTATTGCGGTTTGTATAAGAAATAGAATGCGATGATTGGGATTTTCAGAGAGGGTGGGATAGTTATCGTCTGTAGGGAGTGAGCTATTCTTAGGTATGTAAAGTGTTCATTGTCGGGAAGGTTACATTTTCTCTGAAGGGTCTGAAAGGAATCCAAAACGTGGTTTGTATAAAGGTCTTGTAATAAGAAGATGCCACGATTTACCCATTGTAGCAGGGGTAGTGTCAGGGATCTTCACGATCCCCGCAGTGATGGTCCCGGCGCATTGCACCGCCCTGTGCAGGGACACGGGCACTAGGTCCGGGCCGGCCGCGGCGTTCGAGTTCGCGCATGCGCAGTAGAAGCCGCGGCCGCCCGCTGGGCACCAATGGCAGCGCAGGGCGGGATATTTAAATGGCCCTGAGCTGTCATTCAGTGCCTTCTGGTCTTACCTGCATCCTGTATCCTGCGAACCTGTGCCCTGTAAGTTTTTGACCCGGATTGTACCTGACCTTGCTATATTCTCCTGTCCTGACCCTTGCTTTGCCTGACCTCTCTCCTGGATGCCCCCTATTGGATTTGACCTGCTGTTGCTGACCTGGCGTGTGACCCGACTATTCTCTGCCCACTGCCTTGTACCTTACCGTCCTCTCTGTTACCGACCCGGCCTGTCTGACCTTGCTCATCCATCCCTCGCAGTGGGGTCTTCAGACCTCCTCATATCAGACTCTTTCCCGTGGGAGCCCTCGGCGCATACCACTACCGCTGATGGATGTACCCAGTAGCCACGTCTCGGGGTGCTCCAAGTCCATCCCCACCATCAGGGGCCCTGGTGAACAAGCACTCTGGGACTTAGATTCCGTGCGCTGGGGACGTCTATTCAGTGGAGTGCTAGTTGTACCGCCGGGCGGTCCCTTACAGTTAGGGAGGGAGTGACGAGGTGAAGTGTTGTAATTGGAGTATGGATCTTTTTGGTTTCTGTCGGGTGTAGGGTAAGGAGATCGGACCAGGCTTGTATGGTAGCATGAATGCACAGGTGCTTAATATGAGTTTTGAAAATGGGAGTTTGTGGAGAGAAGAGTAAGCTATATGGAGTAAGTTGGGTGTGAGGAAGCGATTCCATGTTGGACCATGTTTTTTCCTCGGAGGGATGCCACCAGTAATAGAGTTGGTCTAGTAAAGTGGCGCAGTAATATGATTTCAAGTGTGGGAGACCTGCTCCTCCTCTGGAAATAGGGTGTATGAGTAAATTTGTGGTACATCGTGGCTTTTTCCTGTTCCAGAGAAATTTGGTAAATGTTGCCTGTAGTTTGGTGAAAAAAGTGTTAGGAATAGGAATGGGGAGTGTGCGAAATATGTATAGGATTTTAGGTAGTATATTCATTTTAAGAGTTACTACTCTTCCCAGTTTGGATAGTATTGAAGTATGCAGCTTGAGAATTTCTCGTGGGATGGATTCAAGTAGAAGTTTATGGTTTGCAGCGTAGAGTTGCCCTGTTGTAGGAGTGAGATTTATTCCTAAATATGGGATATTGTTGTTTACCCAGGAGAAAGGGAATTGTTTAGATAGAAACTGCTGAGTCGTAGCGGGCGTGTGGAGGTTTAGGATGGAGGATTTGGGTTCATTGAGTTTGTAATAGGATACGTCAGAGTAGTTTTGGAGATGTCCGCGAATCATTTGAAGTGACCTGTACGGGTTAGTTATCATCAGTATAATGTCGTCTGCAAACAGGCTGATTTTGTGTTCAATCGTAAGATGTGTAATTCCTGAGAAGTTGGGGTCATCTCTAAGTTTTGAAGCCAAGGGTTCAATAAGTAATGCGAAGATTATAGGGGACAAGGGACAACCTTGTCTTGTACCACTGGAGATGTGAAAGGGTTGTGATAATGTGCCGTTCGTTAGCACACTAGTGGATGGGTTAGAGTATAAAGATAGGATTGCTGAGAGCATCCAATCCGTAATACCAAATTTTTGGAGTGTGAGTTGCATAAATAACCAATGTATTCGATCGAAAGCCTTTTCGGCATCTAAGGACAGGAGTAGAGAGGGCTGTTTTGTGGTTTCCAGGTTATGTATCAGGGATATGAGCCTCCTGGTTGCGTCTGGTGCCTGGCGACCAGGGATGAATCCTACTTGGTCTGGGTGAATTAATGTAGGGAGGTATGGGAGGAATCTTTGTGCTATGATTTTGGCATATAGTTTTATATCCGTGTTTAGTAAAGAGATTGGCCCATAATTCTGTACAAGTTGAGGGTCTTTACCTGGTTTCAGAATAGTTGTAATTATGGATTGGAGCATTTCTTTTGGAAATTCACCGGTCAAGGCGGCATGGTTGAAAAGGGTGGTGAGATGCGGTGTAAGATCAGATGCACATGTTTTATAGAATTCATTAGTGAAGCCATCATTTCCTGGTGATTTGTTTAAGGGTAATGTTTTAATGGATTTGGTTATTTCTATGGGGGAGATTGGAGTAGAAATGGTGGAGAGTTGTAAGGGAGTAAGTTGAGGGAGATTGGTAGTGTTTAAGAATTTTTGTATAGATATGGTCGTTGGTTGAGTTGTATCCGGATCCTCTTTAATGTTATAGAGAGATTTGTAGTAGGTTGAGAAAGCATTTGCTATGTCTAGTGGGTTTGTGAGAGATGTACGTGTTGTTGGGTGTTGGATTGAGGATATTTTGGATTTGAGCCGTCGTTGCTTGATTATTTTTGAAAGTAGTGAGTTTGCCTTGTTGCTAAGGGAGTAGAATTTTGCTTTTGTAGGTTAAATTCGTACTTGTATAGTAAGAGAGATCTGAGTTTGTGTCTGTCTGAAGTCAGTGATTTGTGTGTGGAGGGATTGGGGTTGTTTTTATTGAGCTCTTCTTTTAGTTTTATGGATGCGAGAAGTTGGTCAATGTGTTGCCTTCACAGGCTAATTGAATTATAGTTACTTATATGGGATATGTAGTGTACCACGGCCATCTAGTGGCAAACATGAATGGCAGTTCTCCTCTGGATATGTAAATTCTTAGACAGGAAATTACTTTTGGTTTAGGAAGTTCTTCAGCCATTTTTAGATTGCCATCCACTGTGGATGCATGTGACCGATTCTCTCCCCAGGGGCTTGAGACATCATCACCTGTAAGTGCCTTTCTTCTGTGTCATCTGTCATTTATGCTACACTAGTTACTCTATGTATACTGATATGCTGTCATTGTATTGTGTTTCAGTTTCACCTATAAAATAAAGTTGGATTCTTTGGTAGACAACACAAGCAGTGGGCTTCTGTTTGCTGGAGATTCTGACAAGGGTTTAGCTGTCCGTTTAGAGCCACACATAGTCAGTGTTTTGAGAACGGAACAGTGAAAAGGTGGAGCGCAATAAGCCTGGAGATAGGAGTCACTGCACAGACAAAATGAGTCTAAGATCAGGAAGACAGTATAAGGCTGAAGATCGGCCACCCGGGACACATCAAGGCAGGGAGAGCATGTCAAGTGTCCAGCAAGATGATGCACGCTCACACTCGTCTAGATCAGCAAGGTCCAGTCAGATTTCATCAGCAAGTGCCCTTTTAGCCAGAGCTCACTCCAAAGCAGAGGCAGCTCGTGTTCAGCTAGAATTCGCTGAGAAAGAGGCCACCATTATGAAGGAAATTGCTGAGAAAGAAGCCGCCACTGCAGCAGCAGCAGAGGCTGCCATTATAAAGGAAAGGGCTGAGAAAGAAGCCGCCGCTGCAGCAGCAGAGGCTGCCATTATGAAGGAAAGAGCAGAGAAAGAAAAAGAAAAATCAGAACAAGAAGCAAAGTTGTATATTCTTCAGCGTCAGTGTGCAGCTGCCGCCACCGCCGCAGAGGCCGCAGCTTATGCCGAAATGGAACGGTATGGAAGTGCGTCTATCCTCGAAGGCCCATATGTGCCTGAGAAACCCCTCTCCTCAGTAGAACGCACAAGGGAGTATGTCCAAGAACTTTCAAGCAGCAATGCAACAAAACAGTTCCCCAATCCAGAGTCAGCTGAATTTAAACCAAGACCAGCAGAACCCCTGAGTGTACGAAAACAAACCCATGAGGCCAGCAGTACCAGAGCGATTAAAAATGAATCCTTACTACAGCAATCCAAACACCAGAGTACACACGATGTCACTAAATATCTTATCTGAAATGGTTAATTCGGGCTTTCTCAGGTTTGATGACTGCCCTGAGAATTACTGGGCATGGAAGTCTTCTTTTCTGTATGCAGTCAAAGACTTAGACTTATCAGCAGCCGAGATGCTGGACCTGATGATAAAATGGCTTGGGATGGAGTCAGCAGAACATGCAAGAAAGATGCGCAGGATACATATATTTAACCCTCCAGCAGGACTTGATATGGCCTGGCAAAGGCTAGAGGAAAGATATGGATCACCAGAGGCAATTGAAGGTGCTCTAATGAAAAGACTTGAGTCTTTCCCCAAGCTAAACAGCAAAGACAACTTCAAACTGCAAGAGCTGGGTGATATTCTTTGGAAAGTCCAGTGTGCCAAAAAAGAAGGCTATCTAAGAGGACTTGCACATTTAGATACCGCCAGCGGTACTAAGCCAATAGTGGAGAAACTACCTCACAACCTGCAAGAAAAATGGGTGAGTGTTGGAGCCAAATACAAAGAAGAACATGATGTCCCCTTCCCCCCTTTCTTTGTGTTTTCTAGATTTGTACAGCAGCAAGCAAGGATCCGGTGTGATCCCAGCTTTTCCTTCATCACCAGCAGTCAACTGCCAAAGGCAGAAAAGCCACTTAGATCCTACAATAGGACTTCAGTGATCGCCCACAAGACAACGGTTCCCTCTGAGGACCCAGGCTGTCCAAGCAGCTACAAGCTAAACACCTTTGAAGGTCCTGACAGACTTTGCCCACTTCATAAAAAGCCCCATCCTCTAAACAAGTGCAAAGGGTTCAAAAGTAAACCCATCAAGAAAAGGATAGCCTTTCTTAGACAAAATGGCATCTGCTTCAAGTGTTATGGATCCACTAAGCATGTAGCAAAAGACTGCAAAATACAAGCGGATTGCTCAGAATGTGGCAGTAACAGACACATCACAGCTTTACACCCTGATACATTGCATCAACCACTAGAGGTCGCTGAAGAGCAGAAAGATGAGGGCAGGGAGCAAAAGGATAATTCAGCTACCCCAGTAATGTCCAAATGCACTGAAATCTGTGGCGACAGTACAAGTCCACGCTCATGTGCCAAGATCTGCCTAGCAACAGTGTACCCCACAAGGAAAAAGGAGAAGGCAGTTAAGATGTATGTAGTTCTGGATGAACAGAGTAACAGGTCACTGGCAAGGTCAGACTTTTTCGATGCCTTCAACATTACATCAAGTGCTATCCCATACACCCTAAAGACATGTGCAGGAATGATAGAAACTTCAGGAAGAAGAGCTACTGACTTTACTATTGAGTCTCTTGACAAGAGAGTCTGTCTCTCACTTCCCATTTTGATAGAGTATGATATGATACCGGATGATAAAACAGAGATCCCTTCACCAGAAGTAGCCCGTCATCATCCTCATCTCAATTCAATATCTCACCTTATTCCAGCTATCCAGACAGATGCCTCTATTCTTCTACTTCTTGGGAGAGACATTCTACAAGTACATAAGGTACGCCAACAAATTAATGAGCCCTTTAATGCCCCCTATGCCCAAAGACTTGACCTAGGGTGGGTCATAGTAGGAGAAGTTTGTCTAGGAGCAGTACATTGGCCTGACAGTGTCAATACTTCAAAGACATCTGTGCTATTTAATGGGCGCACATCCCTTCTAAGTCCATGCCAAAACAGCTTTGTTGTGAAGGAAACCCTTAACATTCCAAAACCATACTGTGACTTTCCTTCTAGTTACAATAGAGACATTAGTAGTGGCATGGAGTCTGACACTTTAGGGAACTCAGTATTCCAGAGAACAAAAGATGACGACAAACAAGCAATGTCTATAGATGATCGAGCTTTTCTCCATATCATGGATAAAGAGACTTTCCAAGATGAAAACAACAATTGGGTAGCTCCCTTACCCTTTCGCACACCAAGGTGTTACTTACCCAGTAACAGAGAGCAGGCCATGAAGCGCCTGAACACACTACGTAAAACCTTGCAAAGAAAACCTGAAGTGAAGAAAGACTTTACAGAATTCATCAAAAGGATGCTTGATAATAATCATGCTGAAGTAGCACCGTCACTGGATGAAGGTAAAGAACACTGGTATCTGCCGATGTTTGGCGTTTACCATCCACATAAGCCAGACCAAATAAGAGTTGTGTTCGATTCCAGTGCTCAGCATGGAGGTGTTTCATTGAATGATGTACTCCTGAGTGGCCCAGATCTAAATAACACACTTCTGGGTGTCCTCTTACGCTTCAGGAAAGAGCCTATTGCTTTCACAGGTGGCACTGTTCAACAGGTAAAAAGATTTGGGCATAAAATTAGCTAATCTTACATAATTTTGGGGTGCTGAAAACGAAAATGACCCAAAAAATGTTGATTGGCTCTAGTTTCCATGATATATTCACCCATCTAATGACGTAAGCCATTCAAAATTATGATGCAACTTCAGCTGCATATTGCGCAATTGATACTGGTGACCAATAGAAAATTGCATGTATACTGAGATGATGCAATATTAGCCTTTAATTGCATCACTTCACTGCATGAAAGCTGCAGTATCTGTAGCTGATTGTAGTTCGACAGCGTCTTTACATTTCGTTTTATGCTTATATAGGCTACTCAGTAATGCCTCGAACTTGTGTGAATAAAGCAGATAATTTCTGCTATATCTGCGGTGAAATAACTTTTATCTCACAAAAAAGGAGGATAACAGGAATGATTAAGAAAGCCTGAATTGGATAATTACTTGTGAGCCACTAGAAGTTTTCCTTATCTATGATCAATTAATTTCGTGCATAAAAAATATATATGTGAACTACCAAAATATTACTAATTAGTTCATTACGTGCTTAAATAAATTTCATAAAATATTAGATCGCCAGGTACTTATTACACCCTCTCCAGGTGTATGAATGTGATCTTTAAATACCAATGATGTACCGCGCTCCAATATATTCAACCTTATGTGATGTTATAAATTAATAAGTGTACCACCAATAATCCAATAATTTTATAAATCAGTTATACCTAAATATATAATTTATGTAAATATATAAATTAATTAATAAATGTGAAAGAATAAATAATTGAAAAATATATATGAGAAAAAGATTTAAATGAGAAAGAAATTAATTAATTTTGAAATGGGAACAACAGTTCACTTCTTTGGGAATGAGATGGTATTGTAGTTCAATCTAATCTGTGTGATGAGTCTGTGTTCACAGCGTGAACCTCTCTCTCCTTTCTCCTCTCCTCTCTCCTCAGCTCAGCCTTCTCAATAGGACTTTCTCCGCTGGCTGCTTGGTTTATTCCTCCATATACGGAACATACAGAGAAGGGAAAAGAAACATAGTGTCTTATCTGGGATAACGATCATTTATTATGCTTTGATCTCCCACTCACATTGTGTAAATATAAGTAGCGCTTTGTAAAAATGTATCCAGATAGTACTACAGACAGCCTTGCAGGTGTGTTTGCCTTCAGTGAATATACTCGCCGTTCCTCTGTGGATGCGTGATGACGTCACCGCCCCTCCCCTGGGGCAATACGTCCAGTTCCTCATGGAGAGGGGCTACCAATTCCTAAAGCACCAGAATCCTTCGTGGTTGAGTCAAGTGAGGAAGAACCTGAAGCGTGTAGTCATCAACCGTCAACCTCACATGACCCAGACTTTCTTCCATCCACACCCACTGATGAGTTTCTTTCTCTGTTGCGTGGAAAGGAAAAGGCTGCCTGGACAGCATTTGTATCAGTGACATCAAATTTTCTTGGAAACAATAAAACACCAGACTACAAGAAAGTGGTAGAAAAACTCATCCAGACTTACAGAAATCTGGGTTGCAACATGTCTCTAAAAATTCATTTTCTACATTCGCATCTGGATTTTTTCCCACCAAACTGTGGAGCAGTGAGTGATGAACATGGAGAGCGCTTCCATCAAGACATTGCAGCTATGGAAAGAAGATATCAAGGTAAATGGAGCTCATCAATGCTTGCTGACTATTGCTGGACAGTTGTAAGAGATAGCCCTTTCCTCGAATACAAGAGAAAAGCCAAGAGAGGCAAAACCGACACAAACTGAAGACAAAACTAGTGAGAATCCTAAGTATTAAAATGATTCAACTTAGCTTATGGCTATAATTTTTCTTGGTAATCCTATGCAATATATTATGCCATTTAGGCTTTGTTATGTAGTCAATATCACTTGCTTTATATTTGTGGAAAGACATCTATCTATATAATTATTGTGCATTATGTAGTCATTACGTCTATAGAAGAAAACTTTCCGTTTACAGAAAAACTAGAGCCAATTGACAAATTTCATTGTTATATTTGAACTCAGAATGTGAAATTCATTAAGAAATGGATCCTTTTGTTTCCAAAACTGGCAAAAAATAAAAATTTGTTGAACAGTGTGATGTGCAACAGATGTTTTATTGTTTCCTAGTGAGAGAGGACCATCGTGACTACCTGCGTTTCCTGTGGTACAAGGATAATGACATAGCTAAAGAGGTGACAGAGTACAGAATGAGAGTACATGTTTTTGGTAACAGCCCGTCTCCTGCTGTTGCCATATACTGCATGCGCAAAGCTGCCCAGAAAGGTGCAGAATGTTATGGTCAAGATGCCAAACACTTTGTGATGAGATATTTCTATGTAGACGATGGACTTGCTTCAGCTAACACACCCGAAGGAGCAGTCGACATTCTCAACAAAGCAAAACAGATGCTGGCGGAGTCTAATCTGCGACTACATAAGATTGCCTCTAACAGCAAACAAGTCATGGAAGCTTTCACCTCAGAAGATAGAGCTAAAGATCTCAAAGACCTGTGCCTGGGAACAGACACCCTTCCTTTACAGAAGAGTTTAGGCCTAAGCTGGGATCTACATAAAGACTGCTTTGTGTTTCAGGTTTCTTTAGCAGAAAAGCCATTCACAAGAAGAGGGATCCTATCCACTGTGAACAGTCTTTATGATCCTCTCAGGTTTGTAGCACCAGTCACCATAAAAGGTAAGGCCTTAGTTCGTGAACTGTCAAGTGGAGAAAGTGAGTGGGATGCCTTACTTCCACAAGAGAGACTCCATGAGTGGGTCCAATGGACATAGTCTTTACAAGCTTTACAATGTCTACAAATATCCAGATGTTATGTTCCTGTTTCATTGTCACAGGCCTGCAAAAGAGAACTGTACATCTTTTAAGATGCCTCTGTTATAGCGATAGGTGCAGTCGCTTACTTGAAGGTAAGCGATGCAGGAAATGTCTGTCATGTTGGATTCATAATGGGAAAATCCAAACTGAGTCCTAGGCCGGCACATACAATTCCACGCCTAGAGTTATGTGCAGCTGTACTAGCGGTTGAACTGTATGAGCTAGTGAGAGACGAGATAGACCTGAGCCTAGATGCTGTGAAATTCTTTACAGACAGTAAAACAGTTTTAGGCCATATCTGCAACACTACAAAGAGATTCTTCTTGTATGTCTCCAATCGGGTGAATAGGATCAGACAAACAACCTGTCCAGAGCAGTGGTTCTACGTACCCTCAGAACAAAATCCTGCAGATTATGCTACCAGGCCTACACAGATCGCTTGCCTTCAGAACTCTATATGGTTCTCAGGTCCACCTTTTCAGTGTCAGACAGCTGTAGATAATCCTGATGACAACAATGTTTATCCTTTAGTGGATCCTGAAGCTGATCCTGAAATTAGGTCAGAAGTAGTAAACTTCAGTACTAAAGCCTTTGACACCAGACTACGGCCGCATTGTTTCGAAAGATTTTCCAACTGGAAGAGATGGAGGAGAGAATACCTGTGTACCTTACAAAGTCGCAAGAAATGGACCGAGACCAGTCCCAACGTCAAAGATGGTAATGTCAGGAAGGTTGAAGTCAAAGTGACAAAACAAGGGACTGCTAAAGTGTATACTAGACCAGTTTCAGATGTCATTGTTCTCCTTTGAATAGCATTTCTGTTGTGTAGTTGGCACAATACATAGCAGAGAGCTCCTCACCGATAGCGTTCAGGCGAGACATTTGCCATTGAGTAAAATTCCATCCTGTGGATTACAATTGGGGTTGGAGATAGTTTGGCCTTGGGCGGCTACTCCAATCCGAAGATGGGTTTATGGACTAAACTATTTCTTCATGTGGGCCATAAGCTTGAAGTACCATAGCCAAAAGACCCTGATATGTTGTGGACTCATGTTTTAGTTTATGTTACCAATCTAGGCCGGAATGTATTTTCTTATGTGTTTTCCCTGTACAGTAGATATGTATAGGTAGTGATATAATATATTATATCAGGCAGGGAGTGTGTTGCCTTCACAGGCTAATGGAATTATAGTTACTTATATGGGACATGTAGTGTACCACGGCCATCTAGTGGCAAACATGAGTAGCAGTTCTCCTTTGGATATGTAAATTTCTCAGACAGGAAATGACACTTGGTTTAGGAAGTTCTTCAGCCATTTTAGATTGCCATTCACTGTGGATGCAGCGTGCCTGCTTCTCTCCCAAGGGGCTTGAGACATCATCACCTGTAAGTGCCTTTCTGCTGTGTCATCTGTCATTTATGCTACACTAGTTATTCTATATATACTGATATGCTGTCATTGTATTGTGTTTCAGTTTCACCTATAAAATAAAGTTGGATTCTTTGGTAGACAACACAAGCAGTGGGCTTCTGTTTGCTGGAGATTCTGACAAGGGTTTAGCTGTCCGTTTAGAGCCACACATAGTCAGTGTTTTGAGAACGGAACAATCTGCGTTATTTAGCCATATGGACCAAGGTAGAATGAATTTTTTGTACTAATAATTTTTTTTAATTCTGGTATTTTTTCCATTTCACATTGGTAGTTTAAAACTCTAAGATTGTTGACCATACTGGGCTGTGAAAGGCAATTCCATATTCTAACAATGGTGCGTTCAGCTGCACAAAGTAGGTAGAGAACCACAAATGTAACATTAATGGGTATTTGTAAAGTACCTAAATTCAGTAATGTAAGGACAGCGTCAGGTGAGATCTAAGTGCCCTATAATATTAGAGGCTAGGAAGTAGATAGCATTCCAGTAAGGGTGCATAAAATATGGGGAAAATCCTGCTTCTCCACATAGTCACCAGCACCTAGGGGACCATGTCAGGTACAATTTAGGTAACATGAAGGGGGTAGAATACCAATGATGGAGTGTTTTTTGGCCAAGTTCCCGGAGACTGAAACAGTAGAGCTTATATACAGTGGAGAGTGCGGCTTTCCAGCTCACCTTGGTGAGGACTTTATCTATGTTCCCCTCACACACATTCTTGGAAGTACGGCTCATCAATGGTGGGTGATGTAGTAACTACCAGCTGGGACTGGAAACATCCTAGGCAAACGTACATATTCATACAAAATGATAGAAAAATGCCACAATATCTATCTATCTATCTATCTATCTATCTATCTATCTATCTATCTATCTATCTATTAAAATCTATCTATTTTACTAAATGATTTGATGAGACATAACTTGTGTAACACTGTTCCCTTGGCTAAGATACTTTTCTTGTGTCTCTCATGTGCTGTGTGTTGGGTGTCGGTGTCCCCCGGGAAGGTACAGATGATACTATAATAAAATGATTGTATTCTGCAGCTCAGTAAAGCTATAAAAACCATCACACGCCATCACTGTAATCAATAATCATCACTTAGCTGGTAGGGGCGTCTCTGCAGGGAGGGGTGTGAGGAGGTTCAGCAGCTGTGATCTGTCTTTCTATGAATGTGTCCCCCTCTGTAATTATGTCTCCAGGTGACAACGTCCTCTGTGTATGGATACAACTACTGTATACTGATAGACAGAGCCAGGTGAGGATGGAGGGAGGGGGAGGATGACGGGAGGGGGAGCGCAGTCTAGCAGATGCTAACACAATTCTTTTCCCAGAATATACAGATGGCTTACAGTAGACATCCCTATGAGATAAAAAAAAAAAGTTTATAGAAAATGACATTTCTGATCAAATTTATAGGAATGCCATTACACAGATACAATTAAAGTTTCACATTTCATTTACAGACCTAATAACTCGATGATACATTTTATTAGTTATGATACAAATCTGAGGCATTTATTTATTTAGTTATTGGGGGAGCAATGCTTTCATTTGTCTGACAAGAGTGAACTAATTATCTGTATATTTAAAAGGCAAAAAAAGCAAAAAAATACTTAAGTTTGACCACTGATAATATTACAAAAAATAAAAAATAATTGACCAGTGATAATTAAAAAAAGAAAAAAAAAGTGTTATGAAAGGGAGTCTGTAAGAATTTCATCGCCAATGTATTTGATGTTGGCCCAATATTTTCCCAATAATCTTTCCCACCTTCCAACCTGCCCTATAGCAGATTGACAGCCGGGCGGGACGCTCCTCCTGCTGAGTGAATGTCATATGATGTCCCATCAGAAGGTGCCGCCCATGTGGCCACGGAGCCGCGCAGAGTAGTACAATCTTACAATGGTAACACTCTATTACTCTGGTCACAGTGTGTTGAAAAAATAAAATTGTAAAAAAAAAAGAAAAAATGTAATAAAAAAAAGAAAAATGGGAAAAAACCATTTGGTTTGGGTCACAACGGTCACAAGGTACAGACAGGGCTAATCACACCTATCTGTATCATGTGATGAGCTTTGTCCAATCACAGCTAATCACAACAAAAGACTGAATGAATCAGTTTCATTCAGTAACAATGGTTGCAAATATCAATTAAATACATTGATCTTAGCAATCATAATGTGTAAAAAAAAAATCCTGATCACTCGCCCAGAGCAGTGCAATGTTACTATGGTAACATTGTATTGCTCCAGTTACAGTGTATTAAAAAAACGTAGTAGAAAAATTGTTTAATAAAAAAGATAAAAATAATAAAAAATTTTTTAAAAAATTAAATTATGTAAAAACAAAAATCGTTTGAATTGTCCACAAATGAGTCATGTGGGGGGTATTTGTACTATCCTGGCTTTTCAGGCCTCACATGGTAAAAAAAAATTAATACAAATTAAATAAAAGTAGAAAACTTAAAAAAAAAAAAAATTGGTTTTGGTCACAAAGGTTACATGGTACACGGTCATAGGGTACAGACAGGGCCAATCACAGCCCATCTGTATCAGGTGATGAGCTTTGCCCAGTCACAGCTAATTACAACAAAAGACTGAATGAATCGGTTTCATTCAGTAACAATGATTGCTAATATCAATTAAATACATTGGTATTGGCAATTATAATGTGTAAAAAAAATTCCTGATCACTTGCCCAGAGTAGTACAATCTTACTATGGTAACACTGTATTGCTCTGGTCACAGTGTGTTGAAAAAAAAAAAAAAGTATAAAAAAAAGAAAAAAATTTAATAAAAATGAAAAATTTTGAAAAAAACATTTGGTTTTGGTCACATGCTACACGGTCACATGGTACAGACAGGGCCAATCACAGCCCATCTGTATCATGTGATGAGCTTTGCCCAGTCACAGTTATTCACAACAAAAGACTAAATTAATCGGTTTCATTCAGTAACAATGGTTGTGTCACGTAACTGATGGGAGACTGAAATGACGAGGTTGGCCTCACTTGTGTCACCAGCCCTGACCCCACTGGAGTTGGAACAGAGGGAGTCCAGGGACCAGGGGCACAAGAGCGCCAGTAGTTGTTGTTTGCAGCTCTTGCAGATGATGACTCTGGAAGACCGATGATCCTTTGATTCAGGCACAGTAGTAACAAGCAGAGCGGGTCTTGTAGATTGCCAGGAGTGCACCAGAGCAAGGCAGGTAGTGAGGGTAAGAGACAGGAGCAGTGTCATGGGAATAGCCAGGGTCATCAACAGTCTTGCAGCGTTGTATAGAATCAGAAGGAAAGCCAAGGTCAGGAACAGAGCCGAAGTCGGGAACCAGTATCAATCAGGAGAGCAATCAGAGTCAGGTGAGGAACAAGCCGGGTCAGCAACAAAGGAATCACACAGGAACAAGCAGGACATGGGGGAGCTGAAGACCAGTCAGCATCTAACATGGGCAGAGACTCTCTTTAAATAGGCCATCTGGTGCCAATCTTTGCCGTGTGTGTGTGCGTGATCACGCATTTCTGCGCGCATTTGCGCAACCGACAACTCTTCTCCAGGAGTTCCTATGTGTATGCGCATTTCTAATCACGATTCGTCTTGCAGGAAATCCCTTACATGTTTTCTCTTCTGTGGAGAGCTATCAGCCTTTCCTGGTGCATCTCCTCAGACCTCAGATGAAATGTCCTCTTCACCCAGCTGCCAGAGGGAATCCCTGGCCAAGAGGTCCCAGAAGCTGCTATCTTAAATGAAAGCAGTCCCATATGTGGGATAGTCAGGTTTCCCAAATTTCCTTTCCCCTTATGCCACCCAGGGGGTGTGGGGTTACACACTCAGTCTGTCCTGCAAGCTTGTGGGTTGGTGGCTGCCTTCAAGGCCTTTTGCTGGGCTGGCTCCTTCCCTGCTTCCCAGGCTGTCCTCTCTCAGGGGATGGTGAGGCTGAGAGATCCTCCCTTTCAGCTCCTCTGCCTGTAGGTAGCCCCCCTGCATTGACCCCCTCTTAGGCTCCACACTCCATCCTGCTCACTCCATCTTCCACCCAAACTCTTCTGCTGCTGAGCAGACTTGATCACTCTTAAGGGATGTCCTGACCCCATGCCAAGCCTCATTCTTGCGAATTGGCCAGGATCCCTTGAGAGTGCAGACCAGCCACTCCTCACCCCGCACCCACTGACTTCTAGAGACTTCTCCAGATCAGGGGGAAGTTCCAGAGCGCTGGTCTGGAGAGCTTCTCAGCTCTGACCAAAATTTGACCGGGCTGTTCTAACTAAAATCAATCAGCCAGCTCCTCCTACATACCTAGGGGGGTGCTACAGAAGCAATAGACAGACATGTGCGTAATGATTCCTTACCTGATACTTTCGTATTTTCCTTTCTCCAGACCCTTATTTTGTTGTCTTCATCCTGCTTTGCAATTTGTTTAGGGTAGAAAACCTCCACTTTCACCAATGTGTACTTTTTATTAGCTCTTAATGTATTAATTATTCAAACCTCCCCCACCCCCATCAAATGATAAATTCAATAAAACTCTTTGGGGTGGCAGATGAGGGGTAAGCACGGCCATTTTTGTGTAAAGTGCCATTTTCTGCCTTAAGCGTTTGGAACATTTAATACAGTACTTTGACAAAGGCGCATCAATAAACACAAGTAGAAGCATTCATGCTCCACTCCAAACAGTCTGCAAGTGTCCTTTCATCTCTTACAGTATCTCTCTTCCTCAGCCTGCTTTTCCCCTATCTTTCCCCTCTAACATGCTCTCACTGACCTTCTTTTTTGTAATAATGTCCACTCTCCTCAGACTCTCGTTTCTTTACCCCTCTCCTCCACCCCGCAACCTATACATATCACCCTCACTTCTGCACATTCAAAATGGATGCACTTGTCATCTCCTGCTCTTTCTGAGCCCTTATAATGTCATCTCTTCCAAGTCACTGGGGAATTTGCCCTCATATTTCTCCTCCCGCCTCCCTCACTCCCTCCCCCAATATTCCTAACTTCCAGGGATATCACCCCAGACCCTGGTCCTCCACCATAAACGTCTCACTGCCCAGAACTGGCAGTCTCTCCTCTCTGGCAGCAGCCACAATCCTCACCCACAATTCCCCTGCTTTCAGTTGGTTGAACTGGATGGACTTTTGTCTTTTTTCAGCCAGACTAACTATGTAACTATATAAGCTAGTCCCTCCTTTATGAGTCCTTTGGAATGCTCTCTCAGTCTCTAACAAACCCTTCTCTGTTACTGAAACCTGGCTCCAGGAATGCCTCTCTAGTTGCCTTCTCCCATGGCGGCCTCCTCTGGACTCACTTACCCAGACCCAGAGGATGAAAAGAAGGCAGAGTTGGACTTCTTCTTTCCTCACAAAGCACCTTCCAGGTTCTTCCTACACCTCCCTCTCTGTCCCTATGCTTTTTGGAAGTGCACCATATTTGTCTTTTCTCTACAGTTTGTCTAAGGATTACAGTCATTTATCACCTCCTGGACCAATGTCATGCTTTCTTGATGACTTCTCTGCATGGCTACCCTACTTATTTATTTCAGGTACGTATATAGCGCCGTCAATTTACACAGCACTTTACATATATATTGTACATTCACATCAGTCCCTAACCCTCAAGGAGCGTATAATTTAAGGTCCCTAACTCACATCCATACATACACATACAGTATTAGGGCCAATTTAGACAGGAGCCAATTAACCTACCCACATGTCTTTGGAGAGTGGGAGGAAACCCACTGTCAGGAATGGACTCAGCACTGGTGGTGGGACTCGCCTGCCGTTTGGGCTGCAGTACCGGAGCTGACCAGCGGGTGCTCTCGGCAGCCAGAAACTCACTTCTGCAATCAGCCAAACCTGGGGCTGATTGCAGAGTGTGTATTTGAGGCATGACCAGGCCTGTGATCTGGGCCTTGGTGTATGTTTTCCCATGGGCCTCTGTACCTGGTATCCTGTGTTCCTGCTTCGTTGCTGACCCTGCTTGATCCTGACCTCTGCTGACCGTCTCCTGTTGAACCCCTGGCTTGCCTGACCATCCTTCTGCCTGATCCCCTGTACCACGCTGCCCGTGAGTTGCTGAGCTCAGCTTGTGACCCTGACCATTCTCTGCCTGCTCCTTTGATACCTTGCTGCCCGCACGTTGCTGACCTGGCCCGTCTGACCACGCTAACTACTCTGCCATCCATCCATCCTGCACGGATCCAGCCGTCCCTGCTCACACCTTCTGCCTCTTCACATCAGGCTTTCTACCTGCACATACCTCTGGCAGATCCCTCTACCACTAGCAGGTGTACTCAGGGGCCGCGACCTGGTTCCTGTCTGCTCCAAGTCCATCCCCACCATCAGGGGCCCTGGTGAATAAGCAGACTGGGACTTGGACTCCGCGCCCTGGGGAATCCTGTCCTGAGGACCGCTAGAGGTATCACCAAACGGTCATTACAGAACCCTATGGCCGGCCTGGCCGTTCCACCTCTCCAGCCCTGACTGCGCCTGTGTTCCTGCACCTCCTAAGATTGGTGAAGGGTTGGTTTGCTCACTGTGCATTTATATATATATCTGGAAGGTTGGTTTGCTCACTGTGCGTATATATATATATATGGGTGGCTAATAATAAACTGTATTATACTGTACCTGGGGCCTGCGTTTCCCTGTGTCGGTCCACATCTTTCTGGTCGCTCCTAGATTCCTGACATCACACCAAGGCCTTTCCTGACCAGAAGTGGCTGCACAGGGAAGCCATCTTGACTTGTTGTGAAGGATGCAGCCTGAGGAGGTTGTGTATTTGTCTATGCTAGTCTTTGATGACAGAGAATATGCCTATCAGACTCTGCGGGAGTATACCAGGGATCAGCTGCTAGAGTGCATACGGGTCGCTCATTCCCTAGTAGGTCAGGACCTAGAGCTCTCTGAGGTACAACCATTGATTCAGGCTTGTATTGAGTTGGCTTCATCTAGTACCCCTGAAAGCAGGGATGAATTCCTTCCTCCATTCAGGGCGAGTCAAATAATATCACTGGTATGGTTGTTGGAGGATGATCCGGATTGCTTCTTGGAGCATTATTCAGCATGTTCACCACATGTGCTAAAGAAGTGTATAAACGCAGTGCAATCTTTGACCAGACAGGCCTTGTGTAAGCTGAGCGTTGTCCAACCCTTACTGCAGACATGGTCAGACTTGTTACACTCAGCCTCAATCAGCTTGCAACAAACCAGTCCTGTTTCTCATCATTCCTCTGCTCAAAGCTCTTTTCCTGCATTCCCGACAGCACCCCCAGTGACAGCCCAGTATACCCTGCTATCTACCACATGTCAGTACCCTGCTCCCACTCACTGTACCATCGTGCCAGTCGACTCGGTGCCAGTTGACTCGGTGCCCGCTGTCGAGCCAGATGACTTGATGCCTGATGATTTGGTGCCCGCTGTCGTGCCAGTTGACTTGGTGCCCGCTGTCGTACCAGTTGACTCGGTGCCAGTTGACTCGGTGCCCACTGTCGTGCCAGTTGACTCGGTGCCCGTTGTTGAGCCGGATGACTTGATGCCTGATGACTCGGTGCCCACTGTCGTGCCAGTTGACTCAGTGCCCGCTGTCGAGCCAGATGACTTGATGCCTGATGATTCGGTGCCCGCTGTCGTGCCAGTTGACTCGGTGCCCGCTGTCGAGCCAGATGACCTGATGCCTGTGGACCCAATGCCCGCTGTTGAGCCACATGACCCGATGCCTGATGACTCGGTGCCCGCTGTCATGCCAGTTGACTCGGTGCCCGCTGTCGAGCTTGGTGACCCGGTACCCACGGTTCTGCTAGATGGCTCGGTGCCCGCTGGCATGCCCGGTGACTCGGTGCCCGCTGTCATGCCAGTTGACTCGGTGCCCGCTGTCGAGCTTGGTGACCCGGTACCCACAGTTCTGCTAGATGGCTCGGTGCCCGCTGACATGCCCGGTGACTCGGTGCCCGCTGTCGTGCCAGTTGACTCGGTGCCCGCTGTCGAGCTTGGTGACCCGGTACCCGCGGTTCTGCTAGATGGTTCGGTGCCCACTGACATGCCCGGTGACTCGGTGCCCGCTGACTTGCCAGGTGACTCTGTGCCCGCGGTTCTGCTAGATGGCTCGGTGCCCGGTGACTCTGTGCCCGCTGTCGTGCCAGATGACTTGGTGCCCGCTGACGTGCCTCTGCCTGCTGTGCAGCCCGACATACCAGCCCCTGATGTCCAGCTAAACTGGCCAATAACTGATTCCCAGCCTGCTCCTGGAAATCCTGTGCCCAGTGACCTGCCTTCCTGGGTTCTCCTACACAAAGAGAAGTCTACCAGCAGGAAACCCAGCCAGCCGGTTTACTCCGGCAGTAGGATATTCAGCCAGTTACCTGACCCGGGCGGTGGAACATTTTGCCCACTAAGGACTGTTTGGAGCGTCCTGAGGCCACTCCTTGAGGGGGGGGGGGGTACTGTCAGGAATGGACTCAGCACTGGTGGTGGGATTCGCCTGCCGTGTGGGCTGCAGTACCGGAGCTGACCAGCGGGTGCTCTCGGAAGCCAAAAACTCACTTCTGCAATCAGCCAAACCTGGGGCTGATTGCAGAGTGTGTATTTGAGGCATGACCAGGCCTGTGATCTTGGCCTTGGTGTATGTTTTCCCATGGGCCTCTGTACCTGGTATTCTGTGTTCCTGCTTCGTTGCTGACCCTGCTTGATCCTGACCTCTGCTGACCGTCTCCTGTTGAACCCCTGGCTTGCCTGACCATCCTTCTGCCTGATCCCCTGTACCGCGCTGCCCGTGAGTTGCTGAGCCCAGCTTGTGACCCTGACCATTCTCTGCCTGCTCCTTTGGTACCTTGCTGCCCGCACGTTGCTGACCTGGCCCGTCTGACCACGCTAACTACTCTGCCATCCATCCATCCTGCACGGATCCAGCCGTCCCTGCTCACACCTTCTGCCTCTTCACATCAGGCTTTCTACCTGCACATACCTCTGGCGGATCCCTCTACCACTAGCAGGTGTACTCAGGGGCAGCGACCTGGTTCCTGTCTGCTCCAAGTCCATCCCCACCATCAGGGGCCCTGGTGAATAAGCAGACTGGGACTTGGACTCCGCGCCCTGGGGAATCCTGTCCTGAGGACCGCTAGAGGTATCACCAAACGGTCATTACAGAACCCTACGGCCGGCCTGGCCATTCCACCTCTCCAGCCCTGACTGCGCCTGTGTTCCTGCACCTCCTAAGATTAGTGGAAGGTTGGTTTGCTCACTGTGCGTTTATATATATATATATATCTGGGTGGCTAATAATAAACTGTATTATACTGTACCTGGGGCCTGCGTTTCCCTGTGTCGGTCCACACCTTTCTGGTCGCTCCTAGATTCCTGACACCCACGCAGACATAGGGAGAACATTTGTGAGATGGGGAAACTGCTTTCATTGTTTGAACACTGACATTCTGCAGTTTAGCCACAAGATGTCACTGTTTCTAACACAGCCTCAGACTGCATAGAGATTTCTGTATTCAATAAGGGGTGGGGTTTTCTCAAGGAGAAGTGAACAGGAAGAGAAAAAGGAGAATCCATACTGGAGAGAGAGAGAGAAGGCTGAGTGATGGGATAATCCATTGCCATCCACCTGTGGAGACTGCCCTCCGTAATCAGAAATCCCATTGAGTGAAGCTGATGGTGTTCAAGACGCTAATCCTGTTCAAAGAGGGGAAGATTTGCTGCCAGCAAGCTGATGAGGACAGAGGAGCAAAGCAACATACATTGCTGATAGTGTTGCATGCTCGGTGGAGAGACAGTGTTCTGTTCAGAGTCACCAGCGGATGTGAAGCAGACTCGGGTCGGTAATATCGTGCACATACCTTATTTCAGTGTTGGCGCCTATAGGACTGAGTCCAGGCCTATAGTTAGTTAGTTAGGGTCTCTGTTTGTGTCAGGCCACAAGTGTTGTTACTGATTATTGGAAGGACTCCACAACTTAAAGTGACATTTCACATTGGAGAGATGATAAAATCCTACAAACTCAAGCCAGACTGGCGTTTTGCTCAGAAGGAATACTCAGGCACGTGCTACAGGACCAGTTATGGGAGGGGGAATACTGTAGATTTGTGTAAGATTGTAAGCTGTTGTGCTGCATCGCAGGCTAGCCCATACCGTACACCCATACACTGATTCCTGCTCTGTAGGATAATAATGGGTAAGGTGTGGCAGCTTAGTTGTGCCCCCCAGTAGGTAAATTACTTCACTTTCTACCTTCATCCATCAGAAGGCGCCGTGATGTGCAGCACAAGGGTCTCAGCCTTTGGGCTGGGTGTATGTAAATCTGTTGTATGTTCCCAGCATTTGGGGTTGTGTTTATTTGCCACATCTAAGTAAAATTCTGTTGTGGAAAAAGCTGGTGTTGGGATTGTTTTCCTCGTTCGTGACTTCACTGTATCCTGGGGAGCCCACCCCTGTACACGGCTTACACATGCAAACTCCAGGCATGTGGTGCCGTGGTCGGGATTTGAACCAGTGACCCTAGTACTGCCAGGTGGAAGTGCTAACCATTTAGCCACTGTGCTGCCCTAACCTACTTTCTTTCTTCTGAAGTGCCCTCCATCATCCTTGGTGACTTTAACATTCCAGTCAATGCTAACACCTCAGCATCCTCTCAGCAACTCAACTTAACCTCGACTTTTAACCTAACTAAATGGACACAAACCACCACTCACTCCAATGGCAACACCCTTGATCTTGTGTTCTTCCCCTGTGCACTTCCTGCAACCTCTCTAATACCTCTTTTCCTCTCTCTTATCACAATCTTGTCTGCTTTACACTCTCCCTGTCTCCAACTGCCAATGTCACCAACCAGCAAACAGTTACCCATAAAAACCTTTGCAGACTCAACCCTTCCCTTCTTCACTCTTCTACTGACTGCCTTTATGACTATAATCACATTGATATATGTGCTCCTACTATGGCGGCTTTGGGAATTTTGGAGTTAGATCCACAGCATACAGAGGACTGCGGCTACACATGTATTTGCAAATGTGTGCAAACACAACCCTCTGTTTTTACAGCAGAGTTCCACTCACGCTGTCAAAAAATAAAAGTCAGCAGCTACAAAAACTGTAGCTGCTAACTTTTTAAAAACAGCCACTTACCTGTCCCTTGGTCCTGTGGTGTGTCACCCACAGCCCGTTTCACCGGCCGTCCTGTGTTCCAGGAGGTTGGCATCTTCAGTGTGGGCACCCGGCTGTGCAGCTTGCGGCTTCACAGCCGGGTACCCACTGCACATGCGCGAATAATGCTGCGCTTCATGAATGGTCCTGTAGTCTTCTGGGACCTGTCACGTGTCCCAAAAGACTACAGGGAGGGAGAACCGGAAGTGGGGGCGGGTACCTGTCAAATTCGGGTACCCGCCCCCCAAAGGTGTCAATCCTTAATGGGGAGTGTGGGAGCAGTCCATAAAGCGGAACTTCCCCTTTTGGGTGGAGCTCCGCTTTAACACAAACTGTAAGAAAGGGCCTAATTGGTTGTTTTGCAGGCTGGCTGGTAAGTGTTGCTGGGAAATCCTTTGTTTGACCTACTAGTTGCTAAAACCAATGAAATAATGACACCATTACTCCATACTTATACTTTTAGACTCTCTGCTGCCTTTGGCACAGTTGACCACCCACTCCTCCTCAATAAACTCCACTCCCTTGGCCTCCATGACTCTGCTCTCTCCTGATTCCGTTCCTACCTATTTCAGTTATGTCCAGTTAGCCCCTACCATGACTGATCCTTGAAAAGTCATTTATTTGGGAAAACCTAACCAACCTCTACCTAAAAATATATACTATCAGATCATCTACTGCGGAAATTACCTTTTGTACCACTCCCCCACCCCCCCCCTCTAGATTGTAAGCTTCATGAATTGGTCCCTCCTATTACTTTTGTATTAAACTGTATTGTAATTGTAATCTATTACCTTTTGTATCACTCATCCCTTCCTCCTAGATTGTAAGCTCTAATGATCAGGGCCTCTGTTTCCTCTTCTACCAAATTGTATTGTAACTGTAATGTCCGCCTTCATTTCGTAAAGCACTACGCAAATAGTTGGTTCTATATAAATCCTGAAAATCCTGAAGAATAATAATTAATACCTCATATTTGTCATTTCTTTATCAATCTTCTCATATTTTTTTCTGCCAACAAAAATATAGGGAAAAGCAATATGTCATTAGGGTGATGGGCCACTTACACATACGTAGGACAAGAAACCACCTACCTTTTAGAATCAATTGAGGGTGGTAACAACACATGAGGGCATCCACAATTTGGCTGGGACACACGGAGGGGGTCATTCTGGTGGAGGGACACAGGGTAACGTGGCAATGAGTTGGGCACAACCTGGCATTACCACAATCACTCCTTCTCATTGTGCAACTCAAAATAACGTGGGTGCTGTCCCCAAATCATATCTATCCTCTTCTTTTTGTTTAGCAGCGGTGGCAGAGCAGATTTTTTTTTTTTTCGGGTAAGGTTTGGTGGCAGGCATTGTGATTGACGTTGGATCTACTTAAGGAGATTTTTTATTATTTTTAATAAAGGACTTACCTGATAGAGACCTTACCTGATAGAGACCTTACCTGATCGAGACATGCCCATCCTACAAGAACGTTTGAGTCCTGATTCCCCAGACATTTAATTCATCCAATTACTGGAGTGATATAGGCTTCAATTACTTTTCATAGAAGTCTAGATAGAATAGGGTCACTTGAGTTCCAGTATTCATCAGTGCCTTAGTGTAGACTCCTTCTACTTGGATGGAGATAACATGACGTCCTAGGTCAGGGGTAGGCAACCTGCTGCTCTCTAGCTGTTGTGGAACTACATTTCCCATGAGGCATTGCAAAGATTACAAAACTGATAGTTACAGCTATGACTTGCAGAGGCATGATGGAACTTGTTGTCCTGCGGCTCTCAGGTTGCCTACCCCTGCCCTAGGTCATCAAGAAGTTTGTTTGGGCCAGGCTTGGCAGTATAAATATGGTTACTTTTCTTCTTTGGTGCTGGTTTCTCTTGAGATGTATTAGTAATTCTGGAATGAGGGTGTGCACCAACTCCCTGTGCCTGGGTGCCAGTAAGCAGAATGTGTGGATTGCCCTGCTCTCTAGGAGGTTCACTGGGGACTGTCTGCATTGTCCCCAGCCCCCATGTTTAGCATTCTTAGCATATGGAGCTTTTGATAGTTTCCAAGACTCAGCTAGCTTCTTTGGAGTTTCCATCCAAACCAAGGGATAGTTTCCATAGTACTTTAGCAACTTCAGCAACGTCAGCAGTGAGTTTGGCCATGGTCTTCCCGCTAGTGCATTGGGATCTAGATATATCCCTTTTCTCAGCAATGATGCCCCTTTTCTGGGACCAGTGTTCAAGCTAATGAGAGAAATAAGTAGTGGCACAAGATTTAGATCTTTTGGGGGTCTCTGACTCAGTGGCAAGGACAACTTCTTCTGCCCTGATAGTCTTCATTAATTTAAAGTACATCAGTGAGTCATTTGGATTTCTAGCTGTCAGGAATGGAGATATTTTTATTAGGTAAACTTGCAACCAGCAAGCAAAATTATTTTATACAAAAGTAAAAAACATACAATAAATAACTCAAAACTTTCCAGTCCAATTATACACGGGATACTTCATCACAAAGAACAGCAAGACTTATAGGCAAAAGGCATTTTAGCCACTAGGGCTTGCACTAAAAAATGTCCGCAACATGCAAAGAAAACATTATGGCTTACCTGACAAAAAAAAAACATAATATAGGCAAAGGAGACCTTTATGACCCCCTTAGCCAACACTACAAAATACTATGTTTTTATTAGTGGCCTTTATGGCCCATCATCTCTGTAAAGAGAAAGCATCAGCCTTTACGGCCAAACGACATGATTAAATACATAAATTTTTAATTCAATTTCACACAATTAACTGTACTTGCATGAAGAAAGGCCTTTATGGCCTAACCAATACATATTATTTATACCAACACTAAGACCACCCACCTCTTTATACACCTCTACATTGAAAGGGCACTGAAGTAAGAAGTGGTCCATAGTTTCCACTTCCCCCTGACACTCCAACCTCGGACAACCACGGTCATCCAGAGGATGGTACTTCAAGTTCCCCCTCACGTAGAGCCTGCCATGGAAAGCGAGCCAGGCCTGGTCCCTAAATTTTAAGGGAATCCGTTCCAGATTAATCAACCGTAAGCCTTCCCTCATAATATGGCCCAGGCAATCCTTCAGAGCAAGCGGGGCATGAAAGACGGTTGCCACAATCCTCTCACCCAGGAGCCTCCTAGGAAGGGATCTGACCTCCCCCGCCATCACGTGTCACTGCCTGAGTAACTTCAGGCTAGGGGCTACATAAGCCGGGAGCTCACCATGCTTGACCCGCAGGCTTTTCACTGGCCCGCCACTCTTCCAACGGTCCAGAAAGGGTCTAAACCAAATCCTAAAAAGTCCCACCCACACAGGCGGTCTCTCTGCCAGCATATTACCAAAATTATGTTTAATAAACATCAGAGAGAAAAAACAATTGGGTTGACCATACCTAGGCCACCCTCCCTCCTGGATGAGTAGGTCACATCCCGCTTGACAAGGTTCAGTCTGTTCCCCCATAACATCTGGAAGAAACAGCTGTAGACTTACGTATAGAGAGACTCTGGCAAGAGGAAGACGAAGCTGACATACAGAAAAATGGGGATCAGGAAAGTCTTGATCATGTCAACCCTTTCCCTCAAGGAGAGCCGCCACCCCTTCCAACATCTCACTTTACCCTCAGCATCTGTCAAGGTCCTACCTTTTCCCAGAGGTTATGTTACTCAATGTGCTGGCATCCATCTTGGATTTCTGCTGAGCATGGTGGGAATCCTTTATGCCTTCAGGTCTCTGAGGTCCATCCCCCAGAGGGGTGTGGCTGATGACATATAAGCCTGTGGTCCGCACATGCTCTTTGCACTTGTGTCTTTGTGTTGCTATTACTCTGTTCTGACTCTCGTGACTCTCCTGGAATCTGACTCGGCTTATGACTTAACTATTCTTTGCATTCTCCTTTGATCTGACCCTCTGTTGCTGAACCCGGCTTGTGACCTGTGATTCTCGTCTGCTGTCCTGTACCGTTTTGTCCCGTTGTTGTTGACCCGGCCTGTCTGACTACTCTATTGTCTTTTCCACCAGCTACACGCCATTGGCGGCGGCCATTACCACAACTGAGGTGTCTCGGGGGCCGCGACCTGGTTCCTGGCTGCGTCAAGTCCATCCCCACCATCAGGGGCCCTGGTGAAGGGCAGCCTGGGACTTAGACTCCGCGCCCTGAGGGACTTCGGTCTGTGGGTGGTGGTTGTCGTCAGCCAGTGCGTTACATTGTTTAGGCCTGCCTGTCCGTTCCTCAGCTCCTGCCCTGACAGCATCAGACAGCCTACCCTCCCAATTTAACTTGCTGTATTCAGCAGGGCCGAAATTGATGCCTAAAACTTTTATTTTCTGCCGAGGCACTGGGAAGGTGTCCGGAAGTGAAAAGCTCCCACCATCCCTACCCTTCCAGAAAACTTCACATTTGTCCTGGTTGACCTTGGAGCCCGATGCCTCGGAATACTGATCCATCACTGTGACCACCTCCTGTGTCCCAGAAATGAAAACAGAAACGTCATCAGCGTAGGCCACGACCTTAAGGGGGGGTCCCCAGTAATACCCACCGGCACCCCACCCAACACTCCACCATCTAACCTCCTAATGAAGGGGTCAATGGCGAAGGCATAGAGCAAAGGGCTCAGCTGGCACCCCGGCGCACCCCTGACCCAATCCCAAAAGTCCGCCCAATCCACCCATTCACCAACATGAAGCTCTCAGCCTCACTATACAATGTTTTAAACCAGCCAATAAACCTCCCCTCTAGGCCGTCCCGGTCCAGGAGATGCCAAAGGTGCTTGTGATCAACTCGATCAAAGGCCTTTGCCTGATCCACCGCCAGCAGGAACTTTCCCCGGTCTTCAGCCCTACACCACTCCAGAGCCTCCCGGACAGCTAACACCGCTGTAAAGGTACTTCTACTCTGGACCGAGCAATGCTGCTGGCGAGAAAGTAAGCCACCCGCCACTGACGACAAGCGCCAGAACAAGATCTTAGCCAGAATCTTTCTATCGACATTGAGAAGGCTAATGGGGCGCCAGTTCTCAATAGCCGAAAGATCTTTACCCTTTGACAAGAGAATTACAGCAGACTGCCTCATGGAAGGAGGGAGCAACCCCTCATCCAGACAGCAACTGTAAACTTCCGCAAGGTGGGGTGCCAAGCTGGACTTAAAGGCTTTAAAAATTCTGCTGTCAGACCGTCTGGCCCAGGAGTCTTCTTAATGGCCAAACTATCGATGGCTTTGGTCACCTCTTCTGCTGTAATTTCCCCCGTCAAACTTGCAGGCAGGACATTACCCTCCAGACCTGGTGTAGAGTCCAAAAAGCTCAGCATCCTTGTCCGGTCGAGGTGCTTCTCGCTCAGCAAATCCTCATAAAAGGACCTAGAGACCTCCAGAATCCCCGACCTGGATCTTGTCAGGGACCCCGTACTATCCCTCAAGCCAGAGACCGTCTTAATCGCTGCGCTCTGCTTACAATTCTGAAAAGGGTCAGGCGAGTGGTACTTCCCATAATCCCTCTCCAGAACCAAAGAGGCACGCCGGTCATACTGGTATTTCCTGAGAAGTAGCTTGACCTCAGAGATTGCCCCAGAATCCCCACTGCTAGAAACAAGGCGGTCGAGCTTCCTCCGCAACTGTTGGTAGGCAATGTACCTATCAAGCTGTTTTCTTTTTCCTAGGGCCCTGAAAAACCTGCCTATCCGCACCTTGGTGAGCTCCCACCACTCCGACTTACTGTTGCAGAAATCCAGTACAGTTTCCTGAGCCTGAAAGAACTCCTCAAAGGATCGTCTTACTTCCTCGTCCTCCAGCAGAGCCGAATTCATTCTCCAGATGCCCTTCCCTCTCAGTGGCGCATCTGAAACATTTAAAGTCACAGTAAGTAAAAGGTGATCAGAAAATTCCACCGTTCGACACTCAGGTACAGAGAAGGCAGAGTCCTCCTACAAAAAAAACCTATCTATTCTACTCTGACAACTGCCTCTCCTATACGTGAAAATAGTGCTGTCCGGGTTGCTCTTAACCAAGGCATCCACCAGACCTGCTTCCCTGACTATCGCATTTAATAAAACGCTGTCATATCCCAGCCTGTCATTGGAGCCTTTCCTGTCCTTGGGCCTAGTCACGGTGTTGAAGTCACCTCCAAAGACAACCTGCCGGGATGTAAAAAGAAAAGGCTTGATCTTTGTAAAGAGGCATTTCCTGTCCCATTTGGACTGCGGTCCATAAATGTTAATTAGGCGCAGTTCCTGCCCCCTCACAAGGACATCCAGGATCAAACACCTTCCAATCTCCACCTCAATGACCCGCCGGCACGTTACCATGCCGGTAAAAAGTACCGCAACTCCGCTGTAAGGCTCAGCCGCAAGAGACCAGAAGGAAGGACCACGCCTCCACACCCTCTTAGCCAGATGGACATCGGCTAGACTGCACAACCTGGTCTCTTGCAAAAACAAAACATCAGCATCAATCTTGCTGAGCAAAAACAGGGCTGTATCTCTAGCACTTACAGATTTAATGCTGGCGACATTAATGGTCGCCACCTTTAATGGAGTGGGAACTGCCATTTGGGTCATTGGTGTTTCTTACCCTTTCCTTTTCCCTTCCCTTTCCCTGCAAAGGCCACCACTTCCTCAGGTGACCCCCTCCCACCTTCCTCCATCGAGAAAAAAGGAGCTTACTGACCCCCCTTCATCCTCTGACAGAGTCCCAAACCGATTTGAAGTAAAAAGCTCCCCCACATCTAGAGAAGATATGGACGAAGCCGGGGAAATAACAATCTCATTTTTCTTCCCCTTCCTTACCACCTTCGTCCACTCCGCCTCCTTCTCACCAGTACTACCACTGGGGTTAGCTACCCCCTGACTAGTACCTTCACCTTCTACCACTCTCTCCCCCGCCTTAACACGATTCTTCTGGCAACGCTGGGACAATAACATCGGAGGGGGAACCACTCTAGGCCCAGGCAAACCTGCCCCTCTAGCCGCCTCTTTAAGCTTAGAGCCTGAAGAGATGGGCCCCGCAGGACATTTAGGCACCACTAGAGCAGGGGACAAACTGACAGCTCCCATACTGACAGGCTCAGATCCTACAGGAGCAACAGGGACACCAGGGACTGCAGTGGAGACACTTTCCGTAGACATGACAGGACCCAAGCTTTGTTCTGCACTACCAGCCTCTTCTGCCTCCATCCTCACCAACTCCTCCACCACCTCTGGCTGATTGTGCAAAGCCTCCGTGCACCGTGAGTAAGAATGGCCCAGCCGCAGGCACAGATTGCACCTAATCTGGTTGCAATCCTTGGCAATATGACCCACCTCTTGGCAAAGAGAACAACGCAGCACAGAGGATAAGGAGGCAAAGTGGGACTTGCTGCCACACCTGTGACACAATCTAGGCTGCCCAGCATAAAAAATTACTAGCCTGTCACGACCTATGAAGGCCGAAGAAGGAATGTTCTTGACTACGTTATCTGCTACCCCCAGCCTCATAGTAACCATCCACCCTCCTGTCCAAATCCCCCTATCATCATTAACCTTCCTAAGGGGACTCAGGACTTCCCCATACCATTGCAGCCAGATCATGATATCTGCTGCAGGGATGGATTCATTATGCACAAGGATGGTAATGTTTTTAACCAAAGGCTGCCTAGAAATTACCTTGGGGACAAGCCCCTCCCATCTCTCCGACCCCTTCCACCTGTCATCATACTTCTGCCAGAACACATCCAACATGTTACTCCTGACAAAAGAGACATTGTACTCCCCTGACCCTAAAGGGGCAATGAGGGCAAATATATCGCTAGCTTTAAAGCCCATCTCTAGCAGGTGGTCCACCACCTCTCTCCTGCTAGGAGGGGAACCCTGTCCATGCCACTTCAACTGGACCACATTCCTCCTTTTGACTGATGAAGGGGGGACCCCTGACCTTACCTCCCCAGGGTGACCCATCAGCAACTGAGCCCTCTTTAGGGCAGCAGTATAACTTGGGTCCTCAATAACAGGGCCAGATGCAGGGGCACCAACAGCCGCCGCATAACTCCTGACCCCAGATCCGGCAGCCGGGCCCCCAGGGGCCACCTTATTGCTAGGAGTCCCAGCGTCAGGGCCCAACACAGGGCCACCTGCAGCTACTGTAATATCCTTCCCCCGAGACTCCAGAACACTAGTGGCAGTTGCCCTGCCCTTATCATCAGCAACAGGACCCAGAGCAGATGCGCTGGCAACATTTACTCCATCAGCCCCCCCAAGAACTGGGCCAGGCCCAGGGACCTTTGTGGCAACCACAGCTCCCCCTGACTCAGCATTAAGGGGGGAACTAAGGGAAACAGGCACAGATTTATCACATACATTTCCTGCTGAAACCACATTTACCCCCTCGTCCCCAACTGAGTCCGCCTTTTCCACAACTCTTGGTTTCAGAGGCTTGGAGACCCCAGTCTCTTCCTCATCAGGCTCCTCAGAACCAAACTGAAAATGTCGCCCCTGCAGTGGGGACTCCAACACTTTCACAAACTGCATCTCACCAGACGCCTCCGGAATCTCCAGCTGCGACCCCCAGTCAGGCGGTTGTTGCCCCGGGGGGATCAGCTCCGCCGTATCCTCCACCTCCACCACCTCACCCTTAGATTTGCCCGCCACTCGGCTCTGCCCGGTTGCTTCAGGATTCCCCAATGGCACCGACAGTTCCTCCTCCATGCTGGTCTGCCCCTCTGCTGGATCGTCCAGGGATGATGACTGCCAACACAGCCTTCCCCCTGGCCAGATTGCTACGATCCACAGCACCACCCTTCTCACGGAGCAAGCTGCCAGCAGCTTTCAGGGTAGACACAATCTTGCTCTGAACCCGCAGCTTTTGCTCCAGCTTTTCCAAATCAGGCTTCATGGCCACACGTTTATTACTCCACAAACGATCATACGCACTGCAGAATTTTTTAACCTCTGCTTTCAGCTTAGTTAGCTTCTCCTCTTCGCGGCCGATCCGGCTAGCACATACATTCCTGTGATCTTTACAAATCGCATAGGGCTCCCCCTTCCTCGGACCCAGATGACACACAGGGACCGGTACTCGGATCCTCCGAGGGGCCCCCACCGCCTGGATCCTGCCCGGGACCACTGATCCCTCCTGGGCAGGGAGGGAAATCCAGCTCCCTGCTCGCAATAGGCCTCTGGAAGACTCAGAGCTCACTCTCCACACGACCGCAGCTGCTGACACCAGACTGCCGTGTGGGCTGCAGTACCAGGGCTGGCCAGCGGGTGATTTCAGCAACCAGAAGCTCACTCCTGCAATCAGCCATCACCTGAGGCTGACTGCAGGAGGTGTATTTAAGGAATGGCCAGGCCTGCAGTCAGTGCCTTGGTGTTTGTTTCCCATGAGTCCCTGTACCTGGTATCCTGTGTTCCTGCCTACCTGATTTGTTGCTGACTCTGCATTGTTCCTGACCCTGCTGACTGTCTCCTGTTTAACCCCTGGCTTGTCTGACCATCCTTCTGCCTGATCCTCTGTACCGCGCTGCCCATTAGTTGCTGAACCTGGCTCGTGACCTGACTACTCTCCGTCTGCTCCTCCTGTACCTACCTGCCCGATAGTTACCGACCCGACCTGTCTGACTGCTTTGTGTTCCTGCATATTTTGTTATCTATTGAGGTTTGGGTTTGCACTGTGTGTATTATATTATCTTAATAAATTATATTGTTTACACCATACTTGAAGCCTCTGTTTCCCTGTGTCAGTCCACACATCTCTGGTCACACCCGGAGCCCTGACACTAGCCCTAAGTTGGGACTGAATGGGGTCTAAAGGTTGGGCCCCATTCTGAACTTGCTATAAAAGGCCTTAATGGCAGCTTCCACTTCCATACCACCTTTCACTATAACTTGGTGAAGAATTTTGCCTAGTCACCTGACATAGTCTGACAGCTTCTCATTCTCTTGTTGTCAAGTATGCTTGGAGAAATAGATCAACTCAGTACAATTTTTGAATCTAACATAGAATTATTGAAGAGCCTCTAGGCATTCAAGTGCAGTGCATATTATCCTTCTTTAGATTTCAGATTGTTTCTGAATCTGGACCCCATAGTCTCTTGATCACTCTCTGACTCTTGACATTGTCAGCCACTTCCCACTCCTCAATGGCTTGAATTGAAGACCTTCTAATGGCTTACCAAACTCAGCCACAAGAGAAACTGAGAGTCCTTTAAAGGTCATGGCAGGAGAGGAGATGGCTACTTTTGGGTCAGATGTTGCTCGCCCAGAGCTTTCTGGATTTGGTCTTGGTCTGCCTAATTGGATTAACTGGACTTCAATTGAATCAGCCAGTTGGAGACTTCCTACTTGCAGCAAGCAGGAATCCCTTTCTTCCATTCTGTCAGGACACAGGTGTGACGAGTGTATGGATTTGTCTTCACATTTAAGGATGAATACTTGTTGGCCATGGACCAACGCTACTGGTGTCTGTCACACCTGTTCTTCAGACCATGTGCCCCCAGGTACACTATACCAATCACCACACAGTTCCAGTTAGGCATTTTGTTCTTGGTACCACTTATCACCTGCTGTGGGCTCCATGGTTATCTTCTTCTCTCATTAAATGACTTACTGGCACATAAATCAGAGGAATCCTGAACCAGCCCCCACATGTAGTGCTACACCCTCAGGGGCTGATGGTTGATTTTGGTGCTCTGCTCTTGTTTAGCCCTACGTGAGGCCTCAGTCCCACTGACACCACCAGTTTATCTTTCTGTGAACCTTAACAAGCACACAAGAATTTGACTTACAACTCTATGAAAGAATAATAGAATGTATTGAAAAGTTAAAGTCAACCAGCATAAACATAATAATGAGCACACAATTAGATTCACAGGGTCCCTTGCAGAGATTTTAAATTCCAGCATATACTGTGATCCCCAACGGCATAAACAGTAGCTCTCTATATGAGAGGATTTGCCCCAAGTGATCACAAAAGTAATAACAGAGATCAGGCTATGCCACTTGAGAGCTCTCAGACAAGGGGACTAGGGTTAGTCCTGAGGAGAAGAATTTATAGTTAAACACAAGTCTGCCTTCAGGATAAAGTTGTCTAACTATAGTCCTTAAAGTGAATCTTCTACCGGCTAGGTTGGGGTCCTTGAAGACATTGGGAGAAGGACATGTCAACTTCTTGCAAGTGGACACCATCAAAGGCTCAGACTAACTGTAAGTCTGTGACCCACTCACCACTCTCTCTGTCTGGAATCCTCCTGTATCGGCTGGCTGAAGTGTTGGAGGGGCCCTCCTTTATTTGATGACTCTTACTTGTGGCAGGAAAGATGACAACACTCTGGCAGTTCACCTTTGTTATTCCTTAAGGGAGTCTGAATAGCAGCAGCCTGGTTCACAGACTAATATTCAAATAAATGAGAAAGTGTCTCCTGCGCCACTAAATATACTGATACTACTCAGCAGCCAGCACTAAAGGTGCCACAATCTCAACACCAACAGTATTCAGAAAATCAAAGTGTAAAGCAGTGCGGCGCTCAAACCAGAAGAGAAATGTTGCATCAAATTACTTTTACTTATATTTGACCCTTTCACCACCGTATATTATATAGCCCTGACAGCGATACCACATATAGAAAATAATAAATAATATGCTGGTGGTATCATACACTCAAAAAACTTCTTGTGCACTATAGTGACTTAAAACTTAATACAGTGAGTAGTGTCCATGTGCATAAAATATCATGCAGGTGTGAACTGCAGGTGCCAATCCTCAGATAGGTGGAGTGCCCCCTCACCTTCCTGCCCAGGCCCCTAAGGACCAATGAGCCTTTTGGTATATAATGGGTCTTTCCCCTGGAATTGGATGGATCCTTCAGATGGTGGGTCCTTCAGGTAATATAGGTGGAACTCCCCTCCTCTTGTCTCTTATCTCGGATCGTTGATGGTATCGATAAATACCCCTCCCAAGTGGTCACCAATAAGGCAAAAAGAACTCACATAGTGTAAAACCGCTTTAATAGATCAATAATAAAACCAGAGATCTACTCACATGTTCATTCATAACAAATCGGCCATGGAAACCAATGGAGACCACAACATCCACAATTTAGGCCCCAATACCCGCCAAGAAATAATTTTAACCCGTATCCTAATGAGCGCCAGTATAGACCGCCCAATAGAGACCAAGGGTATTATCGTAACAATAGGAATTATTACCAGCCATATGATATGAGAAGGCCATTACCTATGCACAACCGTTATGAACCACTTGGATATGATTACCCTCAGGACAATTTTTTAGAGAGGGGCAGAATAGCGAAAAGCCCAGGGGGGGAAAGGGGACGGAGCCCACTAAAAAGTACAGAGGGTGTAGAGCAGGAGCAAGAGAAAAAAAGAAAAAGAGACCACTAGGAGTTGGGGTTTTCAACCTTAGTGTGGAGGCACTCTCTAGAGAAGAACTGGAGGTTCTAGATAAGGGCCTTAAATTTGCCCCACCAAAACCGGCTAACAGATTTGATGTATATGTGGATTTACTTAAGTTTACTAGGAAACTTAATATTAAAAAATATTTTTTAGGCGCATCAGGAAGTTCAAGTAGAATGAATAGTGAGACCAGCAGGGTTGTACATACTGATCTTAGGAATAAGTCATTGTTTAACCCACAATTAACTAAAAATAATCAGGTTGAAGTCTTTAAAAAGATGATACAATCAGATATCGAGACACTCAAACTACCCCATATACCTTGTAATAAAAGAATTGAAGCAGGTATTAAGAAATTGTCGCAACGAACGGATATAGTAGTCAGACCAGCAGACAAGGGGGGGGGGATTGTAGTTCTGTCAAAAGACCAGTATTTAAGGGAACTCAATTCACAATTAACTGATAGTACTACGTATAAAATATTACAAAAAGATCCCACTATGAAATATAGGAAGGAACTGGAGATATTGGTAGACAAAGGAGTACAGAATAATATTCTTAATAAAAAAGAAGCAAGATTCCTTATACCGGATACATGCAGAATACCCGTCATTTACTTAGTTCCAAAAATTCATAAAGACCTCCGCAATCCCCCGGGGAGACCCATAGTGAATGGGATTGATTCAATTTTATCCAGGCTAGGGCAATATGTAGATATTTTTCTACAGCCGCTAGTCAAAAATACAGTCTCTTACCTCAGAGATACTAAACATCTGATTCAAATCCTAGATACTATCCAAGATACTAAAGATCTAAGACTAGCGAGTGCGGATGTTTCCTCGCTATATACCATTATTGATCATGAGAAGGCTATTACATCTACCAGCTGGGGTTTGAGGACATATAGCAACCTTCTTAGGAAACAGCAGAAATATATTGTTGAGTGTCTAGATTTTTGCCTCACTCACAACTACTTCTGGCATGGACACCAATATTTCCAACAAATTAAAGGGGTTGCCATGGGCGCCCGGTTTGCGCCAAGTGTGGCAAATCTTTTTATGGCCCACTGGGAACAGCATTCCATTTATCACAAACCGGATGAATTAGTATTATATAAACGATATATCGATGACGTGATAATTCTGTGGCGGGGGGATGAGGATTCTTTACAAGTATTTCTGCAGTCACTCAACACTAATGATAAGAACATCTTTTTTTCCTGGGAAACTAGTAGGGAATCTATTAACTTCTTGGACCTCAATATCTCAGTTAAGAACAATAAACTGGTGACTACAACTTATTTCAAAAATGTAGACCGTAATGGCTACATTTCTCTAGATAGCTGTCACTACCCCCAGTGGCTTCTCGATATCCCCAAGGGACCATTTGTCCGCATGCAAAGAAATTGTACTACTGTAGGTGACTATAAAGCACAAGTCCAGAAATTAGGAGAAAGGTTTGAACAAAAAGGTTATAATAAAGATTTCATCTCTAGAAAGATAGAGGAGGTAGAACATATGGATAGAACCCAACTGCTTAAAGATAGGGAGAGAGTGAAACATTTAGATGACCTGCTACCTATTATCCTAGACTACAATATACATCACAAAAAGATTGAGAAGATTTTTTTGAAACACTGGCCTATTTTGCAATCAGATCCAGCTCTGACGAAGGTTATATCTGCCAAACCAAAATTTATATATAGAAAGGCTCCAAATATTAGAACCTGTTTGGTAAAGAATGTGATTGACCCACCCCAGACTAACTTGAGAACCACTATTATTGACCTAAAAGGTTTCTACCCCTGTAAAACCTGCTATGCGTTTAAGGAGACAAAGGGGACAAATACAAGAAGGAAACAATTTCAGGCAACAACAACAGGAGTAACATATACTATCTGTCAAGGTCCTACCTTTTCCCAGAGGTTATGTTACTCCATGTGCTGGCATCCATCTTGGATTTCTGCTGAGCATGGTGGGAATCTTTTATGCCTTCAGGTCTCTGAGGTCCATCCCCCAGAGGGGTGTGGCAGAGTACATATAAGCCTGTGATCCGCACATGCTCTTTGCACTTGTGTCTTGTGTCTTTGTCTTGCTACATCTCTGTGTATACGCTCGTGACTCTTCTGGTATCTGACTCGGCTTGTGACTAAGACCATTCTCTGCGGTTTCCTTCGATCTGACCTTCCGTTGCTGAACCCGGCCCGTGACCTGTGATTCTCTGTCTACTGTTCTGTACCGATTTGTCCCGTTGTTGTCGACCTGGCTTGCCTGACTACGCTATTGTCATTCTCACCAGCTACACGCCATTGGCGGCGGCCATTACCGCAGCCGGGGTGTCTCGGGGGCCGTGACCTGGTTCCTGGCTGCGTCAAGTCCATCCCCACCATCAGGGGCCCTGGTGAAGGGCAGCCTGGGACTTAGACTCCGCGCCCTGAGGGACTTCGGTCTGTTGGTGGTGGTTGTCGTCAGCCAGTGCGTTACCCTGCCACTAGGCCTACCTGTCCGTTCCACAGCCCAGCCCTGACACTATCAAAGATTTTATATCCTGCCAGACGGTAGGTGTAGTATATGGGCTCCAATGTGAGTGTGGACTTCAATACATTGGAAGAACAAAGAGACCTATGTGGAAAAGGATCAGGGAGCATGTGCAGAACATCAAAAAAGGTCACACTAAACATAGCGTCGCCAAACATTTTGCCATCCATCATAACAGCGATCCTACAAAATTGAAATTTTGGGGCATAGAGAAGTTTAACAATCATTGGAGAGGAAGTAACAAGGTCAGAACCATTAGCCAGGCAGAATCAAAATGGATCTTCCTGATGAGGTCTCAATACCCGAGAGGTTTGAACATAGAATTTGATTTAAACTGCTTCATTAGTAACTTCTAAGCAATGGCTAGTTTATCTTTTACTTATGACAATAGGACTATGGCATTATGTATTGGGACATGCTTAGGTATTAATTAGATTGTGTATGTAACAGGATTCCCTTACATGGTGGTTACGTCCTTAGGATGCTGTATAATGAATACCATGATGATGGTGTACTGTACATAAGGGCTTTTTTCGGGTCTCCAATATAATGTATAGAATTATATGGGTACATGTTTTATAATTCTAGTGGTATATTCCCCTGTTATAGGGACTCATACCTTTTATATATATATTTTCCACTGTAGCTTTATTTTAGTGACTGTGGTAGGTTTTGACATCACATACCTAATCAGATGATTCGGGTTGATGATGTCCAAGTATAAGATTTTTTATTAATTTTTCATTTTATATATTATATTATATGTAGTCTTTTAGCCTCACATACGGTCTAAATTATTAATTATCCCAATAGATATACACTCGATATGAGTATATATATATATTTATGAGGGACTGCCATGTCAGCTTACAGTAATGTCCCCGTTTCTGTAGCCGTAATGTTATGATGGCTGAGGGTGCTTGGTGAGCTTCAATACAATGGCGGCCGAGTCCCGCCCATCTAAATCACCGATTGGCTAATAAGTCAGATGAATAGTGCTCCACCCGGGATAGGCGTATATCCTAATGAAGTCACGTTTTCAAAGTGACGCAACGCGTAGATACGCCAGTGGAGGAGCCTATACGACCGAACATTCTGACGTTATATCCGGCACGGGCGCCATCTTGGTGCTCCTTTGCCTGAATGCAGTACACCCTTTGAGTGGTGTGAAGGCCTGTTTGTTATGAATGAACATGTGAGTAGATCTCTGGTTTTATTATTGATCTATTAAAGCGGTTTTACACTATGTAAGTTCTTTTAGCCTTATTGGTGACCACTTGGGAGGGGTATTTATCGATACCATCAACGATCCGAGATAAGAGACAAGAGGAGGGGTTTCACACCATTATTACCTTAAGGACCCACCATCTGAAGGATCCATCCAATTCCAGGGGAAAGACCCATTATATATTAAAAGGCTCATTGGTCCTTAGGGGCCTGGGCAGGAAGGTGAGGGGGCACTCCACCTATCTGAGGATTGGCACCTGCAGTTCACACATGCATGATATTTTATGCACATGGACACTACTCACTGTATTAAGTTTTAAGTCACTATAGTGCACGAGAAGTTTTTTGAGTGTATGATACCACCAGCATATTATTTATTATTTTCTATATGTGGTATGGCTGTCTGGGCTATATAATATACGGTGGTGAAAGGGTCAAATATAAGTAAAAGTAATTTGATGCAACATTTCTCTTCTGGTTTGAGCGCCGCACTGCTTTACACTTTGATTTTCTGGTTCACAGACTGGTGATCCAGAAAGGGTACTGGAACAGCTGATGGTGCAACAAAGCCTAGCTTACTCGATCTTGCCGGGTCAGGGTACATCAGTGATCAGCATACTGCAGATCAGCGGCTCTTTCCACTCCCAGCGAGACACAGCATAGTCTTTTTTCAGACACTGGTTGGTGTTCTCCACAACTGCCCTACTCTTTCATGGGCTTTTCTATTCTTAAAATGTCTCCTGATCTCAGACATCACTGGATACTGTAGTGTCATGGAAATTTTCTATTACAGGTTGTCCTTTAAATGTGTCATATATTAGTGTTATTCATATGTCTCTCGTGTGGCTTAATTAAAGCTCTGAAGGCTGCAATTGGGCCATGCACATGTACAATGTATGTATTACAGTACTCAGCTCGGTAATGGATGAGATGGCAGATCTGCGCTTATAGACTGGCGTGTTTGCCACCACGGCATTCGATGCGAATGCCGCCGGCGGTAGGCCGTGGGCCTGTATCCACATATCAGCAGCATAGTACCATATGGACTTCGTATGTCCAGGCGCTGGGCAGTGCGAACTCCGCGTGTAGGCTCATGTATATCTCTGCAAGCCACTACCGACCTGAACTGTATCTGGATGGATGTGTTTTAATAAAGATCGTATCGAGCCCATTCAGATACAGACTGTCACTGTTTAATCTAGGGGATGCTTGTACAGAGAGTGAACATACTGCTAGGAGCTGATAGCATGTAAAGGATGGGAAGCTTGCTCTCCAAAGAAAGCTCACCAGGGGGAGGACTGGTGTAACTGGTTTTCAGTATAGATAAGAGGGAACGTTACACTCCAAACAGGATGTACATTCTCATGTATGGACACTCCCTATACATTGTTCAGTGGGAGGGGATTGACCTGACCCCCGTGGGGGGGGGCGTGTGTGTTTAATAAAACAGGAGTCCGTGGTTAGAGCCGGACAGAGCGAATTCCAACTCCAACCTGAAAGTGTCGCCTGATCATTCGTGGGTCACGAGAGCTCCATTTTCCCCACATCTCAACAGAGCTAAAAACCTTTGCACACCAGTTGGAAGTGCAGGAATCGTAGAGCTAAGCTGCAGTCACGGTAAGTGGAGGATGTAATGCGGCTGCAGCGAAGTTCGCACAGCTTTATGGGGGATTGGTGCGCATCCAACTGCGGGTACTCACGGTAAGGAAAAATTTGTTGAAAGCGAATTTCCAAGACAGTAGTCAAAGGCAATGATTCTAATCCCCCTCCAAACTACATCTCCCAGAATGCCGCAGCTCAAAGACAATCACAAGATATAAAGCACACCTGCTGCTCATCTCGTGGATGAAAGGGAGTCCTGCAGTGCCAGTAACATTACTTTCTGTTACATCCCCATACATTTAACACATCCCCTTTTAGTCGCACTGTCATTTGCAATTGAGGGAGGAGTCGGGAAATATTTCCCCAGTATAGTTGGTACCAGTTACCATTTAGAGAAAATGTTTTGCTTCCACCAGGGACTGTTTTAAGACACTCTAGCTATCCACTTGGACCCGTCCTCTTGTTCCACAATGGTATTAAACTCCTGCTCTGATGCTAAAAGCTTGTGATAGCCTATTGGGAGAATTAACTTTCTGGGTATAAGATGTAAAAATGGTTCCCCCAGAGCCCAGGTAACACACTAGTTTTCAAAAGCTGTCATAGCACATAGACCTGTGGCCTTTCAATAAACCATTTACTGTAGATAGTGTGAGATTTGTTACCAGTGAAACAATTCTGCCTGAGCCATGTCTAATTTCTCTCTCCTCTCTCCTCATCCCCTTAATAAAATGATGTACCCTATGCAGGCACTTGTTTAACCACCACACAGAGGTACGTTGTTTCGTCAAGACCCTTGTTCCAGCAGGGCAGCATCTGTGCCCAGGGCAGCCACCCCTTCTTCCTACCCCTTGTCTGCCATCGCTTGCTATGGGGGCACTTGTGTGGGCCTGCTCCCAAGCTAGCTCTGTGTGTCAATAGACATCTCATGGCCTGTGATTGACAGCAGCGGGAGCCAATGGTAGTATAAGGAGAGGGCTGGGGGGCTGCATACAGAAAGTTTTTTACCTTAATGCATAGAATGCCTTAAAGTAAGAAACCTTCTCCCTTTAGAACCACTTTCACCATACAATGATCTGCTGGAAGCTCTGTCTGTAACACCACGGGTCCCTATGAAGCGTCTCTGCCAGGTTTTATGGCTGGAATGTAGCAGAGATACGGAGTCACATGTCTGCCATGCTCCATCACATGTACCGTAGGTGTCCCCTTCTGTCAGATTTTAATGAAGATGGCGTCCGGAGCGGCCGCATGACCACCACCTCCGGCGCCCCCCTGCCCCCTGCCAAAATCCGCTGCTATCCGGGCGGCAGCGGGCTCTGGAGTGCCACTGGAGGTCCCGCCGACACCCGGGAGGGGTGCTGAGCGCCTAGCCCCCCCCCCCAGCAGAGCCCCGATGACCTACCGCGCCTACGAAGCCGCAGTCTTTCCTGCTGGCCACCGCGACCACCGAGATGCCCCGTGACCACCGAGATGCCGCACTGCTCCTGCGGTTAACCACCACCCCCACCGAGGTACCCACAACCGGAAGGGATGCCCACTGACTCAGGTAAGGAGAGCCCTTGGCTCTTGTTCCTGCTCCCTCCTGTCCTACCTGCACCTCGAGGGGAAACCCGGCACCAAGAGGGTACCACAAGGATCACAGCCCCACCGTGGCAATCACCACCCCCATCTGTACTCAGAGGGAAGGGAAGGCACCTAGGACCACCTAAGGCACCCGCACAGCAGCACCACCACCATCCTAGCAGCTATGCCAACACGGTGACACCACCACTCAGGCAGCACCACCACTCAGGCAGCTGTGGCATGACCAGGCATCCCGCATGGCAACACTACCACTCAGGCAGCCTAGGCACCCAGCAGGCCCCCCACACGCCATCACCACTCCTCTACCAACCTTCCGGCCTGGTACAACCACACCACCTAGGGACACCACTCTGCGGCCAGCCACACACCTCACGGACACCCAAGCGGATTCCCTGGCCCTCTCCACCGGTGCCAAGAGCCACCCCTGCAAGACCAGGCTGCCCCAGCCTCTGACAGAATCCAGCATGGCATCACCACCACCCGACCCTGCACCATCCATGGCCACTACCCCGTAGCCCAGCACGGCCACTCAAGCTCAGGCTCAGGTGCCCAGGTCCCCACCGGGACAGCAGCAAACCACAAGGCTCCCTACAGCGTCCCCTGTATCTGCCTACCCTCATCCTTCCACCTGGGACCTCCTCCTGTTCCCTGCCAGCAAGTCCTTGTACCCTGCCAGCAAGTCTCCGCAAGAGCACGTGCACCCTCCCTCAGCCAGCAAGTCTCTGCAAAAGCAGGTGCACCCTCCCGCAGCCAGCAAGTCTCTGCAAGAGCACGCGCACCCCCCGCAACCAGCAAGTCTCCGCAAGAGCATGCGCACCCTCCCGCAAGATACTGTCACACAACGCTCCTGTTCCGACCACCCAGACACCACTCACACTGACTCCGACCCAGCTTGATCCAATGGACAAGAAATAGCCGCATAACGCTCCAGACCCGGCCACCCAGAGACCCAGTTCAACTTCACCTAAAGACTAGAACCCTAGATGTAGACACCACAGTGTGAAACTCCACTGCACACCGAACTGTCTCCAATCAAGCATCCCTGGCAACCATCCATCCACACCTGATCCCTTCTCCCTACCCCCCCAACTCCAGCTACCGGAGACACAGCGACGAGATACACCATTGCACGCTGGACTATCGGCAGCCAAGCCTCCCACCACTCCTGTCCGCCACCCCGTGCACCTCCCTAAAATGCCTCTTTTACTCCTCCTCATATTCCTCTCCTCCGTTCCCAAAATATATTCTCTACACCCCTCTTCTCCTCCCAAACAACTGTATATTGTGTCCTCACTGCTTCCTTTGCCCCTCTACGGCACCCACCACCTCCTCCTAATACTCCACGTTCCTACTGACCTGAACACCTCCACTGGTAAACTGACACGCTCCTGCACATCCCGCTCCCATGCCACCTTCCTCACCCTTCTTTTCCTTCTAACCGCGGGGGACATCTCCCCAAACCCTGGCCCTCCACCACCTCCCTCACCCACACAGCACCCTCCTGCTCCCACATCCTGCCACAACCCCTGTAACCTAATATCTGTCCCCCTGCTCCCTAAAACCACCCCTCCATTTTGTGTGCGCTCCTGAACGCCCGATCGGTGTGCAACAAGCTCACCGCCATCCACGACCTCTTTGTTTCCCCGCTCTCTCAACCTCCTAGTGATCACGGAAACCTGGATCCAGGCCACTGACTCTACCTTCCCTGCTGCACTCTCCTATGGAGGTCTCTTCTGGACCCACTCACCCAGACCTAACGGTCGTAAAGGTGGTGGGGTTGGTCTGCTCCTGTCACCACAGAGCACCTTCCGAGTCCTCCCAAACCCTCCCTCTCTATCCTTCTCCTCCTTCGAGGCCCATTGCATCCGACTATTCTCCCCAACCCCCCTGAAGATTGCCGTAATCTGCCAACCTCCCGGACCCGTATCCCGCTTCCTTGATGACTTCTCCTCCTGGTTACCCTTCTTTCTCTCCTCCGAGCTACCCACCATCATCTTTGGGGATTTCAACATCCCTGTCAACATCGACAACCCGGCCTCATCCCAGCTCCTCCACCTAACCTCCTCCTTCGCACTCTCACAGTGCATTCAATCAACCACCCACCCTGACGGAAACATTCTGGACCTTGTCTTCTCCCACCTCTGCGCTCCCCACAACCTCACTAACACCCCTTTCCCTCTCTCTGACCATAACCTTATTACCTTCTCTGTCTCCTTGTCCTCTAACCCCTACCCCTCCAAATGTCACACTACTACCAGCTAAAACCTCCGCAACCTGAACCCTGCCCCCCTCCACTCTGCAGCTGATCAACTCCACGACAGCATCCTCCCCCTGTCCTGCCCCAACCTGGCTATGACTGCCTACAACAACGTGCTGTCAGCCGTCCTTGACTCACTAGCGCCTTTAACCACATGAAACATCAGACCCCGACTGCGCCAGCCCTGGCAGACTGATCACACCAAACTTCTCAAACGACGCAGTCATGCCCTGGAGCGACTATGGTGCAAAACCAGATCTCAACTAGCCTTCACCTGCTATAAATCTGAATTCCACACCTCCTCCCTCCACGCCGCCAAACATGCCTACTTCCTGACCCTCATCAAGACCCTCTCCTCCAATCCTAGCTGACTCTTCTCCACCGTTAACTCTCTAATCTCTCCACCACCACCTCCACCCAGCACCTCACTCACCGCCCTTCAGATTGCCAATTACTTTAAAAACAAAATTGACGCAATTCGCAAGGACATCATCGCTGCTCAAACTCCCTTCAAACCCGTCCCCTCTCACACAGTTACCCCCTCATCGCCCCTCTCCCTCGACCTCACCACTGCTCCGACCTCCACCCCACCTAACATTCCTCACACTGCAGCCCCCTCAACACTATACACCTTCGACCTTACTACCATCAAGGAGGTCACCAAGATCTTCATTGATGCCCTCCTCACCACCTGCCCCTCGACCCTATCCCCTCACAAATCCTACGACCTCCCTCCTCCTCTATCCTACGTTCCCTCACCCACATCTTCAATCTCTCCCTCTCTTTCGCCACATTCCCCTCCGCTCTGAAGCACACACACATCACTCCCATACTTAAAAAGCCCTCCCTGGACCCCAATGACCCGAGCAACCTCAGACCCATCTCCCTGCTCCCATTCACATCCAAACTCCTCGAGTGCTTAGTCTACAATCACCTTAGCTCCCACCTCAACGACAACAACCTCCTCGATCCCCTCCAGTCTGGCTTCCGTCCCCTACACTCCACCGAAACTGCCCTACTCAAACTCTCCAACGACCTCCTAACTGCCAAAGCCAACGGCCACTACTCAGTGTTCCTACTCCTTGACCTCCCCGCGGCCTTCGACACGGTCGACCACCCCCTCCTCAAAAAACTACACTCTCTCGGCCTCAGAGATTCTGCTCTCTCCTGGCTCTCATCCTACCTATCGCAACGCTCCTTCAGCATTACCTATAATGATACCACCTCCCCCTCACTCCCCCTCTCTGTTGGGGTCCCTCAGGACTCCGTCCTCGGGCCCCTTCTATTCTCCATCTACTCCTCCTCCCTTGGCCAACTCATACACTCTCACGACTTCAACTACCACCTCTATGCCGACGACACACAAAACTATATCTCATTCCCTCGCCTCACCCCCGCAATCTCCTCCCAAATCACAAACCTACTAAACGACATATCAGACTCGATGTCTCTCCACTTCCTTAAACTGAACCTCTCCAAAACAGAGCTCTTAGTCTTCCCCAAACCTGCACACCACCCCCCACTGACTTACCCATCACGTCCAACAATGCCACTATCAGGCCCATCCCGCAGACCAGAGTACTTGGGGTCATTCTGGACTCCAACCTACCCTTCCAGCCCTAAGTCCAATCACTAACTAACTCATGCAGACTCCACCTCCGCAACATCACCAAAATCCACACTTTCCTAACCCCAGAAACCACTAAACAGCTCATCCACTCCCTCATCATATCACGACTTGACTACTGCATCTCCCTCCTCACTGGCCTGCCCCGCCACAGGCTATCCCCATTTCAGTCGATCCTGAATTCGGCAGCCAGACTCATCCACCTTTCCAACCGTTCCGTTTCTGCCACCCCCCTCTGCCAATCCCTCCGCTGGCTTCCGATTGCACAACGGATCAAATTCAAAATCCTAACACTGACATACAAAGCCGTCCACCATACTGCCCCGAACTACATCACTGACCTAATATCCAAGTACCACCCAGCACGCACATTCCGCTCCTCTCAAGATCTCCTTCTCTCTAGTTCCCTAGTCTCCTCCTCCCATTCCCGCCTCCAGGATTTCTCCTGGGCTTCACCCATACTCTGGAACTCCCTACCCCAATCCATCAGACTATCACCTACTCTCCTTTCATTTAGGCGCACCCTGAAAACCCACCACTTTAGGGAAGCCTACCCCACCCCCTGCTAATTGCCGATCTCCTCCACTCTTCCAACCACTCCATCCCCCACAGCTATCTCCTCCTGTACCACCATCCCCTCCCTCCTAGATTGTAAGCTCAAAAGAGTAGGGCCCTCGAACCCCTCGTGTATCACATTGTATTGTTATTGTACTGTCTCATGTTCTGTCTCCCTTTGTAATGTACAGCGCTGAGCAAACTATTGGCGCTTTATAAATACTGTATAACAATAATAATAAGTCCTAGTTGGGGGAATTTCCCTTTATTTCCTGCCTTTGTGAGAATGATGAATAGGAAATAAAGAGAAAGGTAATCACTCCTACAGGGACATGGACAATAATGAAAACCCATTTTTTTCATACAGTATAGACCAGGGTTTCTCAGTCACAGTTCCATGGAACCGCAGGGTTCCTTCAAAGGCTGAGCAATGTGCAATTGTTGCCTATCAGATAAGTTCCCACTGACACCACTGATCTTTAGCTATCTGTAAGGGGGAAATTCTTCCCAATGACCTCAGGTGTGAGGAGCATTCTTCCCACTGACCATCACACTAATGTATCATGAGTTGTAAATATAGTCATTTTTAGCCGGGGTTCCCTGAGACCAGAAAGTTACTTCAAGAGTTCTTCTATGTTGAAAAGGTTGAGAAAGGCTGGTGTAGACAATTGTGAAATGTTTTAGTGCTTTGCCCCTGTTGGGGAGTTTTCTGAATATTGTGTTCCGATAAGCATTGCTAATGAAATAGAGAGTAAAGGTAAATTGGTGAGAACATTTTGAAACAGCTAGAAAGACTGCAGAAAAGATCTACCAATCCTGTACAACGGAGTGCTAAGGGGTTCAATAATTCTGTACCAATACAGATCCTAATCAGCATGTCCCTCCAACTCATTAAACACCATAGCTCATCCTACTGACCAATTTTTGTTGTGGGTTTTCCCTAGAAGAGTGGGTCTTGTGTCCAAACACCCAACACATCAAATCATATATGACTCATTCGCCCCTATTGGACATCCCCACCCTGGGATGTAAAATATTGTACTAGAAAAAATATATATATTTCTAGGGAAATATATCTTATAATTGAATAATTGTAATTCTGAACTACTGAAGGTGTACTGAGTAAGAAATATAAGAATAAACCAACTTTGTTAGATCAGCTACACTGCTGGATATAGATTTCATATTTTCAGATTGATGTTTCTATTCTTCCGTTCTTTGTTCTGTAGTGTAAATCGGTCTCAGTCGATGTTTCTATTCTTCCGTTCTTTGTTCTGTAGTGTAAATCGGTCTCAGTCGATGTTTCTATTCTTCTGTTCTTTGTTCTGTAGTGTAAATCGGTCTCAGTCGATGTTTCTATTCTTCCCTTCTTTGTTCTGTAGTGTAAATCGGTCTCAGTCGATGTTTCTATTCTTCCGTTCTTTGTTCTGTAGTGTAAATTGGTCTCAGTCGATGTTTCTATTCTTCCGTTCTTTGTTCTGTAGTGTAAATCGGTCTCAGTCGATGTTTCTATTCTTCGGTTCTTTGTTCTGTAGTGTAAATCGGTCTCAGTCCATGTTTCTATTATTCCATTCTTTGTTCTGTAGTGTAAATCGGTCTCAGTCGACGTTTCTATTCTTCCGTTCTTTGTTCTGTAGTGTAAATCGGTCTCAGTCCATGATTCTATTCTTCCGTTCTTTGTTCTGTAGTGTAAATCGGTCTCAGTCCATGTTTCTATTCTTCCGTTCTTTGTTCTGTAGTGTAAATCGGTCTCAGTCGATGTTTCTATTCTTCCATTCTTTGTTCTGTAGTGTAAATCGGTCTCAGTCGATGTGTATAAAGTTCTGGTGATTGTTTCTCCTCCTGGGCAGATCTGCCGGTGACTGAGAGGATCTGTTGTGTGCCATGGGATGTTCTCCGCTCCTCTGTGTCTGTTACCTGCTAATCCTCATCCTTCACATCACATACTATGGCATTGTATTGACCCGGATCTCAGCACCTCGTTGTAGACTTAACATGCAAAAGCCATTGTTTGAGTATGAATATTACCAGAAGGGAGACGTGATTATCGGAGGACTGATTTCTGCTCACTTTTCTAATCAATTTCTGGCATATTTAGATGACGGCGGTATTTCTAATTCATTTTTAAGCGTCTATTATTGTTCCTAGTAAGTCTCTTTTCATCATCTTTGCTCTGTCTGTCTGACTCAACAAAGAGAAAATATAATGCTTTGTCTTCATTTTCACTGTAATATTTTATGAAAATGTACAAATGTTTCTAATGATGTTTTATACATTTTCTCATTACTTGATTGCAGTCTGTGTCTCACCAAAAAATACATTTAATAAATATGGCTTGCATAAAATTTTGTCTTCAGGCCATGCTGGGATTTTTGATAGTCATGTTCAGGGGCGGATTGACCATCTGAGCACTCTGGCACTGCCCGAGGGCCCGGGGTCAGTAGGGGGCCCCATGAAATGCCCTGTTACCTTTTTTATAGACTTTTTAGGGTGTGCTTTGACACAAGGGCCCCATGATCCCCTATTGCCCGGGGGTCCCATGAGTTGTCAGTCCACCCCTGGTCATGTCATGTGCCTATTGATGGCTCCTGCAGAATGAAAATCTTGATGTCTCTCTTTCTGCCAGGAGGGAGGGAGGTGTGCTGTCATTTAATAGCTTATTAGTATAGTCTCCTACTATTCAGGGATGGTCACAGTCAACAGTACAAAAAATGGCCGCTGCCCCAGTCTATAACTGGCCTTCACAGCAAGGAGCACATGGAAGGGCAACGCATGTCAAACAACAAAACAGAACAATTCCCGGCTCTAATTTGCCAGCCAGCCTGCAAACAAACCAAATTAACCTGTGTAGCAGTATGTGTTAAAAACAGGAGTTTAGTTTGCACACATTTTCAAATACATGCGTAAGCTGCAGAGCCTCATCATGGCACCCCAGTATTCTGTAGTTCCTAACTCTCCAATTTTAAGAACCCCCATAGTAGAGGCACATGTATTTTAATGGCTAGACCAAGGGCAGGTGGACTGGGGTGCCATGGTGAGGCTCTGTAGCTTACTGTTTGTACTGTTGAATTGTTGGTGAGGGGGCGCACTGGACACCTTGGCTGCCATTGTGCTACATGCTGGGTGTCCAGTGCGCTCCTGTACCTTTTAAGGTGGGGTGGGCTCCCTCAGGTCCATCTGCCCTTGGTCTATCCATTAAATACATGTGCCTCTAGTATGGGGGCTCTTACAATTAGAGAGTTAGGAACTACAGAATACTGGGGTGCCGTAACGAGGCTCTGCAGCTTACTGTTTGTACTGCTGAATTGTTGGTGAGGGGGTGCACTGGACACCTTGGCTGCCATTGTGCTACATGCTGGGTGTCCAGTGCGCTCCTGTACCTTTAAGGTGGGGTGGGCTCCCTCAGGTCCATGTGCCCTTGATCTATATATTAAATACATGTGCCTCTACTATGGGGGCTCTTAAGATTAGAGGGTTAGGAACTACAGAATACTGGGGTGCCGTGATGAGGCTCTGTAGCTTGCAAATGTGTGCTAACAACCCGTTTCTAACGCATACTGCTAGACAGGTTAATTCGGTTTGTTTGCAGGCTGGCTGGTAACTTAGAGCCGGGAATTTGTCTTTTTTGTTGTTTGACATGGTCACAGTCAAGCCTATTCACAACACAGCAGTAAGTCAGCCTGGTGAAAACTTAGGGTATACGTATAAAGCAATGAATATGACATTCAACAAATATACACTGCAGGTGATTCTCCCTGCTAAATTTGCTTTAAATGACAGTGATTGATTCACCAGCAGTGAAAGATTGGCAAAGTCACATTTACTGCTTTATAAGTATGGCTTCTTGTTCCTCATGCTCACTATTTGCTTTCACTATGGATGAGCAAATCTAGGTTCAGACTGGTCAGCCCCCTGTTCAGCTGGAGCCAAGCATCATACACAGACGTGGTATTTCTATGGCTTCTATATGGCCGCTTCTCTCTGTTAATGGTCACTAAGGAAGCAGTGGGTGCTGGCTCCTGCCACCTTCCTAGGAACCGTTGGCCCTGTCCTCATCAACATGGTGACAAGATACTTTGCCAGGGGGTGGTATGGTTCTGGCCCACTCTCTTTTGTATGGTTCAGGAGGGCTCCCACCACCTTTCCTGGCCATCCAGGCTGCATGCTTTGATTAAGGGTCTGAAATGGAGTTTTAGTGGTAACCCCAATCATTTTTTTTTAGGTGTGAGGTCCCCCTTAAAATCCACACCAGACTCAAACACTGTGTAGGGTGCGCTACAAAGCAAAAAAACAAACTTTAAATTGCAGGTTGATGACGTTACAATACTGACTTCTTTAAGACATTTTCAAAGGTCTGCAGAATACATAGCAATTTTTAGTACAAAATAATAAATGCACATTTTTTGCTGGTAAAAAAAATGTGCATTTATTATTGTTTTCTGCAAGAGCCTGTAAAGCATTACACCATGGTGGTGCAGGTCTCATGCAGATCTGTCAGTATTATTTGTTTGCCAGTACGGGGTGTATGGGATGTACGGAGTGTACGGGGTGTACGGGGATGTACACAATGTATGGGATGTATGGGGTGTACGAGATGTACGGGGTGTACACAATGTATGGGATGTATGGGGTGTACGAGATGTACGGGGTGTACGGGGATGTATGGGGTGTACACAATGTATGGGATGTATGGGGATATACAGGGATGTATCGGATCTATTGGATGTGCGGGATGTATGGGATCTGTGGGATGTACGGGGATGTATGAGGTGTATGGGATGTACAAGGTATACAGGGATGTACGAGGTGTATGGGGTGTATGGGATGTACGGGTGTATGGGGCTGTATGGGGATGTATGAGATGTAGGGGATGTATGGGATGTACGGGATGTACGAGGTGTATGGGGTGTATGGGATGTACGAGATGTATGGGATGTACAGGACGTACAGGGTGTACACGATGTAGGGGATGTACAAGATGTACAGGATGTACAGGGTGTACATGATGTAGGGGATGTACGAGGTGTAAGAGATGTATGGAATGTACGAGATGTACGGGATGTACAGGGATGTATGGGACGACGGGATGTACGAGGTGTACGGATGTATGGGGTGTACAAGATTTACGCTGTGAACACGATGTGTGGGATGTACGGGGATGTATGGGATGTACGGGATGTACGCTGTGTACATGATGTATGGGGTGTATGGGATGTATGGGATGTACGGAATGTGCGGGGATGTATGGGATTACGAGGTGTACGAGGTGCACGAGATGTATGGGATGTACAGGGTGTAGGGGGATGTACAAGGTGCACAAAATGTATGGGCTGTATGGGGTGTACAGAATGTACAGGGTGTATGGGGGTGTATGGGGTGTACAGGGATGTACCAGGTGTATGGGATGTACAGGGTGTATGGTATGTACAGGGTGTATGGGGTGTACACGATGTATGGGATGTACAGGGTGTACGGGGTGTATGGGGGTGTACGAGGTGTATGAGATGTATGGGATGTACGGGATGTACGGGGACGTATGGAAAGTACGCTGTGTACACGATGTATGGAGATGTACGGGGATCTATGGGATGTACGGGATGTACGAGGTGTACAGGATGTACGCTGTGTACACGATGTTTGGGGATGTACGGGGATGTATGGGATGTACGGGGATGTACGAGGTGTAAAAGATGTACGGGGATGCATAGGATGTACGAGGTGTACGGGATGTATGGGATGTACAAGGTGTATGGGTTGTATGGGGTGTACATGATGTATGCTGTGTACAAGATGTATGGGGATGTACGGGGATGTATGGGATGTACGAGGTGTACAAGATGTATGGGGATGTACGAGGTGTATGGGATGTACGGGGCAGGGGTGGACTGACCATTCGAGCACTCAGGCACTGCCCAGGGGCCCGGGGTCAGTAGGGGGCCCCCATGAAATGCCCCTGGTACCTTTTATAAGCTTTTTTTGGGTATACTTTGAGTTTGGCCAAGGACAAAGGAGCCCCATGATCCCCTATTGCCCGGGGGCCCCATGAGTTGTCAGTCTGCCCCTGGTACAGGGTGTACAGGATGTACGGGGTGTACATAATGTATGGGGTGTATGGAATGTGTGGGGATGTATGGGGTGTATGGGATTACGAGGTGTACGAAATGTATGGGATGTACGGGGATGTATGGGATGTACAGGGATGTATGAAGTGTATGGGATGTACAAGGTGAACGGGGATGTACAAGGTGCACAGGATGTATGGGCTGTATGGGGTGTACAGGATGTATGGGGTGTATGTGATGTACAGGGATGTATGAGGTGTACGAGGTATAAGGGATGTTGTCAGAGCAGGGGCCGAGGAACGGACAGGCAGGCCTAACAATGTAACGCACTGGCTGACGACAACCACCACCCACAGACCAAAATCCCTCAGGGCGCGGATTCTAAGTCCCAGGCTGCCCTTCACCAGGGCCCCTGATGGTGGGGATGGACTTGACGCAGCCAGGAACCAGGTTGCGGCCCCCGAGACACCTCAGCTGCGGTAATGGCCGCCGCTAGAGATGAGCGAATTATTCAAAAATTCGATTCGGCTGATTCGCCGAATTTGAGGAAGAAATTCGATTCGATGCGAATTTATTCGCTACGAATTTAACTTATAAAAAGGGTTTCTAGGCTTCAGAGAGCCTTTAAATGAGTGCAGAACACTGTACCTTTAATTTAAATGCCCTTGGAGATGAGGAAGGACAAGGAGAAGGAGAAGGAGAAGGAGAAGGATGAGAAGAAGGAGAAGGAGAAGGATGAGGAGAAGGATGAGAAGAAGGAGAAGGATGAGAAGAAGGAGAAGGATGAGAAGAAGGAGAAGGATGAGAAGAAGGAGAAGGATGAGAAGAAGGAGAAGGAGAAGGATGAGAAGAAGGAGAAGGATGAGAAGAAGGAGAAGGAGAAGGAGAAGGAGAAGGATGAGAAGAAGGAGAAGGATGAGAAGGATGAGAAGAAGGAGAAGGATGAGGAGAAGGAGAAGGATGAGAAGAAGGAGAAGGATGAGAAGAAGGAGAAGGAGAAGGATGAGAAGAAGGAGAAGGATGAGAAGAAGGATGAGAAGAAGGAGAAGGATGAGAAGAAGGAGAAGGATGAGAAGAAGAAGGATGAGAAGAAGAAGAAGGATGAGAAGAAGGAGAAGGATGAGAAGAAGAAGAAGGATGAGAAGAAGGAGAAGGATGAGAAGAAGAAGAAGGATGAGAAGAAGAAGAAGGATGAGAAGAAGGAGAATTCCAAGCCGGCAAAAAGTGTATCTGCAGAGCTCCGCTATTTCTTAGCGGAGCTCTGCAGATACACTTAGCGGAGCTCTGCAGATACACTTTTTGCCGGCTTGGAATTCTTCTTATTTTCATCCTACTTCTTCTTCTTCATCCTCATCCTCTTCTTCTTCTTCTGAGGATGAGGATGAGGATGAAGAAGAAGAAGAAGAAGAAGAAGAAGTAGGGTGAAAATAAGAAGAATTCCAAACCGGCAAAAAGTGTATCTGCAGAGCTCCTCTATTTCTGACAGTTCTCTGACATTCACATTTACAGCGGTTGAAACATTGTATCTATTTGTTTCCATAAATGGAAACAAATAGATACAATGTTTCAACCGCTGAGCTCTGCACATACACTTAGAGGAGCTCTGCAGATACACTTTTTGCCGGCTTGGAATTCTTCTTATTTTCATCCTACTTCTTCTTCTTCTTCTTCTTCATCCTCATCCTCAGAAGAAGAGGATGAGGATGAGGATGAAGAGGAAGAAGAAGAAGAAGTAGGATGAAAATAAGAAGAATTCCAAGCCGGCAAAAAGTGTATCTGCAGAGCTCCTCTAAGTGTATCTGCAGAATAGAGGAGCTCTGCAGATACACTTTTTGCCGGCTTGGAATTCTTCTTATTTTCATCCTACTTCTTCTTCTTCTTCATCCTCATCCTCAGAAGAAGAAGAAGAGGATGAGGATGAAGAGGAAGAAGAAGAAGAAGAAGTAGGATGAAAATAAGAAGAATTCCAAGCCGGCAAAAGTGTATCTGCAGAGCTCCTCTATTCTGCAGATACACTTAGAGGAGCTCTGCAGATACACTTTTTGCCGGCTTGGAATTCTTCTTATTTTCATCCTACTTCTTCTTCTTCTTCTTCCTCATCCTCATCCTCAGAAGAAGAAGAAGAGGATGAGGATGATGAAGAAGAAGAAGTAGGATGAAAATAAGAAGAATTCCAAGCCGGCAAAAAGTGTATCTGCAGAGCTCTTCTATTTCTGACAGTTCTATGTCAGAGAACTGTCAGAAATAGAGGAGCTCTGCAGATACACTTTTTGCCGGCTTGGAATTCTTCTTATTTTCATCCTACTTCTTCTTCTTCTGCTTCATCCTCATCCTCTTCTTCTTCTTCCGAGGATGAGGATGAAGAAGAAGAAGAAGAAGAAGTTGGATGAAAATAAGAAGAATTCCAAACCGGCAAAAAGTGTATCTGCAGAGCTCCTCTATTTCTGACAGTTCTCTGACATTCACATTTACAGCGGTTGAAACATTGTATCTATTTGTTTCCATAAATGGAAACAAATAGATACTATGTTTCAACCGCTGAGCTCTGCAGATACACTTAGCGGAGCTCTGCAGATACACTTTTTGCCGGCTTGGAATTCTTCTTATTTTCATCCTACTTCTTCTTATTATTATTCTTCTTCATCCTCATCCTCATCCTCAGAAGAAGAAGAAGAATGAAAAGAAGAAGAAGAAGAATGAAAAGAAGAAGAAGAATGAAAAGAAGAAGAAGAAGAATGAAAAGAAGAATGAGAAGAATGAAAAGATTCTTCTTCTTCTTGTCATTCTTCTTTTCATTCTTCTTCTTCTTTTCATTCTTCTTCTTCTTCTTTTCATTCTTCTTTTCATTCTTCTCATTCTTCTTTTCATTCTTCTTCTCATTCTTCTTTTCATTCTTCTTCTTTTCATTCTTCTTTTCATTCTTCTCATTCTTCTTCTCATTCTTCTTTTCATTCTTCTTCTTTTCATTCTTCTTTTCATTCATTCTTCTTCTTTGTTTCATTCTTCTTCTTCTTCTTTTCATTCTTCTTTTCATTCTTCTCATTCTTCTTCTCATTCTTCTTCTCATTCTTCTTCTCATTCTTATTTTCATTCTTCTTCTTCTTTTCATTCTTCTTTTCATTCTTCTCATTCTTCTTTTCATTCTTCTTTTCATTCTTCTTCTCATTCTTCTTCTTCTTTTCATTCTTCTTCTCATTCTTCTTTTCATGAAGAAGAAAAGAAGAATGAGAAGAATGAAAAGAAGAATAAAAAGAAGAAGAAGAAGAATGAAAAGAAGAATGAGAAGAAGAATGAAAAGAAGAATGAAAAGAAGAATGATAAGAATGAAAAGAAGAATGAGAAGAATGAAAAGAAGAATGAAAAGAAGAAGAAGAAGAATGAAAAGAAGAAGAAGAATGAAAAGAAGAAGAAGAAGAATGAAAAGAAGAATGAAAAGAAGAATGAAAAGAAGAAGAAGAATGAAAAGAAGAATGAGAAGAATGAAAAGATTCTTCTTCTTCTTCTTTTCATTCTTCTTTTCATTCTTCTTCTTCTTTTCATTCTTCTTCTTCTTTTCATTCTTCTTTTCATTCTTCTCATTCTTCTTTTCATTCTTCTCATTCTACTTCTCATTCTTCTTTTCATTCTTCTTCTCATTCTTCTTCTTCTTTTCATTCTTCTCATTCTTCTTTTCATTCTTCTTTTCATTCTGCTTCTCATTCTTCTTTTCATTCTTCTTCTTCTTTTCATTCTTCTTTTCATTCTTCTTTTCATGAAGAAGAAAAGAGGAATGAGAAGAATGAAAAGAAGAATGAAAAGAAGAAGAATGAAAAGAAGAATGAGAAGAAGAATGAAAAGAAGAATGAGAAGAATGAAAAGAAGAAGAAGAATGAAAAGAAGAAGAAGAATGAAAAGAAGAATGAAAAGAAGAAGAAGAAGAATGAAAAGAAGAAGAAGAAGAATGAAAAGAAGAATGAAAAGAAGAAGAATGAAAATCAGAAAAAGAAGAATGAAAAGAAGAATGAAAAGAAGAAGAAGAATGAAAAGAAGAAGAAGAAGAATGAAAAGAAGAATGAAAAGAAGAATGAGAAGAATGAAAAGATTCTTCTTCTTCTTCTTCTTTTCATTCTTCTTCTTCTTTTCATTCTTCTTCTTCTTCTTTTCATTCTTCTTTTCATTCTTCTCATTCTTCTTTTCATTCTTCTCATTCTTCTTCTCATTCTTCTTTTCATTCTTCTTCTTTTCATTCTTCTTTTCATTCTTCTTTTCATTCTTCTTCTCATTCTTCTTTTCATTCTTCTTCTTCTTTTCATTCTTCTTTTCATTCTTCTTCTCATTCTTCTTTTCATGAAGAAGAAAAGAAGAATGAGAAGAATGAAAAGAAGAATGAAAAGAAGAAGAATGAAAAGAAGAATGAGAAGAAGAATGAAAAGAAGAATGAAAAGAAGAATGAGAAGAATGAAAAGAAGAATGAGAAGAATGAAAAGAAGAATGAAAAGAAGAAGAAGAAGAATGAAAAGAAGAAGAAGAATGAAAAGAAGAATGATAAGAAGAAGAATGAAAAGAAGAAGAAGAATGAAAAGAAGAATGAGAAGAAGAATGAAAAGAAGAATGAGAAGAATGAAAAGAAGAATGAGAAGAATGAAAAGAAGAATGAAAAGAAGAAGAAGAAGAATGAAAAGAAGAAGAAGAATGAAAAGAAGAATGATAAGAAGAAGAATGAAAAGAAGAAGAAGAAGAAGAATGAAAAGAAGAATGAAAAGAAGAAGAAGAATGAAAAGAAGAAGAAGAATGAAAAGAAGAATGAGAAGAATGAAAAGAAGAAGAAGAAGAATGAAAAGAAGAATGAAAAGAAGAAGAAGAATGAAAAGAAGAAGAATGAAAAGAAGAATGAAAAGAAGAAGAAGAATGAAAAGAAGAAGAAGAAGAATGAAAAGAAGAATGAGAAGATTGAAAAGATTCTTCTTCTTCTTTTCATTCTTCTTTTCATTCTTCCTCTTCTTTTCATTCTTCTTCTTCTTCTTTTCATTCTTCTTTTCATTCTTCACATTCTTCTTTTCATTCTTCTCATTCTTCTTCTCATTCTTCTTTTCATTCTTCTTCTCATTCTTCTTTTCATTCTTCTTTTTCTTTTCATTCTTCTTTTCATTCTTCTCATTCTTCTTTTCATTCTTCTTCTCATTCTTCTTTTCATGAAGAAGAAAAGAAGAATGAGAAGAATGAAAAGAAGAATGAAAAGAAGAAGAATGAAAAGAAGAATGAGAAGAAGAATGAAAAGAAGAATGAGAAGAATGAAAAGAAGAATGAGAAGAATGAAAAGAAGAATGAAAAGAAGAATGAAAAGAAGAAGAATGAAAAGAAGAAGAAGAATGAAAAGAAGAATGATAAGAAGAAGAATGAAAAGAAGAAGAAGAAGAAGAAGAAGAATGAAAAGAAGAATGAGAAGAAGAATGAAAAGAAGAATGAGAAGAATGAAAAGAAGAATGAGAAGAATGAAAAGAAGAATGAGAAGAATGAAAAGATTCTTCTTCTTCTTCTTCTTTTCATTCTTCTTCTTCTTTTCATTCTTCTTCTTATTCTTTTCATTCTTCTTTTCATTCTTCTCATTCTTCTTTTCATTCTTCTCATTCTTCTTTTCATTCTTCTCATTCTTCTTCTCATTCTTCTTTTCATTCTTCTTCTTTTCATTCTTCTTTTCATTCTTCTTTTCATTCTTCTTCTCATTCTTCTTTTCATTCTTCTTCTTCTTTTCATTCTTCTTTTCATTCTTCTTCTCATTCTTCTTTTCATGAAGAAGAAAAGAAGAATGAGAAGAATGAAAAGAAGAATGAAAAGAAGAAGAATGAAAAGAAGAATGAGAAGAAGAATGAAAAGAAGAATGAAAAGAAGAATGAGAAGAATGAAAAGAAGAATGAGAAGAATGAAAAGAAGAATGAAAAGAAGAAGAAGAAGAATGAAAAGAAGAAGAAGAATGAAAAGAAGAATGATAAGAAGAAGAATGAAAAGAAGAAGAAGAATGAAAAGAAGAATGAGAAGAAGAATGAAAAGAAGAATGAGAAGAATGAAAAGAAGAATGAGAAGAATGAAAAGAAGAATGAAAAGAAGAAGAAGAAGAATGAAAAGAAGAAGAAGAATGAAAAGAAGAATGATAAGAAGAAGAATGAAAAGAAGAAGAAGAAGAATGAAAAGAAGAATGAAAAGAAGAAGAAGAATGAAAAGAAGAATGAGAAGAATGAAAAGAAGAAGAAGAAGAATGAAAAGAAGAATGAAAAGAAGAAGAAGAATGAAAAGAAGAAGAATGAAAAGAAGAATGAAAAGAAGAAGAATGAAAAGAAGAATGAAAAGAAGAAGAAGAATGAAAAGAAGAAGAAGAAGAATGAAAAGAAGAATGAGAAGATTGAAAAGATTCTTCTTCTTCTTTTCATTCTTCTTTTCATTCTTCCTCTTCTTTTCATTCTTCTTCTTCTTCTTTTCATTCTTCTTTTCATTCTTCACATTCTTCTTTTCATTCTTCTCATTCTTCTTCTCATTCTTCTTTTCATTCTTCTTCTCATTCTTCTTTTCATTCTTCTTTTTCTTTTCATTCTTCTTTTCATTCTTCTCATTCTTCTTTTCATTCTTCTTCTCATTCTTCTTTTCATGAAGAAGAAAAGAAGAATGAGAAGAATGAAAAGAAGAATGAAAAGAAGAAGAATGAAAAGAAGAATGAGAAGAAGAATGAAAAGAAGAATGAGAAGAATGAAAAGAAGAATGAGAATAATGAAAAGAAGAATGAAAAGAAGAATGAAAAGAAGAAGAATGAAAAGAAGAAGAAGAATGAAAAGAAGAATGATAAGAAGAAGAATGAAAAGAAGAAGAAGAAGAAGAATGAAAAGAAGAATGAGAAGAAGAATGAAAAGAAGAATGAGAAGAATGAAAAGAAGAATGAGAAGAATGAAAAGAAGAATGAAAAGAAGAAGAAGAAGAATGAAAAGAAGAATGATAAGAAGAAGAATGAAAAGAAGAAGAAGAAGAAGAATGAAAAGAAGAATGAAAAGAAGAAGAAGAATGAAAAGAAGAATGAGAAGAATGAAAAGAAGAAGAAGAAGAATGAAAAGAAGAAGAAGAATGAAAAGAAGAAGAATGAAAAGAAGAATGAAAAGAAGAAGAAGAATGAAAAGAAGAAGAAGAAGAATGAAAAGAAGAATGAAAAAAGAATGAGAAGATTGAAAAGATTCTTCTTCTTCTTTTCATTCTTCTTTTCATTCTTCTTCTTCTTTTCATTCTTCTTCTTCTTCTTTTCATTCTTCTTTTCATTCTTCTCATTCTTCTTTTCATTCTTCTCATTCTTCTTCTCATTCTTCTTTTTATTCTTCTTCTCATTCTTCTTTTCATTCTTCTTCTTCTTTTCATTCTTCTTTTCATTCTTCTCATTCTTCTTTTCATTCTTCTTCTCATTCTTCTTTTCATGAAGAAGAAAAGAAGAATGAGAAGAATGAAAAGAAGAAGAAGAATGAAAAGAAGAATGAGAAGAAGAATAAAAAGAAGAATGAAAAGAAGAATGAGAAGAATGAAAAGAAGAATGAAAAGAAGAAGCATTCCAGTACAGCAAAAAGTGTATCTGCAGAGAGCTCCGCTATTTCTGACAGTTCTCTGACAGTTCCTTCACATGTACAGCGGTTGAAACATTGTATCTATTTATTTCCGAATAAAAACATCTGTATCCTAAATGGAAACAAATAGATACAATGTTTCAACCGCTGTACATGTGAAGGAACTGTCAGAGAACTGTCAGAAATAGCGGAGCTCTCTGCAGGGACACTTTTGCCGGCTGATCGGGAAAAATCCGATTCGCGCACCCGAAGTATGCTAATATTCGGATTCGACGCGAATCAAATTTTTCCTGAAATTCGAAACGAATTCCACTTCGCCTGGTTCGATTCGCTCATCTCTAGCCGCCGCCAATGGCGTGTAGCTGGTGGAAGAGACAAAAGAGTAGTCAGACAGGCCGGGTCAACAACAACAGGACAAAACAGTACAGGACAGCAGACGAGAATCACAGGTCACGAGCCGGGTTCAGCAACAGAGGGTCAGATCAAAGGAGAATACAAAGAATAGTCAAGTCACAAGCCGAATCAGATACCAGGAGAGTCACGAGAGTCAGAACAGAGTAATAGCAACACCAAGACACAAGACACAAGTGCAAAGAGCATGTGTGGGCCACAGGCTTATATGTCATCAGCCACACCCCTCTGGGGTATGGACCTCAGAGACCTGAAGGCATAAAAGGATTCCCACCATGCACAGCAGAATTCGAAGATGGACGCCAGCACATGGAGTAACATAACCTCAGGGAAAAGGTAGGACCTTGACAGTACCTCCTCCTCAAGGGCCCCTCCCCCTCCGCGGCTCAACAAAAGATTTCTGAGGAAAGCGGGTATGAAAAGCGTGGAGGAGGGCAGGAGCATGGACATCTGCGGAAGGAACCCATGAACGCTCCTCGGAACCATAACCGCGCCAATGAACCAGGAACTGTAATCGACCGCGCACCAATCGAGAGTCCAGGATCTGGCTCACCTCATACTCCTCATGGCCGTCAACCCGGACAGGACGGGGCCGAGTCAGAGAGGTAGTGAAGCGATTGCAGATCAGAGGTTTCAACAGGGAAACATGAAAGATATTGGAGATCCGCATCCCAGACGGAAGGGCAAGGGCATCGGCCACCGGATTCACTTTGCGGAGAATGCGGAAAGGACCGACAAAACGGGGAGCTAGTTTGGGTGTGGGCACCCGAAGATTGAGGTTGCGAGTAGACAACCACACCCGATCGCTGACCTGGTATGAAGGAGCGGGCAACCGTCTGCGATCAGCTTGGAACTTCTGGCGCTGAGCTGAGTCCCTCAAGGCCCTCTGGATCTGCCCCCATGAAGAACGCAGGGCAGCAAGATGGTTCTCCACAGCCTGAATGCCCTGTGGTGAGAACCTCTCAGGTAATACCGCGGGTTGGTACCCATAGTTGGCCATGAAAGGAGACATCCCGGAGGAGGAGTTGACCGCCGAGTTCCTGGCAAACTCTGCCCAAGGCAGGAGATCGGCCCAATCGTCCTGATGGTCAGAAATATAACACCGAAGGAATTGTTCTAAGGCCTGATTGGAACGCTCCGCAGCCCCATTGGACTGCGGGTGGTAGGCTGAGGAAAAGGAGAGACTAATACCCAACTGGGAGCAGAAGGCGCACCAGAATCTGGACACGAACTGACTCCCGCGGTCTGAGACAATCACCTTAGGCAACCCATGCAGGCAAAAAATCTCCCTGGAAAAGACTGTGGCCAGTTCTTGTGCTGTTGGTAATTTCCTGAGTGGAATGCAATGGCACATCTTGGAAAAACGATCGACGATCATGAGGATGACCGTATGACCCCGAGACACCGGGAGGTCTACAATAAAGTCCATACCTAGGTGTGACCAGGGGCGCTCCCCATTGGGAATGGGTTGCAGAAGACCCAAAGGGAGATGCCGTGGAGACTTATTCTGGGCACAGATCGAACATGCTGCTACATAAGAGGCAATGTCGGCACAGAGGGTTGGCCACCAGAATAAGCGAGAGACGACCCAACACAGCTGGTTCTTCCCCGGGTGCCCAGCAGTTTTGGCGTTATGGTAGGTACGCAGCAGGCGGGTGCGCAATCCCTCGGGAACAAAACATCTACCCTCCGGCTTCCCGGGAGGAGCATCAGTCTGAGCCGCCAAAATCTGCTCCCCAAGAGGAGAGGTCAGACTGGTTCGAATGGCAGCCAGGATCTGATCTGGAGGTATAACTGAGATTGGCTCCGAGTCTTCCCTGGACAACTCGGAGTATTGCCGTGATAACGCATCAGCCCTGACATTCTTGGAACCAGGCAAATATGAAACCACATAGTTGAAGCGTGACAAGAACAGAGCCCATCTGGCCTGGCGGGGTGTCAATCTCTTGGCCTCCGAAAGATAAGTCAGGTTCTTGTGATCGGTAAGAATGAGGACCGGAACCGAGGAACCCTCGAGCAGGTGCCTCCATTCCTTGAGAGCCAGAATGATGACCAACAACTCCCGATCTCCAATCTGGTAGTTGCACTCTGCAGAGGAAAGCTTCCTGGAGTAGAACCCGCAGGGAAGTAGGGGTCCATCGGGCGACCGACGCTGAGACAGGAGAGCCCCTACTCCCGTCTCGGAAGCATCAACCTCGAGGACGAAGGGCAACCCAGGATTGGGATGCGAAAGAATCGGAGCTGAAGCAAAGGCGGCTTTCAGAGCCTCGAAAGCTATGATGGCCTCAGATGGCCACTCGTGAGGGTTACTCCCCTTCTTGGTTAGGTCAGAGAGAGGCTTTGCCAATGTGGAGAAGTTCCTGATGAACTTCCGATAGTAGTTGGCAAAACCCAGAAAGCGCTGAATGGGCCGAAGACCATTGGGACGAGGCCACTGCAGAACTGCTGCAACCTTCTGAGGGTCCATGGAAAATCCCTCCGCGGAAATTATGTAGCCCAAAAAGGCAACTTGGGATCGATGGAACTCGCACTTCTCGAGTTTACAAAAGAGTTTGTTCTCACGTAATCGTTGCAGCACCTGCTTGACATCCTGGACATGAGACTCCATGGAGGTAGAGTAAACCAAGATGTCATCCAGGTAAACCACTACGCACTGCTGCAACAAGTCACGAAGGACATCGTTTATGAATTCCTGAAAAACCGCAGGCGCGTTACACAATCCGAAGGGCATCACCAGGTATTCGTAGTGCCCGGTTCTGGTGTTAAACGCGGTCTTCCACTCATCCCCCTGTCTGATCCGTACGAGGTTGTACGCCGCCCTAAGGTCGAGTTTGGTAAAGACTGTTGCCCCCTTAAGGCGGTCGAACAACTCAGAAATCAAAGGAATTGGGTATGCATTTTTAATGGTAATCCGATTGAGACCCCTATAATCGATGCAGGGCCTCAATTCCCCACCTTTCTTCTCTACGAAAAAAAAACCTGCTGTTTCTTTTAGCTGGGGGGGAAGTGACAGCTGAATCTCTGAGCTATAGTGAAGGGAGAAAAAAGCAGTAATTACATTTAAAAACCGGCACTGACCTATAGTGACATCAACTTTTTTTTCTACTTTTTTCTGACCTTCGGGACAGATTAATTGGTTTTCCCTGCATTCCTATGGGAACCACATTTCAGTTTATAATTTTTTTGCAAAATGAAACGTCCCGGAGAAAGCATTAAATTCGTAAACCGAGGTACACCTGAATGTAACATTCAATAGTAGCGGTGATGTACTGTGCAAAACTGCTCGCCCTTGTACCTCCTGCCTCCAACACTTCTCACCTCTGCACTCCCTGGAACCCTAATTCCACGCTGCTCCCCCTGCAATCCTCTTCCAACGCTTCTCACCTCTGCACCCCCTGGAACCCTAATTCCACACTGCTCCCCCTGCAATCCTCTTCCAGCACTTCTCACCTCTGAGCTCCCTGGAACCCTAATTCCACACTGCTCCCCCTGCAATCCTCCTCCAACACTTCTCTCCTCTGCACTCCTGGAACCCTAATTCCACACTGCTCCCCCTGCAATCCTCTTCCAACGCTTCTCACCTCTGCACCCTATGGAACCCTAATTCCACACTGCTCCCCCTGCAGTCCTCTTCCAACACTTCTCACCTCTGCACTCCCTGGAACCCTAATTCCACACTGCTCCCCCTGCAATCCTCTTCCAACGCTTCTCACCTCTGCACCCCCTGGAACCCTAATTCCACACTGCTCCCCCTGCAATCCTCTTCCATCACTTCTCACCTGTGAGCTCCCTGGAACCCTAATTCCACACTGCTCCCCTGCAATCCTCTTCCAACGCTTCTCTCCTCTGCACCCCCTGGAACCCTAATTCAACACTGCTCCCCCTGCAATCCTCTTCCAACGCTTCTCACCTCTGCACCCTATGGAACCCTAATTCCACACTGCTACCCCTGCCATCCTCTTCCAACACTTCTCACCTCTGCACCCCCTGGAACCCTAATTCCACACTGCTCCCCCTGCAATCCTCCTCCAATGCTTCTCAGCTCTGCACTCCCTGGAACCCTGGTTCCTTCAATACTGTCCCCCCCCCCCCCCCCGAAATCTTCTTCAAGTACTTCTGATCCAGCACTGATCATGCACTCTCTTCCAAGATTGCTCAGAACCGGAACATGCCGGATATCCTCAGCAATCTACTGTATCATTTATGCGATCTGCAGTTGCCTATCAACTTACATTTTTTTATGGTTTTCTTAGAAGTGCTAAGCCTAGCACACATGATCAGAAAATCGTATGGAAATTCCCGCTTTTTAAGCGATCGTACGATAATCTGATCGTCCGTACACAGCTATATGAAGGGACGAAATGTGTCTCATATGATATCAGATTGTAAGATTTAAAGTGTACAGTTTTCATTCGGAAATACAATACAAATACATGACATCACTCCAGAATTTTCTTTCTGTTGTACAAGAATGTTCGTAACGTTGGCAGCCTCTTCACTTTCGATATGAGACTAGGACGCAACCCCCCCCAAAAAAAACAGACGATCATTCGTCCAATATTCTCATTGTGTATACGGGGCTTTAGTTTTGTGGGCTGTGACCAAACTGTACTCTCAGAAGTAACCATTTTCATTTTTAAAGCCTCTCATTATCTGGCAGTGTTGACATTGAAGAGTACAAAAGCATCTTGGCGATGATTACTGCTGTCGATGAGATAAACCAGAACCCCGATCTCCTGTCCAATGTCACCCTGGGCTATCATATATTTAGTACTTGTTCTGATCCAATGAAAACTTTGGGATATGTCATGAAGATATTGTCTGGAGAGAAGGAAGCTCCCAACTATTACTGTAAGAGAGACGGAGAAGTGGCCGGTTTTATTGGTGACAGTACTTTCTATTCGAATAATGCGATGGCCCAATTGCTCAGTCTGTATCGGTATACACAGGTAAGTGATCACTTCCATATATTATATATGTGTAGCACTACAACAACTTGGATGGGGTCTAGGGGTATGTGGGATGCCCAAGGAACTGTAGAACTTGAGGACAACTTCTTAGCACACACTGTACAAAATGTGGAACAAACATCAGCAACAGCTAATTTAAGGAGCACTGAGTCCCCTTTGTTGTACCTCCTCAGACCCCAGATACCTCCTCAGACCCTAGATGAATCCTTTCTCTTTCACCCGGCTGTCCTGAGGCTATCCCTGGGCAAGGGATTCTAATATCTGCAATTAAGTAGTCCCAGATGAGAACAAGTTGGGTGTTGCACCTGACTGCCCGCTCCCTTTTGTGGCCCAGGGGGTGGAGGAGTTCTCATACTGTCCTGTCCTGTAGCTTGGTGGGTTGGTAGCTGCTTTCAAACCTTATGCTGGGCTAGCTCCTTCCCTGCTGACAGGTTGTCCTCCCTAGGAGACTTGTGGCACAGTGGAGATCCTTCTGTCCAGCATCCAGCCAGTAGGTAGGCTCCCCTCCCTGGGGCCTTCTCCTGGGCTCCACACTCCAGCACCTTCTCTCAGTCCATCTTCCACCAGACTCCAACAACAAACCCTGCTGCTCAGGCTCTGCCACATTTAAGGGCTGTCCTTGACCACACTACCTGGCCTCTTGCCTGAGGATTGGCCAAGTTCCCCTAAATATGCAAATCTGGGCCTACTCCCCTCCTCCACCCCTCTTCCAGAAAGTGCCAGAAGTTTCTGGAAAGATGGGAGGGCTCCAGAAGCCCTAACCTGTAGAGCCTCCCAGCTTGTCCTGAGGTGAACTCACTACCTCATTCCCAGGCTGGCTCATCCTAGGCCGCTTCTCTAACAAAAATCCTATCTAGCTAGCCTAGAAGGGGCTACATATGTATTATGGCGTGTTCAATAGATGGCTCTGTACAGTCTGTGTGGAATATTTTAGATTTACTTTTCCAGAATGAGTGCAGATCAGAATACCAGAAATTTGAATATTTGCTGTACACAGAACATTGCAACTTGGGGGGATTATTCAGTGATTATTATCCACAAATCCTTCTGGGTCCACCATTTTGTTTAACAGGTTTAGTTGCTTGAATGAGAGAACACTCCAGGTGGCATGAACTCAGCATGTTCGTTTGGTAGTGTGACGGGAGGTAGGCAGGACAGAACACAAGCACTCCTGGGCCCGCAGTATGGGCAGTAAAGTAGCAGGTACTTTCCCTGAATCCCGGGTATTAGCAGCGTATTTGGTGGGTAATAATCCTCCCAGGGCCAGCGGGTAATAATCCTCCCGATCCTACTCTGTTTAATGTAGAGTGCCAGTGGGTAATAATCCCCCCCAATCCTACTCTGTTTAATGCAGAGTGCCAGCGGGTAATAATCCTCCTGATCCTGCTCTGTTTCATGCAGAGTGCCAGCGGGTAATAATCCCCACGATCCTACTCTGTTTAATGCAGAGTGCCAGCGGGTAATAATCCTCCCGATCCTACTCTGTTTAATGCAGGGTGCCAGCGGGTAATAATCCTCCCGATCCTACTCTGTTTAATGCAGAGTGCCAGCGGGTAATAATCCTCCTGATCCTGCTCTGTTACATGCAGAGTGCCAGCAGGTAATAATCCCCCCCGATCCTAAGTCTTTGCAGAGTGGCTGCGGGGGTCTTGCCTCTGCATTGACCTCCCAGCAGCTGCGCAGCAGACATAACAACCTGGGACGCTCCCCACCGGCCTTCTTAAGGCTGGTGTAGGACGCTCCTGGTCATCCTGGTAACCATGGACGGCGTACCTTGTCGCCCGGCAATGAGGCATGCCCCCTTAACACGGGCTGCACTCTCGAGAGCGCGGCCTTTGTCAGTCAGCGAGTGCAGGTGCGGGAAACTCCTGTGCCTGCGCTGCACTCGTCGGGGCCGTGCGGCATCAGGTTGACTGCCGCGGCCCGGGACATCCCTGCGTGAGGTCTGCCCCACTCTGCCGGTATGGCTGGAGAAGTGTGACCCTCACTGCAGGGAACTATCTTCCCCCCTCCTGCTGCATCTATATGGGGAAAGATAGTGAGGGAGAGGTGACAGGAGTCACACCTCTCATCCTGGACAGCGGGGCTTCAAAGGGCCATGACAGGATGAGAGGGGCGGTGGAGGGGAGGTGAGCCAGGGGAGAGCGCCTAGCCTGGCACACCATGACAGGTAGGTTTTTAGAATTGCCTTTGGATCTATTGCCCAAAATATTAGCTCAGCAATAGGGAGATGTAAGAAAATAAGCTGTGCCATTTGTGGAAGTCTCCTTTATGTAGTTGTTTTTACACAAATCAGAATTGAATGTATCTGGACATCTGCTGGCATTATTTTGATTAGCACAAAAATTACTACTATTACTGAAATAATCATCCCCCAAGACCGTACTCAGTAGAGTAGTCAATGACTTCCATCACATTAATCATCCTCACGAGGTGCCATCAATATTTCCAATTTGAAATCTCTCCATCCATGGATGGAAGCTTTAAACAAAGTCCATCCCACACCGTGAATCCCTTGCAGGTGACATATTGGGATGGTGGGACACAAGTGGAGTTTTGACAGATCCAAGAAGAAAAAGTAGAAGTGCTTGCAATAAAAATCTTAGCTTCCCAGCACCAGTGGAAATTTGGCCAGCACAGGAACCAGTACAGGAAACAGTACAAGAAGTAAATATAGCACAAATTGTGGGGGGGGGGGTGTCCAAGATGGCATTCTGAGAAGGTGCACCTTCACAAAGCTCTGTGATATGATCTCAGCTCTTATTAATCCCTGCAGTGCATTGTGTCCCCCGTAGCCTGTTTCTGCACCTCTGTTCCCTGCTCCACAGATTTGCAGAGTGGGCACCGATCCCGAGTCTGTAGTCTGGTGGGATACACTAGTGACTTGGTGCTGTCAGTCCCATTCAGCCTGTTCTGCCTCAGTAACAAGCTTTATCCAGAGATCCTGGCTGGGAGGTGAAGGAAACTAGAGTCTTGTAGAGTGGGAATCGCTCCTCAGCCTAAAGCCCCAGTGGGAGACATTGGAGGCTCTGTGGAGTGGTCTCTGCTGCTCTCTATCCTTCTGAAGCAGTTAGTTCCCCTCAACCTGGGTCAAACTTCTCCTTACCCCACCTCCTCAAGAGACTAGTTGGGAGGGAAGAGACACTGCTGCCTTGATTTGTAGAGCTTCTGTTTTCTGCCTCATACTCTTGATTTAATCTTTTTGCAGCAGTGATAACATGCCTACCCCCCTCTAAAGACCAGTATTCTCAGAGAAGGTAGGGGAGATGTCGCCAGATGCGCATATTCTTTTTGGTGTTTTTCAAATTGATGATCAATTTTGTTTTTTTGTCTGTGCTGCCCCAGCTCCTCGGGTCTTGTGCTCCTCAGAAAGGAATAAGAGACGGTCATCAGCTAGGGAGGACCAACATTCCCGGGGAAGGTCAGAGACCTTGTGTTCCCGTTTAGCCACTAGGGGTCAGTGTTCCCCATCACGATATGGCAGGGATTCGCATTATGACCAACCCAGACCAGGGGGATGCTGGGCATGCCCTAGAAGAGCCATGCTGGGCAAGATGGATTGTGAGACTTGCTTCAAAGAAGCAACCAAACACCAAGAGCCCGATAAGGCTGAGATGGTATCGCTAATGAAGCAGGCATTTGATGAGATGTTAAAGGTGTTTCCTCTGAGGATGAGGGCCATTATGATGGTTTTGATTGTGCCTTGGTCCAGCCTTTCTTGAAAGAGATTAGGCAGAAAGAGATCTGCATTGGGAAGACGCCGGGGAAGAACCGCTGAAGAAGCAGAGGAGGTTTTTCATGAACATGAAAAAGGAGGGCATGAATTTCCCATGGCAGAAATTCAGAACATAATTACGGATGAGTGGAACCAAGTGGCTAAGAGAATCTCTTTTAAAAATAGGTTCACAAAGCTATACCCCTTCAAGGCGGGGGAGTATTAAGAGTTTGGAGGAGCCTCCGGTGGTGGACGCAGCACTTATGTGCCTTGCTAGACATATAACCCATCTGCTAGATGATGCAGTGACATTCAGGGATGTGTTGGATAGAAGAGTGGATGTGGATCTTAAAAAGATTTACACATTTGCTGGTGAGACGTGTAGACCTTCTATGGCTTTGGCAGCTATTTTGAAGGCCATGGAGTCCTGGGTTCAGAAGTCAGAAGTGGCAGTGGGAAGTGACCTGAGCAAAGCTGAGGTCTTGGCCTCCTTTGCCAATTTGAAGCTAACAGCTTCTTTTATAACGGAGGCATCCATTGACCTAATTAAGATATTGGCCAGGATCATGATTAATGCAGTGACAGCCAGCAGAGCCCTATGGCTGAGACCCTGGGTGGTCAACCCAGCCTCCAAGCATTTGAGGGGCAGTCCCCATTGGAAATAAATTTGACACTGCCATCACAAAAGCCACAGGGGGGAAGTCGGGATTTATTCCCCAGGATCAGAGGCTCCTGCGCAGAAGAGGTGTCCCAGAAGTCTTTTTGACTATCGGCCAGCTCACACTTGTCAAGTTCCATCAGGTGTGAGCACAAAAGGTCCAAGTTCCATCAGGTGTGAGCACAAAAAGAGCCTTGGGTAATTTCCACCATCCAGTTCTGCCATGCTTGGAAGTTCCTGAGGAATCCCTGCAGAATCTTTGTCCCGACAAAATTACCTTTGGCAAAAAAAAAGCAGGAGGTTTTATGAAAATGCATAGAAACCCTCCTCAACCAGGAAGTGATAGTTGCAGTACTCTGGCAAGAATGTTTTTCTGGAATCTACTAGCCTCTGTTCCTAGTATGGAAGAAGTCGGGAGCATTGAGACCAGTGATAGAACCTCAGGAGGCTCAACATGTACAGTGAAGGAAATGCGTATTTGCTCCCCGGCTGATGTTGAATGTTTGACCACTCACAAAGAAATGATCGGTCTAACAATGGAATGTTCGGTGTATTGTAACACTGAGAGACAGCAACAACAAATTCAGCAGAAATGCATGTCTAACAAATGATGACTGATTTGCATGTTCATGAGGGAAATAAGGATTTGATCCCCTATCATTCAGCAGGATTTCTGGCTCCCAGGTGTCTTTCATACAGGTAACAAGCTGAGATTAGAAGCAGTCTCTTAAAGGGAGTGCTGCTAATCTCATTGTGTTACCTGTATAAAAGACACCTGTCCACAGGAGCAATCAAACCATCAGATTCAAAACTCTCCACCATGGCAAAGACCAAAGAGCTGTCCAAGGATGTCAGGGACAAGATTGTAGACCCACACAAGGCTGGACTGGGCTACCAAACTATGGCCAAGCAGCTTGGTGAGAAGGTGACAACAGTTGGTGCAATCATTCACAAATGGAAGAAACACAAAACAAGTGTCAGTCTCCCTAGGTCTGGTGCACCATGCAAGATCTCACCTCGTGGAGTGTCAATGATCATGAGAACAGTGAGGAATCATCCCAGAACTACACGTGAGGATCTTGTCAATGGTCTCCAGGTAGCTGGGACCACAGTCACCAAGAAAACAATTGGTAACACACTACGCCGACAAGGACTGAAATCCTGCAGTGCCCGCAAGGTCCCTCTGCTCAAGAAAGCACATGTCCAGGCCCGTCTGAAGTTTGCTACTGAACATCTGAATGATGCTGAGAAGGACTGGTTGAAAGTGTTGTGGTCAGATGAGACCAAAATCGAGCTCTTTGGCATCAACTCAACTCGCCGTGTTTGGAGGAGGAGAAATGCTGCCTATGACCCCAAGAACACCATCCCAACTGTGAAACATGGTGGTGGAAACATTCTGCTTTGGGAAGTATTTTTCTGCTAAGGGGACAGGACAACTGCACCACATCAAAGGGACGATGGGCGGGGCAATGATGGTGAGAACCTTCTTCCCTCAGCCAAGGCATTGAAAATGGGTCCTGGATGGATGTTCCAGCATGACAATGACCGAAAACACACGGCCAAGGCAACAAAGGAGTGGCTCCAGAAGAAGCAGATTAAGGTCCTGGAGTGGCCTAGCCAGTCTCCAGACCTTAATCCCATTGAAAATCTGTGGAGGGAGCTGAAAGTTCGAGTTGCCAAACGTCAGCCACCAAACCTTAATGACTTGGAGAGGATCTGCCAAGAGGAGTGGGCCAAAATCCCTCCTGAGATGTGTGCGAACCTGGTGGCCAACTCCAGGAAACGTCTGACCTCTGTGATTGCCAACAAGGGATTGGCCACCAAGTACTAAGTCATGTTTTGTGAAGGGGATCAAATCCTTCTTTCCCTCATGAACATGCAGATCAGTCATCATTTGTTAGACGCATTTCTGCTGAATTTGTTGTTGTATTCTGTCTCTCAGTGTCACACCAAACATTCGATTTTTAGACCGATCATTTCTTTGTGAGGGGCGAACATTCAAAGTCAGGAGGGGAGCAAATACACATTTCCTTCTCTGTACATCTCGGCCCAAATTTATGAAGAACAATTATGTATTTGCAAACTTTTATAACAGAACGTTTTTTCAAAATAATTTTTTTTATGTTTTGTTAATTTAGCAAAAGATAAAATTCCCAGTGGTGATTAAATACCACCAAAAGAAAGCTGTAGTTGTGTGACCAAAATGATAATATTTTTTTTGAGTGCAGTGTTGCATGACCGCGCAATTGTCATTCAAAGTGTGACAGCGCTGAAGGCTGAACATTGGCCTGGGCATGAAGGGGTTAAAAGTGCCCAGTATTGAAGGGGTTAAGGACAGTGGATATCAGGGAGGACTTACTGTTTTACAGCAGCCTATTCCCCCTGAGGTCATCACAGAGGACAAGGGGGCGCGCTTTACGTCTGGAGGAAAATAAATGTCATCTCCAAACACGGGAAGGTTTCTTCACAGTAAGAGCTGTGAGAATGTGGAATAGACTTCCTCCAGAGTTGGTTGTGGCCAGCTCAGTGGATTGCTGGAGGAAAGTCCTGGATTCTTTCTTGGATACACAGAATATAACTGGATATAACATTTATGGGGAAAGTTGATCCAGGGAATATCCGATTGCCTCTCGGGGGATCAGGAAGGAATTTTTTTCCCATGCAAGAGCAAATTGGATCGTGCTTTGCTGGGGTTTTTTTGCCTTCCTCTGGATCAAATGTGGGTATAGGAATATAACTTTTTTTCTATGGTTGAACTGGATAGACTTTTGTCTTTTTTCAGCCAGACTAACTATGTAACTATGTAGCCTTAGAATGAGGAGTTGTTGTAGGTGAATTAAGGGCTGAATGTGAGGGTGTAGAAGGTAAGTAGGCATCGTGTGCCGTCATCTATTTAGATCTCTAGGATATAAATTCTGGCAAGTACTTCTTTTTATTAGAACAGAAAAAATAAATATAGTTACATAGTTAGTCTGGCTGAAAAAAGACTAAAGTCCATCCTAATATGATAGAGATCTTTGTGTGTCATTTATATATTTTCTTTGTTTGAATAATAATAATAACATCCCATGAAAATATCTCCCAACGTATCATCCAGCTTAGTTATCGAGTCACTCACCCTCCCCGGAGTGATGGAAGAATGTATCCAACTTTATTCCGTATGACACCAGACAGTCGGGCCTATTATACGGCTGTTGTACATTTCCTGAAGCATTTTGGGTGGAACTGGGTTGGAATAATAACATCATTGGATGGCACCGGTGTTGATGAGTCCCAAGAACTGAGCAGGATGATGAGCCAACATGGGATCTGCACAGAATATATCTTTCACACCATTTTAACTGGTGAAGATCAATATCAGCAATTAAAGATGATGAATGAATCAAGAGCTAAAGTCGTGGTAATGTGTGGAACTGTCTCAGCGCGCTTTTCTTATTTTGTTTATTATATACCTTCTGCTATAGAAAATATCACATTTATTTTCCCGCCGTCGTGGAGTAAAGTCTTAGATGCTCATTATGGTGTTTATACACTAATCAGCTGCAGCTTCATATTTCAGTGGCCACAAATGAAAAGCGTGAACTTCAATCATCGTGGTGTCGGTGTCAGCTTCTCCAGCTGCTTAACTGACCCAATACTGGAAGATATTTGGATTTCTGTGCTTCGGTGCCTTTCCCCAAATCCGGACAAAAATGACTATTTTCAGTTAGACCCTGAGCTCTCTCTCAGACATTGTACAGATGGAAATGATATTTCTGAAGTATTTTTTAATTATACATCTATACCTTCCTATGCATACAGGGCTGTGTATGTTCTGGCCCACGCTCTACATGGAATGTACACGAAGAAAATACAATCTGAACAAACTGGATTCCAGCACAGAGTGAGTTGGATAATAAGTGCTTATGTTACTCGGGGGCGTATTTACTACAAGGTAAACAAGACATTTGCCTAGGGTGGCTTTTTTTTAGGGGGGCAGCACTGGCCCCTGGAGGAGGGACATGGGGACCAGGTGGGATCCGAGAGAGGCTGAGGGCTGCTCGATGGTGTATGCAGAGTCCCACTGTCATTCCTGGGGATGGCCAGAGCTGTGAAGGTGATTGAAGGCTGTGTCTTCACCTTCACAGCTCTGGACATCCCCCCCACCATGGAGAGAGCCTGATGGTGACCAACAACACCCCTGCTCCACCCCCACCTGAGAGAGCCTTCCACTAACACCGCCCAGACAGAAAAAAAGACACTCACCTTCACAGCTCTGGACATCCCCCCACGGAGAGAGCCTGACGGTGACCAACAACATCCCTGCTCCACCCCCACCTGAGAGAGCCTTCCACTAACACCCCCTGACAGAAAAAAATACAGTCACCTTCACAGCTCTGGACATCCCCTCAGTGTCCTCCACCCCTCTCTGCCAATCCCTCCACTGGCCTCCACTCAGTGTCCTCCACCCCTCTCTGCCAATCCCTCCACTGGCTTCCCATTGCCCAATGGATAAAATTCAAAACATTAACAATAACATATAAAGCCATTTATAACTCTGCCCCAAATTACATCACCAATCTTGTCTCCAAATATCGCCCAAACCATCCTCTCCGTTTCTCGCACAACCTCGTGCTCTCTAGCTCCCTTGTCTCCTCCTCCCATGCTTGTCTCCAGGACTTCTCCAGAGCTTCCCTCATACTCTGGAACTCTATTGCCTACTCTGCTCACTTTTAGTTGATCTCTGAAAACCTATCTCTTCAGGGAAGCCTATCCTGCCTCAGCTAATAATGGAATCTTCTACTCTTCCAACCAGTCCATCCCCCACAGTTATTACCTTTTGTACCACCAGCCCCTCCCTCTCAGATTATAAACTCCCAGGATCAGGCCCCTCCTATCCCTCTTGTATTGAACTGTATTGTTGCTGTATTGTCTCCCGTTTTATTGCAAAGCTATCACGTACCTGGTGATGGAGGCCAATGGAGAAAGGGCTTCCCTTGCGGCTAAGTTCCAGACTCCCCTGAGAGTGGGACATCGGGAGTCAGGCCCAAAGTGGCACAGTTCACCTGTAGGAGTGCTGGTTGGTGGTCCACCCAGAAGCGCAGCTGATGTATAGAGATAGGTCTGCATACAGGAGGAGCCTGTGCGTAGTATGTAAGCTCTTCTGGGATTTGGATGTTTATTGGATGGTCGGTTCAAGCCAAGGTCAGGTACCAGGTGGGAATCAGCGCAGATGTAGTCAGATGAGATAGCCGAGGTCATACACAGAGGAGAGAGAGAGTATCTGTAAGCCAATCCAAGGTCAGATCAGGGGTTAAACAGAGTAGACAGGTCCAGGAGCAAGCCAAGTCAGTATCAGGAAATCACAGGAAACAGGAACAGGGCACGGGGAGCTAGAGATCATCCAGCAACTTGAGGAAGTAATGAGCCTCCTTTTAAAGGCCATGTGGCACAAAACTGAGGCTGATGTGTGCTTCTGCGGCCATGCAGAGTACTGTCAGAAATGTCAGATCTTCCAGAACTTCTGCCGTGGACAGGACCCTGACAAAAGCGCTGAGCAAACTGTTGGCGCCATAAATCCTGCATAATAATAATATCTTGGATCTAACCACTTTGTATTTTTTAATTAGACTTTAATTTCAGAACCTTTATACCTGTATATAGTAATGTGAGTATTTCTGTCTTCCATGAAAAGCTGCACAAATATGTGAGAAATGTTCATTACACCGACCCAGACGGAGGCGAGATCTACTTCAATGAGAGAAGAGAAATTCCAACCGATCTTATTGTACAGAGCGGCCTTTATATAAACAATATATCTTTTCCTCAAAGCAAAATTTCCATTTTTCAAGACCCGGATTTTGTACCCAAAATGTTTGATATGAGTAACATCTTCTGGAAAAATGGCAACGTAAGAAATGACTTCAATATTTTCTGTTCATATCATTTGCTGAGGAGGTTCATAATTAGGATTTCTAGGAATTTGTGTCCTTGTTTTAAGATATTCCAGCAAATACGTATGTTCATGAAAGGGGTCATTCTTGGAGTCGGTGAAGGTTGTTAACTGCCATCATTTTGTGCAAAGTTTCCTATAAGTGATCTATTTCCTATTTTATGTATGTACAGTCAGGTCCATAAATATTGGGACATTGACACATTTTTGGCTCTATACACCACCACTATAAATTTGAAATGAAACAAACAAGATGTGCTTTAACTGCAGACCGTCAGCTTTAATTTGAGGGTATTTACATCCAAATCAGGTGAACGGTGTAGGAATTACAACAGTTTGCATATGTACCTCCCACTTGTTAAGGGACCAAAAGTAATGGGACAGAATAATAATTATAATTCAAACTTTCACTTTTTAATACTTGGTTACAAATCCTTTGCAGTCAATGACAGCCTGAAGTCTGGAACGCATAGACATCACCAGACGCTGGGTTTCATCCCTGGTGATGCTCTGCCAGGCCTCTACTGCAACTGTCTTCAGTTCCTGCTTGTTCTTGGGGCATTTTCCCTTCAGTTTTGTCTTCAGCAAGTGAAATGCATGCTCAATCGGATTCAGGTCAGGTGATGGACTTGGCCATTGCAGAACATTCCACTTCTTTGGTTGCTTTTGCAGTCTGCTTTGGGTCATTGTCCATCTGCACTGTGAAGCGTCCAATGAGTTCTGAAGCGTTTGGCTGAATATGAGCAGATAATATTCCCGAAACACTTCACAATTCATCCGGCTGCTTTTGTCAGCAGTCACATCATCAATAAATACAAGAGAAGCAGTTCCATTGGCAGCCATACATGCCCACGCCATGACACTACCACCACCATGCTTCACTGATGAGGTGGTATGCTTAGGATCATGAGCAGTTCCTTTCCTTCTCCATACTCTTCTCTTCCCATCACTCTGGCACAAGTTGATGTTGGTCTCATCTGTCCATAGGATGTTGTTCCAGAACTGTGAAGGCTTTTTTACATGTCGTTTGGCAAACTCTAATCTGGCCTTCCTGTTTTTGAGGCTCACCAATGGTTTCTATCTTGTGGTGAACCCTCTGTATTCACTCTGGTGAAGTCTTCTCTTGATTGGTGACTTTGACACACATACACCTACCTCCTGGAGAGTGTTCTTGATCTGGCCAACTGTTGTGAAGGGTGTTTTCTTCACCAGGGAAAGAATTCTTCGGTCATCCACCACAGTTGTTTTCCGTGGTCTTCCGGGTCTTTTGGTGTTGCTGAGCTCACCGGTGCGTTCCTTCTTTTTTAGAATGTCCCAAACAGTTGTTTTGGCCACGCCTAATGTTTTTGCTATCTCTCTGATGGGTTTGTTTTGTTTTTTCAGCCTAATGATGGCTCGCTTCACTGATAGTGACAGCTGTTTGGATCTCATCTTGAGAGTTGACAGCAACAGATTCCAAATGCAAATAGCACACTTGGAATGAACTCTGGACCTTTTATCTGCTCATTGTAATTGGGATAATGAGGGAATAACACATACCTGGCCATGGAACAGCTGAGAAGCCAATTGTCCCATTACTTTTGGTCCCTTAACCATTAGCCGCCCGGCCAATGGCCGTTTGGCGGCTTGAAAAGCGCTGCAGCTTTCCGGGTGCACGCCATTTGGCGTGCTCCCGCACATGCGCGGTTTGCGCGGTTGCAGAGCGACGCAGCAGTGCGATCTGTCACCGCCCGTGCACCTCGGACACGGCCGATGACAGATCCGAGTACCGGCTCCCGTTGCCGGTACCATGTGACCTGCTGTGACCAATAACAGCAGGTCACATGACAGTTGTATACAATGGATGGCTTCATTCATGATGCCATCCATTGTATACTAGTGCCTAGCTGTGAATGGTCACAGCTAATCACATGCACATGTCATGTGATTAGCTGTGACCAAATCACAGCTAAGCACAAAAAAAAAAAAAAAAAAAAAGCTGAATGAATCGATTTCATTCAGGTAAATGCTTGCTTATAGCAAAGTCATTCTTTGCTATAAGCAAATTGTGTAAAAAAAAAAAATACTGATCACTTCCCCAAAGTAGTACAGTGTTACTATGGTAACATTGTACTATTTTGGTCATAGTAAAATATGAAAAAAAATCTTTAAAAAAATTAAAAAAAATGTAATAAAAAATTAAATATAATAAAAAAATAAAAATAAATTTAAAAAAAATATATATATATATATTTTTTTCATACTGTCACCAGTCAGTGTCGCTGTTCACCGCCATGCCAGTTATATGATGATGCTGTACTGCACTGGTGACAGTATGTAAAAAAAAAAATAGTGAAAATAATTTTTTTAATTTTTTCATTTTCCGAAAAATTATGACAAAAAAATACAACTTCAAAAAACTCGCCATGCCTCTTATGAAGTACGTCGGACTGTCTACTCTGCAAAAAGGGGTCATTTGGGGGATATCTGTACTGTCCTGACATTTGGGGGATATCTGTACTATTCTGACATTTGGGGGATATCTGTACTGTTCTGATATTCTTGGACCTCAAGAAATTAGATTGGCTGTCAGTACTTCAGGATTGATCAATATTCAGATCTATCCCATAGTTTGTGAACTCTATAACTTTCCTACAGATAAATAATACATCCTAATTTGGGTTATTTTCACCAAAGACATGTAGCAGAATACATCTCGGCCTAAATTTATGAAGAACAATTATTTATTTGTAAACTTTTATAACAGAAACAAAGAAAAATGTGTTTTTTTTTCAAAATGTTTGGTCTTTTTTTGTTAATTTAGCAAAAAATAAAAACCCCAGCGGTGATTAAATACCACCAAAAGAAAGCTCTAGTTGTGTGAAGAAAATGATCAAATTTTAGTTTGGGTACAATGTTGTATGACCGCGCAATTGTCATTCAAAGTGTGAGAGCGCTGAAACCTGAAAACTGGCCTGGGCAGGAAGGTGTAAAATTGCACGGTATTGAAACGGTTAACAAGTGGGAGGTACATATGCAAACTGTTGTCATTCCTACACCGTTTACCTGATTTGGATGTAAATACCCTCAAATTAAAGCTGACGGTCTGCAGTTAAAGCACATCTTGTTTGTTTCATTTCAAATCCATAGTGGTGGTGTATAGAGCCAAAAATGTTAGAATTGTGTCCATGTCCCAATATTTATGGACCTCGCTGTATGTGTTATGAAATAAAGTTGTCATAGAAGGTAATGAGGTCTGTAAATCTCTGACATACAGTATGACACGGGATATAATTATTAAATAAAACAGCAGCATTTAAATCAGGACATTATTAGTAATACATCCAATTGGGCCCTCAAAGCAGTTCAGGATGTCCATGAAATGTATAAAAGAAATATAAATGGATAGAAAATAAATCTAACTGGGCAGCTCTTTGTGTTTTCCATGTTGCTGGTGAACATAAATTCCATAAGAACATTTTGAACCCCCTAGAGGTGTCTCCTGGATAAATGGTGACTGATCTAATGTGACCAAACAAGAATGTATCTTCAAGTTGGTGACAGATTATATACAGTGACATGAGTGTGTGTAACAGTTGTGATTTACACTCACCGGCCACTTTATTAGGTCCACCTGTTCAATTGCTTGGTAATACAAATTGCTAATCAGCCAATCACATGGAAGAAACTCAATGCATTTAGGCATCTAAACGTGGTGAAGACATCTTGCTAAAGTTCAAACCGAGCATCAGAATGGGGAAGAAAGGGGATTTAAGTGACTGTGAACGTGGCATGCATGTTGGTGCCAGACGGGTTGGTCTTTTCAAAAACTGCTGATCTATTGGGATTTTCTCGCACAACCATCCCTGGGGATTACAGAGAATGGTCCAAAAAAGAGAAAATATCCAGTGAGTGGCAGTTGTGTGGAGGAAAATGCCTTCTTGATGTCAGAGGTCAGAGGATAACGGGCAGACTGGTTTAAGATGATGAAAGGTAACAGTAACTAAAATAACCCCTCGTTACACCCAAGGTATGCAGAATACCATTTCTGAATGCACAACACATCCAACCTTGAAGTAGATGAGCTACAGCAGAAGAAGACCACACCAGGTGCCACTCCTGTCACCTAAGAACAGGAAACGGAGGTTACAATTTACACAGGCCCACCAAAATTGGACAATAGAAGATTGGAAAAATGTTGCCTGGTCTGATGAGTCTCAATTTCAATTGCAACATTCAGATGGTAGGGTCAGAATGTGACGTAAACAACATGAATACATGGATCCATCCAGCCTTATATCAATGGTTCAGGATGATGGTGTCATGGTGTGGAGGATCCATCCTGCCTTGTATCAATGGTTCAAGCTGGTGGTGGTGGTGTCATGGTGTGGGGGATCCATCCTGCCTTGTATCAACAGTTTAGGCTGGTGGTGGTGGTGTCATGGTGTGGGGGAGATTTTCTTGGCACTCTTTGGGCCCCTTAGTACCAAATGAGCATGGAGTATTGTTGCTGACCAAATCCATCCCTTTGTGACTCCAGTGTCCCCATCTTCTGATGGTTCCTTCCAGCAGGATAATGCACCATGTCACAAAGCTCAAACCATCTCCAACTGGTTCCTTGACCATGACAATGAGGTCACTGCACTCCAATGGCCTCCACAGTCACCAGATCTCCATCCAAAAGAGCACCTTTGGGATGTGGTGGAACGGGAGATTTGCATCATGGATGTGCAGCCGACAAATCTGCAGCAACTGCGTGATGCTATCATGTCAATATGGACAAAAATCTCTGAGGAATTCTTCCAACACCTTCTTGAATCTATGCCGCGAAGAATGAAGACAGTTCTGAAGGCAAAAGGGGGTCCAACCCTCTACTAGTACGGTGTACTTAATAAAGTGGCCGGGGAGTGCATATTATTTGGTGGGCAGTGACATCAGTCAGTATCACGGCTGATGGGAGATTCTGAACAATGACTTATTTTATTATGGGATAGATTTAGATACAGTAAAATGGTGAGAGCCAACCTGTCATGACCCTAGTGCTACGAGCACTCGGGGACCTCAATATAGTCATGTGCAGAATATGGAGCTATAGGAAGATCAGTGATAGGACAGCTTCATAGAAGCTCAGGTTGGGCAAGGCCAGAAAGGGAGGACTGCCCATTTCCTGGTGACCCAGGCTGAATGCAGGGATAAGGGTTTACTATGATTTTTTGGTGGGATCCCATGCCATTTTGCTTCCACAAAACTGTGTACTGTCCCATTTAAGAACAAATGGCATGGGCCCCCATAACATTTATACCACACCCTTATCTTGGCACGTGTGTGGGTGCAGCAATAAAAACACAGAGTCCAGTTGCAGATAAATTAGAACTTGTGTTGTAGAAAAATGTAAACTACAAACAACCCCAGCGGGAGAGCGCCACTAAGGGTATCACTCAGAGTTCAGTTCTTGGCAGAGGGGCGGTGTGTAAAGATGCACCAACAGTATCTGTCTTTAGAAAGCAGAATGTGGTCTGGTCCCAAAAGGAAGCTGCAGCACAGGTTTGCGAGTCCCTAGTGTAGCATTACCCCCTTCACTAGTCACTAGAGATTTGGGTCCCCCTATAGTCCTGCACACCCAGGCAACGTGCATTTCCTTCCAGACTTGCACTCCAGAGACAGTAACCAGTCCTTGATCTTGGGTTTTTTTGTTTTATTAGGGGATTTTGAACTTGGATGGGGTAAGGGGCGTATGGGATGCCCAAAGGAACTGCAATTGAGGACAATCTTCCTGGAACTATGTACAAGTCTCCTTAAAACAAAGAATCATCTTATTGGAGAGCTAGCCAACCTCTCCTGGTGGACCACCCCAGACCCTAGATACTTCTTTATCCAGCTGTCTGAAGGAATCCCTGAGCAGGGGATCCAGTGCCTGTCACTTTAAATGTAAGGCAGTCCCGGGTAGAAAGCTAATCCAGTTTCTCACAAGAGTGCTCCTTCCCCTCTCTGGCCCAGGGGGTGCATGTCCACTCACTCAGTCCTCCTATGAACTGGTGGTTTGGTTGATGCTCTCAGGCCTTCTGCTGGGCTGCTCCTTCCCTACTGCATAGGTGATCCTTGCTCTGGGGGCTGGTGAAGTCCTGAGCTTTCCTCCTTTCCAGGACTACTGCCTATAGGTAAGCCCCTTCCCACCTGGACCCCCTCCCAGGCTCCTGCTCTTCAGCCTCTCACACATCTTCCACCCAAACTCTCCCTGCTGCTGAGCAGGATTGGTCACTCTTAAGGGCTGTCCTGGCCCCATGCCAAGTCTTCTGTTCAGGATTGGCCAGGATACCTCAAGAATGCAGACTAGCTCCATCACTAGCTGAGTTCTAGAGACTCCTCCAAGTCTCTAGATCAGGAGAGGTGTCAGGGAACTGCTCTACAGAGCATCTCAGCCCTGACTTAATTTAACCCTGCTAACTATTACACCTGGACTGCTGCTCAGCTCTCCCAACTTCCAATTGACTCCATCTCCCTCTAGCTATCTAGGAGGGTGCTAGCCTGTTCCTACTCGTCAGGAACCTTTCCCTTCCACTATCACTTTCCCTAATAGGGAAGTGACAAAACATGGAGGTCACCAAAGATGGCCACCAAAGGTCTCCTGGACACATAGTAGCAAACCGGAACGCTGCCTCCAGAAACCAAGAAACCATAGAAAAAAATGATTTTCCTTTGACTTATTTTCCAGGATGTGCCGGGTGCCACCTACAGTGAAGAAAGCAGACTGCACCTGCCTACAGGCATACAGCCTTGGTGGCTTGTAGGGATGGTCTATATGTTCGAGTGTTTGCTGAACACACGAACATCTGGGGCGTTCAGCAGGCCATTCACCCGTATGCCCCACAGTGCAATGCGCTCTGGTGACGCATTGTAATTGGCCAAAGCATTGCACCTGACCACAGGTCCGGTGCAATGCTTTGGCCAATCACAGTTGAGTTCACAATAAGAGCCATGATTGGCCAAAAGTCTCAGTGACCTTGGCCAATCATGGCTCACGGCAATTGAGCGGAGCTAGCGGGTGTTGGGATTTTTTTATTTCGTCAGGACAACACGGGACACTGTGATTGATAATGGATTACAACACTGAAACCATTTTTTTAAAATAAAAGACTTGTCAAAAACAGATTTTTTGGTTTTTGTTCAATAAAGGATATTTTCAAAAGTCTGGTCTATTTATTTTTTACAAGTACCCCTTACTCATACACAAGGGGAGCAGCATCAGGGTGCCCCCTTATTTAAGGGGTACCCTGATACTAATGAGCCCCCCTGCCCACAGACCCCCACAACCACTGGACCAGGGTTGTGAGGAAGAGGCCCTTGTTCTCATTGGCATGGGGACACTGAGAGCATGTGGCCTGGTAAGATCCAGAGGGGGGGGGGGTCATTTGCCCCACCCCCTCTCCTGGCCTGCCAGGCCTGTGCTCAGATCAAGGGTCTGGTAGGAAATTAGGGGGGATCCCATGCTCCCCTCCAAAATTTTGGGAGCTGCGGTTCCCCTAAAAGTCCTACCAAGCCTAAAGGGTCTGGTATGGCTTTCAGGGGGAACCCCACACAATTTTTTAAAATACATTTTTACTGTGGGGTCCCTCCTAACCTTCCTACCAGGCCTAAGGGGTCTGGTATAGATTAGGCGGGGGGACTCCATGATGCTTTTTTTTTTGTTCTTTTTTAAATGTCAGTCTTGCTGCAGCAGGTTTAATACACAGATGTGCAACTTTGCAGGTTGTTTAGGGAGACCCCCCCCAGGCATGATATTTAAAGGAATTTTTCATTTTTTTTTAACTTTAAGCAATGAAAATGACTACCCCTTTAAAAACAGTACTTTGTGAAATGTTTTTTTTTACTCATTCATGTCCCTCAGGGCAGTGCCTGAGTCCCCATACCACGTTTATGGCCAATAACTTGCATATAAGCCTTCCAAATGGGCATTTCTTAAATTTACCAGTTCAAGTCCCATAGACCTGCATTATGTTCGATGTTCGCAGTATAACTTTCTACCGCAAACCGAACACAGGGGGTGTGCAGACCATCACTAGTGGCTGAGAAATGGGAAGTAATGATCATGCAGCCTCTTCCTTAATGTATCATACACCTCCCCCTTGCAAGGCACCCCGTGCCCACGTTCAGGGGGCAGTGGCCTCATCTCCACATTCTGTGCCCAAATAGGGTGGCTGCCTCATCCCTTTACACCCGAACACATATTAATGACACAGGTTCTGTGGCTGAGTAAGGTGGTAATTAACTGCTTCCCGTCCACCATATAGCAGAAATACTGCTACAGGGCGGCACAGGTGTGCAAAATCACGTATATATACGGTAGGGTAGCGCCACCATTCATGGGCGTGGCTGTAAATCACCGGATCCTGGCCGGTGATCACTCACCCGGTGACTGCTGAGCATCACCGATGAGGAGGACAGTTCTCCCTGTCAGCTTGTGCACACTGCTTTGGATGGCTGTGCACACCACAGCCATCCAAAGCAGTGTGATTACAGAGAAGCACATGGACACAGCTTATAGTAACAGAGCACATAGTTAACCTTTTGATCTCCCCAGATGTTAACCCCTTCCTGCCCAGTGCCATTAGTACAGTGTTAGTGCTTTTTTTTAGAAGATCTGAGGGGAAGGCTGCTGGGATTCAGTGCAGTCCTGGGAAAAACGGGGTACTTAAAATAGATTTGATTTTTGGATTCTCTCCTCCTTCCTGGTCCCAATCCTCACCTACTTCCTGGTCCCGATCCTCTCCTCCCTCCTGGTCCCGATCCTCTCCTGGTCTCGTTCCTCGCCTCCTTCCTGGTCCTGATCCTCTCCTCCGTCCTGGTCCTGATCCTCTCCTCCTTCCTGGTCTGGATCATCTCCTCCTTCCTGGTCCCGATCCTTGCCTCTTTCCTGGTCCCAATCCTCTCTTCCTTCCTGGTCCCGGTCCTCGCCTCCTTCCTTGTCCCGATCCTCGCCTCCTTTCTGGTTCTGATTCTCTCCTCCTTCCTGGTCCCGATCCTCGCCTCCTTCCTGGTCCCGATCCTCTCCTCCTTCCTGGTCCCGATCCTCTACTCCTTCCTGGTCCCGATCCTCACCTACTTCCTGGTTCCGATCCTCGCCTCCTTCCTGGTCCAGATCTTCTCCTCCTTCCTGGTCCCGATCCTTGCCTCCTTCCTGTTCCCGATCCTCTCCTCCTTCCTGGTCCCGATCCTCTCCTCCTTCCTGGTCCCGATCCTCTCCTCCTTCTTGGTCCCAATCCTCGCCTCCTTCCTGTTCCCGATCCTCACCTCTTTCCTGGTCCCGATCTTCGCCTCCTTCCTGCTCCTGATACTTTCCTCCTCCCTGGTCCCGATCCTCTCCTCCTTCCTGGTCCCGATCCTTTCCTCCTTCTTGGTCCCAATCCTCGCCTCCTTCCTGGTCCCGATCCTCGCCTCCTTCCAGTGACGTCACTTCTGCCTGTGCGTTCCACGCGGGTTCCGGTGCACTTCCTCATATACACAGGGCATCCCGACTCCATTCTCCCATCTTCCAGCCCAGATGACAGCGGCAGACCCTGCTAAAGCAGCGAGCTAAGGACCTACTAATCTGATACGTCTGAAGTTTGTTGTCATCTTGTGAGTGTTTTAACCTCTTTAACCCCTCCCCCTCCAGAGGATTCCCCCCTCCTGACCAGGCCATTTTTTTCATTACGACACTGCGTTACCTTAACTGACAATTGCGCGGTCATGCAACGCTGCACACAAATTAAATTTACATCCTTTTTTTCCCACGAATTGAGCTTTCTCTTGGTGGTATTTGATCGTCTGTACATTTTTTTATTTTTTGCGCTATAAGCAAAAAAGTGACCAACAATTTTGAGGAAAAAAACAAGATTTTGGACATTTTGCTATTAAACATGTCCTGTAAAAAAAATTTAAAAATCAAATTTCGTCATAAATTATGGCCAAAATGTATTCTGCTCCGTGTCTTTGCTAAAAAAAAATCCCAATACGTGTAAATTAATTGGTTTACATGAAAGTTATAGTGTTCACAAATGGCGGTATAGATAATGAGATTTTTTTTTCTACTAGTAATGGCGACAATCAGCAACTTTTAGCGGTAATGCAGCGGACATTCTGACACTGGGGGGAATCAACTTGGTGTCACTGACATCCCCAGTGACACCAATACAGTGATCAGTGCTAATAAAAAGCACTGACACTGTACTAATGGCACTGGGCAGGAAGGAGTTAACATGAGGGGTGATCAAAGGGTTAACTGTGTGCTGGGAGTGTATTACTAGGGGGCGGTGGTGTGTGCTTCACTGTAATCACACTGCTCTGGATGGCTGTGCTGTGCAGTGTGCCCATCGAAGATGCTCAGTAATCACTGGGCGGGTAATTACCGGCCAGGACCGGTGATTGACAGTCGCAGACACAAATGGCTCGACCGCGCCCCCTACCAGGAAATGAGAAATCACGTATTTATATTTCTTGCTTTATTTATTGCAGGTACTTGTATAGCGCTGTCAATTTACGCAGCACTTTTACATATATATTGTACATTCACATCAGTCCCTAACCCTCAAGGGGCGTACAATCTAAGGTCCCTAACTCACATTCATATACAAGGGCCAATTTAGACAGGATCCAATTAACCTATCAGCTTGTCTTTGGAGTGTGGGAGGAAACCGGAGTACCCGGAGGAAACCCATGCAGATATATATATACTCCATATACACATACTGCACTTAGCTGGCACCTCCTGTCCCTCCGTACATAGCTGGTCACTCCCTGTAGACGGCTGCCGCCGGCAACTCTTTGGATTTTTTGTATATTGTGGAATTCTGGGCCTTAAAAGGACTTTGTAAGAGTAATTAGGACTTATAAGGACTCCCTTACATATTGTTTGCATTACCATTGGTCCTAGTTAAGCGCCAGATCATACTGTTCTCTTTGTGGGGGGAAGCCCCCTGCACCAATTCACCCCTCCATGTTGAGGGCATGTGCCCTGGTGTGGTTTGGGGGGAGTGTCAATCATCCCCGCCCCCTTTCCTGACCTGCCAGGCTGCAGGCTCAGATAAGGGTCTGATACGGATTTGGGGGAGTCATCTATTTTTTTAATTATCTGTACTGTCCTGACATTTGGGGGGATATCTGTACTGTTCTGACATTTGGGGGATATCTGTACTGTTCTGACATTTGGGGGATATCTGTACTGTCCTGACATTTGGGGGATATCTGTACTGTTCTGACATTTGGGGGATATCTGTACTGTTCTGACATTTGGGCGATATCTGTACTGTCCTGACATTTGGGGGGATATCTGTACTGTTCTGACATTTGGGGGATATCTGTACTGTTCTGACATTTGGGGGATATCTGTACTGTCCTGACATTTGGGGGATATCTGTACCGTCCTGACATTTGGGGAATATCTGTACTGTTCTGACATTTGGGGGATATCTGTACTGTTCTGACATTTGGGGGATATCTGTACTGTTCTGACATTTGGGGGATATCTGTACTGTTCTGACATTTGGGGGATATCTGTACTGTTCTGACATTTGGGGGATATCTGTACTGTCCTGACATTTGGGTGATATCTGTACCGTCCTGACATTTGGGTGATATCAGTACTGTCCTGTCAGGCAGTGAGGAGCCAGACACACAAGGAGGTGCAATAAAAGGTAGGTTTATTAATATAAAAATAAGACAAGAGTCTATGCAAGTCCAACAGCGGAAATCGTAGCCAAAGCCGGGGTCAAGAGCCAGGAATAATCGTCACCAGAGCCGGGGTCAGGAGCCAGGAAGGATCGTCGCCAGAGCCGGGGTCAGGAGCCAGGAAGAATCGTCGCCAGAGCCGGGGTCAGGAGCCAGGAAGGATCGTCGCCAGAGCCGGGGTCAGGAGCCAGGAAGGATCATCGCCAGAGCCGGGGTCAGGAGCCAGGAAGGATCATCGCCAGAGCCGGGGTCAGGAGCCAGGAAGAATCGTCGCCAGAGCCGGGGTCAGGAGCCAGGAAGGATTATCGCCAGAGCCGGGATCAGGAGCCAGGAAGGATCATCGCCAGAGCCGGGATCAGGAGCCAGGAAGGATTGTCGCCAGACCCGGGATCAGGAGCCAGGAAGAATGGTCACCAGAGCCGGGATCAGGAGCCAGGAGGGGTCTTAGCCAAAGCCGAGTCGGTATCCAGGAAAGCAATGAGTAGCTAAACAGGAGCTTGCTGCTGGGCAACAGACAGGACACGAATGCAATGGACAGCTACAAACAGCAGACTTAAATGTGATAAGCTGCACCTCCTGGAGGAGGAGCCACAGAGGGCTGAAAGCATAAAGGATCGCACAATGCTGTGCAGACACCTAAGATGGATGCCAGCACATGGAGCAGCACAAACCCTGAGAAAAGGTAGGACTTTGACATGTCCTGACATTTGGGGGGATATCTGTCCTGTCCTGACATTTGGGGGATATCTGTACTGTCCTGACATTTGGGGGATATCTGTACTGTCCTGACATTTGGGGGATATCTGTATTGTTCTGACATTTGGGGGATATCTGTACTGTCCTGACATTTGGGGGATATCTGTACTGTCCTGACATTTGGGGGATATCTGTACTGTCCTGACATTCTTGGACCTCAAGAAATTAGATTGGCTGTCAGTACTTCAAGATTGATCTTTTTCAGATATCTCCCATAGTTTGTGAACTCTATAACTTTCCTACAGATAAATAATACATCCTAATTTGGGTTATTTTCACCAAAGACATGGAGCAGAATACATCTCGGCCTAAATTTATGAAGAACAATTATTTATTTGCAAACTTTTATAATAGAAACAAAGAAAAACGTGAGTTTTTTTTCAAAAATTTTGGTCTTTTATTGGTAATTTAGCAAAAAATGAAAACCACGGCAGTGATTAAATACCACCAAAAGAAAGCTCTGGTTGTGTGAAGAAAATGATAAAATTTAAGTTTGAGTACAGTGTTGTATGACCGCGTACTTGTCATTCAAAGTGTGAGAGCGCTGAATCCTGAAAATTGGCCAGGGCAGGAAGGGTGGGAAGTGCCCGGTATGGAAATGGTTAATAATAATGATAATAATAATAATAATAATAATAATAATTTCTGATTTCAGGTTCTGATATCTCGATGCTCAGATCCCTGTTTACCCGGCAGCAGAAAAAAGTTTGGCTCTTCCATACATAAATGCTGCTATGAGTGTTCCCCGTGTCCAGAAGGAGAGATATCCAACATTTCCGGTACAGTTTGTATTTGTTAGTGATTGTTGGACTCGGCAGACTTTACCAATGTAGTTAACCGGTTCCGTGCCGCCCTATAGCAGAAATACTGCTACAGCTCGGAACGGGTGCGCACAATCACGTATATATATGTGATTTCACAGTTCCGGGTAGCACCGCCATTCGCAGCCTCGGCTATCAATCACCGGGTCCCAGCCAGTGATTACTAGCTGGCACCCGGTGATCACCGAGTATCTCCGACAGGGGAGAGACCTGTGTATAGACAACACAGATCTTTCGCCTCTCTGCTCCTGCACACTGCTTTGTATGGCTCTGCATAGCAGCATGCTTACAGTGAAACACAAACACAGCACACAAGTAACCCTTTGATCAGCCCTCATGTTAACCCCTTCCTGCCCGGTGCCATTAGTACAGTGTCGGTGCTTTTTATTAGCATTGATCACTGTATTGGTGTCACTGGGGATTTCAGTAACACCAAGTCAGTTCCCCCCCCCCCCCCCCCCCCAGTGTCAGAATGCCTGTCACATTCCCACTATAAGTCGCTGATCGCCTCCATTACTAGAAGAAAAAAAAAATTCCAGTATATATGCCGCCATTTGTAAACACTATATATAACTTTAAACCAATTAATTTACACGCATTGGATTTTTTTTTAGCAAAGACACGGAGCAGAATACATTTTGGCCTAAATTTATGACAAAATTTGATTTTTTTATTTTTTTTACTGGACATGTTTTATATCAAAAAGTCCAAAATATAGGTTTTTTTCCTGAAAATATTTTTTTTGTTTATAGAGATAAAAATTAAAGATGCACAGGAGATCAAATACACCCAAGAAACAAACAAGAGATCCCTGTGCTCAAATCCCAAAAGCTAGTACATGCATTTACCCATCAGGTGCTAAAGGGGTGTAACCACATATTAACACTAGAAATACACCCGGGCACACCATCCCACCGATGCGTCCCAACACACCATCCCACCGATGGGTCCCAACACACCATCCCACCGATGGGTCCCAACACACCATCCCACCGATGGGTCCCAACACACCATCCCACCGATGGGTCCCAACCATTCGCTTTAGCTTAAAAGTATGTGCCGCCTCCAAAGACCAACAACAGCCTCCGGAGCCAGAACAAACCAAGAATAAAAAAAAACACCCACACACACCCCCAGGGAGGGTGGGAGGAAAGCTCGCTCCAATGATGTTGTATCCTGGACTGAATAGGATGACCCCCCCACAACCACACCCAAAGGTGCCGAAGACCCCACCCTGCACTCCCATCACCAATCAAATAACCTGCCCATTTTCTAACTCCCACCTACTTTTCTCTTAACCCTTTCTTGTCTTTCCTACCCCCCTCTTAAGTCATGTCTACCCTGCGCTATTTTCTTTTTCTTGCTTTTTGCTACAGGCATCTCTTTCCAGTCAATGTTAACACCTCAGCCACTTCTCAACTACTCAGCTTAACCTCTACATTTAACCTAATACAATGGACAAATGGACACAAGCCACCACTTACTCCAATGGCAACACCCTCAACCTCGCATTCTCCCACTTAAGCACTCCCTGTAACCTCTCCAACATCCCTTTTCCTCTCTCTGACCACAACCTTCTCAGTTTCACACTTTCCGTGTCTCCTACCTCCCATGCCTCCAACCATCAAATGGTTACCTGCAGGAAACTTGGCCACCTCAACCCTTCCCTTCTTCAACCTGCTACTGACTGCCTTTATGATAAAATGGTCCCCTGTCCTTCCCAGACCTGGGCACTTCCTGGACACACTCCTCTCACTACACGCAGAACCAGGCCTCCCCTGTCACAACCCTGGCAAACAGATGACACCAGAAGTCTCAAGAGATGCAGCCGTGGTCTTGAGTGAGTATGGAGTAAAACTAAATCCCTGAAAGACTTCACCCTCTACAAATCCCTCCTTCTCAAATACAGCTCCTACCTCCATACTGCTAAACAAACCTACTACAGAAGTATCACCAAAACCCTCTCATCCAGATCCTGTCAACTCTTTTCTACCTTTAATTCCTTACTTCACCCCACACTGCCTCCAGCCACCAATTAGCTTACTGCCCAGGATATTGCCAATCATTTCAAAAACAAAATCAACACAATTCGTCATGAGATAGCCAGCACCCAGCTTTCTCTCCCAACCAACTCACCAAGTCCAACACCACACTCCTCCTTCAACCCTGTTACCACTGAGGAAGTTGCCAAACTCCTTTCCTCTGTCCACCTCACCATTTTTCCCCTGGATCTGTCCTCTCTCAATTACTATGACCACCTTCCTGCTCCATCCTAAACTCTTAAACCCACATCTTCAACCGTTCCCTCTCTTCAAGCACGTCTCCTTCCACGCTCAAACATGTACAGGCCACCCCCATACTTAAAAAATCCTCACTGGACCCCTCCTATTTGAATAACCTAAGACCCATCTCCCTGCTCCCATTTGCCTCCAAGCTTCTTGAATGCCTTATCCGCAGTGGTATGAGTTGCTACCTCATTGACAACAATTTTTTCAATCCCCTACAGTTCTGCTTCCTCCCACAACATTCCACTGAAAATGCTCTATTAAAACTCACCAATGACCTGCTAACTGCAAAATCCTACGGCCATACTCCATACTCATACTCTTAGACCTTTCTGCTGCCTTTGACACAGTTGACCACCCACTCGTCCTCAACAAACTCCACTCCCTTGGCCTCCATGACTCTGCTCTTTCCTGGTTATTCTGGTACCAGTGCACTTTTAGTGTCACATACAATACCATCTACTCTGCTCCTCTTCCTCTTTCTGTTGGGTTCCCCCAAGGCTCCATCCTTGGGCTCCTCCTCTTCTCTCTCTATATCTCTTCCATAGGCCAGTTGATAATCTCCCATGGCTCCCAATGCCATCTCTATGCTGATAACACCCAGATCTAACTCTCAACTTCTCAATTCACCGCCTCAATCCCCTTACAGATCACAAATTTTCTAAGTGACATATCAGTATGGATGTCACACCACTACCTCAAACTCAATCTTTCTAAAACTGAGCTTCTAATAGTTCCTCCTTCTGTATCCCCTCCCCATGACTTTATCATTGAGATCAACGGCACAACCAATGGTCCCTCCACACACGTTAGTGTCTCACGTTCTCACTGGCCTACCCTTACACTAGCTATCCCCCCTTCAGTCTGTAATGAATGCTGCTGCCAGACTAATGCACCTTACTAACCAATCCATGGCTACTGCCCCTCTGCCTATCTCTTCACGGGCTTCAACTAGCCCAACATATAATTTCAAAATCTATGGCAGACAAGAAGGTTCCCATGTTACAAACAACCAGTGGAATTGGTACTATTTGTATGAAAATAAAAAATATGCAAAATACGTGTGAACAAGGTGTCCATCTATTAAAGTGTTTGTTCACCAATGCCAGAAGTCTGCCAAGCAAAGTAGGTGAGGAAGCTTTGTTGCATGAAGAGAACTAGGATTGAATTGGTTTTGCTGAATCTTGGCTTCATTCTTCACATGACTGGGCCATTAATATTTTTTCGGAGAAATGGGGGAAATAGGAAAGGTTGTGGTGTCTGTCTTTATGTGAGAAGTGATCTCAGAGCGAGTTTAAAAGAGGACCTAGATGATGGAGAGTGTGATGAGGCTGAAGTATTATGGGTGGAACTGCACATGAGGGGCGTACTAGAAAGGTAATCATTGGAGTTTGTTATAGGCCACCCAGTGTTAATGAGGAGGTGGAGACTCAGATCCTTGTACAGATGGAAGGGGCTGCAAGGGCTGGTCCTGTGATAATAATGGGGGATGGTAACTACCTGGAAAGTCACTGGAGTAATGGTACTGCAGGAACAGTTAAATGGCAAACATTTTTAAACCTACTACAGCACACTTTTATGGTACAGTTCATAGAAGCCCCAACTAGGAATGATACTCTGCTGGACCTGGTCATCTGCAACCATGCAGAGCCTATTACGAATGTCCTAAAAAGAACATCTGAGTAGCAGTGACCATAACATGATTTAATTTATTGTTAGCTGTAAACAGTGAGCACATATAAGAAAAATAAAAACGCTCCATTTCAAGAGAGCTAATTTTCCAAGGCTGAGAGCTGCTCTCCAAGACATAGACTGGGAGGGAATATTGGCATCGATGAAACCCAACATAGAAATGGGAGTTCTTCACAAAGACTGTATATGACCACACTGCACAATATATTCCCATGGGCAACAAGTATAAAAGGCTAAAAATCAAACCTATGTGGCTTACGGCCAAAGTTAAAAAAGCCATAGATAATAAGAAGAGAGCCTTTATTAAATATGAAAATGAAGGAACACGATCATCGTTTACACATTGCACAGAATAGAACAGAATATGCAGAAAGGAAATAAAGGGACAAAAATTAAAAATGAGTGACAGATTGCAAAAGATAGCAGGGCCAACCCCCCAAAAGTTCTTCCAATATATGAATAGTACAAAGGTCCGGTCCGAGCATGTAGGCCCTTTACAGAACCATCTAGAGGGGGTGACTGGGGACAAAGAGAAGGCCAATATATGAAATCCCTTCTTCAGCTCTGTGTATACAAAGGAACATGGGGGGCTCTTGTTCATAATGGGCGTGGTACTGACACAGCTCCAGATGATCCACATTGGCTCACAATTGATATGATCCAGAAATATTTAGACAGAATAAAGGTGAATAAAGCCCCTGGACTGGATGGCATACACCCACGGGGGCCTTACAGAATTCAGCTCTGTCATCTCACAGCCATTGTTTCTCATTTTTAGGGACTCTTTAATGACTGGCATAGTACCACTGGATTGGTGTAAGGCCAATGTGGGGCCAATATTTAAAAAGGGGTCAAAATTATAGACCTGTAAGTGTAACTTCTATAGTTGGAAACATACTGGAGAGTTTAATAAAAAAACCACATAGATGAGTTCTTGCTGGGAAAAAATATTGTAAGCAACAAACAGCATGGATTCATGAAAGACAGAAGTTGTCAAACAAATCTGTTTTGTTTTTATGAGGAGGTGAGCAAAACCTTGGACAGAGGGGTGGCGGTGGGCGTAGTATCCATGGACAGAGGGGGGGGGGCTGTGGATGTGGTATACTTGGAGAGAGGGGTGGTGGTGGACGTGGTATACTTGGACAGAGGGGTGGCAGTGGACGTGGTATACTTGGACAGAGGGGTGGACGTGGACGTGGTATACTTGGACAGAGGGGTGGTGGTGGGTGTAGTATCCATGGACAGAGGGAGGGGGGGCTGTGGACATGGTATACTTGGACAGAGGGGTGGCTGTGGATGTGGTATACTTGAATTTTGCAAAAGCGTTTGACACAGTTCCCCACACACGGCTAATGTGTAAGGTAAAGTCTATGGGCTGGAAAAATCTGTATGTAAATGGGTAGAAAACTGGCTAAAATATCGTATTCAGAGAGTAGTGGTTAATGATTAGAGATGAGCGAATCGAACATGACGAAGTGGAATTCGTTCCGAAGATTTGGAAAAATTCTATTCGCGACGAATCCGAAGATTAGCAAACTTCGGATGCACAAATCGAATTTTCCCAAAAATGGCGGCGACATGTGTGGCGACGGAGAAAATGGACAGAGAAGATGGGGCGGGGATCTCTGGGAAGGCGCGCAGACAAGGCGCGCTGACCCATAATGCATTCATGACATGTGATCGCATTAGCCAATCAGCAGCCAGCCAGCACTGTGTAATGGTGGAGCTATAAATCGCGGCCATCTTAGAATTCTCCATTAGCCTCCGGTCATTCAAGAGAGACAGACCTGTGTGTATTAAGGGACAGAGTTAGGGCCACAGAGACTTTAGGGAAACAGAATCGTTACTCAGGGACACAGAATCGTTACTCAGGGACACAGAATCGTTACTCAGGGACACAGAATCGTTACTTAGGGCCACAGCTATCAAAGAATCGAAAATTTAAAGTGACATACACCCTTTTTTTTTTGGTGGCTGTCGTGCACAGTTGGTGCTGCAGTTTGCCAATTGTGCAAAATAAACTGACTTTCTGCTTCACAACCACTATTGTACGTTCAAAGAGTTAAATCCATTTACACGCCGGGTGGCGGTAATATTTTTTGGGTGATTAGTGCATTCCAGTGACATAAACGTACAGTTTCCAGCCAACGGCAAGCTGCAATTGACCGATTGTGCTAAATAAACTGACTTTCTGCTTCACAAACACTATTGTACGTTCAAAGAGTTAAATCCGGTTTTATTTTTGGGGTGCTTATTGAATTAAAGAGTATGTCAGACAACACGCAGAGGAGTGGCAGAGGAGGCAATGTTTCAGGAGCGAGCAGACGTGGCAGCTGGGGGGACTTTTTAACATAGGCCTCTGTATGGCCTTCAATATTAGCTGCTTACGCTCCGCCACTCTGCCATGGGCCCCTGTACCGCCTCCTCATGCTGCTGCCAGGCCCGTAATCTGCCATGGGCCCCGTACCGACTCCTCATGCTGCTGCCAGGCCCTTAATCTGTCATGGGCCCCTGTACCGCCTCCTCATGCTGCTGCCAGGTCCAGAGTGTGTCATGGGTCCCTGTACGGCCTCCCATTGCTGCTGTCTCCATCGCCACACTCTGCCATGTGCCACTTTCAGGTCTCCTCACACTGCTGGTGGGTTCCATTTTGTCATAGGGTGCTGTATGGCCTCCCATTGCTGCTGCCTCCACCGCCACACTGTGGCTCCACACTCTGGTTTTGGTCCCGTGACTGCCCAAATGAGTGAAGTGTGCGGTGATTCTAAGATCGACGGCACTCATCTGCATGTCATACTGACTGACAGTATTATTTCTCTTCCCCAGCAGACTCCAAGGGCATTTAAATTAAAGGTACAGTGTTCTGAACTAATATAAAGGCTCTCTGAAGCCTAGAAACACCCTTTTTATAAGTTAAATTCGCAGCGAATATATTCGGCTCGAAGCGAATTTATTCGGCGAATTCGGCGAATCAGCCGAACCGAATTTTTGAATAATTCGCTCATCTCTATTAATGATTCATACTCTGAATTGTCTGGGGTCATCAGTGGTGTACCCCGAAGTTCAGTGTTGGGACCCTTACTTTTTAATATATTTATAAACTATATAGGGTGTGAGATTATAAATCCCATTTCAGTCTTTGCAGATGACACCAAGCTGTGCCGGGAGTAACGTCCTTACAGGATGTCTCCCAATTTACAAGCCGACCTCAATGCTCTGTGTAATTGGGGGACTATGTTGCAAATGAAGTTTAATGTTGATAAATGTAATGTTCTGCACTTAGGGGCTAAGAATATGCATGCATCATACATACTAAGGGGGGTACAACTGGGGGGTCAATGATGGAGAAGGAAACTCTGGGTGTAAATGGGGGAGAAGGATCTGTGGGGGTCAAAGGTGAAGGATCTGTGGGGGTCAATGGTGGAGAAGGATCTTGGGGGTCAATGGTGGAGAAGGATCTGGGGGTGTAAATGGTGGAGAAAGATCTGGGGGGGTCAATAGTGGAGAAGGATCTGGGGGTGTAAATAGGGGAGGATGTTCTGTGGGGGTCAATGGTGGAGAAGGATCTGTGGGGGTCAATGGTGGAGAAGGATCTTGGGGGTCAATGGTGGAGAAGGATCTGGGGGGTCAATGGTGGAGAAGGATCTGGGGGGTCAATGGTGGAGAAGGATCTGGGGGTGTAAATGGTGGAGAAGGATCTGGGGGGTCAATGGTGGAGAAGGATCTTGGGGGTTCAATGGTGGAGAAGGATCTGGGGGGTTCAATTGTGGAGAAGGATCGGGGGGAGTCAATGGTGGAGAAGGATCGGGGGGAGTCAATGGAGAAGGATCTGGGGGGTCAAAGGTGGGGAAGGATCTGGGGGTTCTGGTAGATAACAAGATTAATAATGGCAGCAATGCCAAGCTGCGGGTTCTGATGCAAGCAAAATCCTCTCTTGTATCAGGAGAGGTATAGACTCCAGAGAGAGATATCATATTACCCCTCCCCCCCGGTAAAAATCATTAGTAAGACCTCATCTGCAATATGCAGTTCAGTTTTGGGTACCAATTAAAAAAGAACATTGGGGGACTGGAGAAAGCACAGAGAAGGGCAATTAAACTGATATGAGGCATGGAGGAGCTCAGCTATGAGGAGAGATTAGAGGAAATGAATGTATTCTCTACTGAGAAGAGGTGATTAAGGGGGATATGATCTCCATGTATAATACATAAGGGGGGATATGATCTCCATGTATAATACATAAGGGGGATATGATCTCCATGTATAATACATAAGGGGGATATGATCTCCATGTATAATACATAAGGGGGGATATGATCTCCATGTATAATACATAAGAGGGGATATGATCTCCATGTATAATACATAAGAGGGGATATGATCTCCATGTATAATACATAAGGGGGGATATGATCTCCATGTATAATACATAAGCGGGGGGGGGGGTAGATATGATCTCCATGTATAATACATAAAGGGGGGGTATGATCTCCATGTATAATACATAAAGGGGGGGTATGATCTCCATGTATAATACATAAGGGGAGATATGATCTCCATGTATAATACATAAGGGGGGGATATGATCTCCATGTATAATACATAAGAGGGGATAAGATCTCCATGTATTATACATAAGGGGGGATATGATCTCCATGTATAATACATAAGGGGGGATATGATCTCCATGTATAATACATAAGGGGGGGATATGATCTCCATGTATAATACATAATGGGGGATATGATCTCCATGTATAATAAATAAGGGGGATATGATCTCCATGTATAATACATAGGGGGGATATGATCTCCATGTATAATACATAAAGGGGGGGTATGATCTCCATGTATAATACATAAAGGGCGGTATGATCTCCATGTATAATACATAAAGAGGGGGTATGATCTCCATGTATAATACATAAGGGGGGTATGATCTCCATGTATAATACATAAAGAGGGGGTATGATCTCCATGTATAATACATAAAGAGGGGGTATGATCTCCATGTATAATACATAAAGGGGGGGTATGATCTCCATGTATAATACATAAGGGAGGGATATGATCTCCATGTATAATACATAAACGGGGGTTATGATCTCCATGTATAATACATAAAGGGGGGGTATGATCTCCATGGATAATACATAAGGGGGGATATGATCTCCATGTATAATACATAAACGGGGGATATGATCTCCATGTATAATACATAAGGGGGGATATGATCTCCATGTATAATACATAAGAGGGGATATGATCTCCATGTATAATACATAAGAGGGGATATGATCTCCATGTATAATACATAAGGGGGGATATGATCTCCATGTATAATACATAAGGGGGGATATTATCTCCATGTATAATACATAAGGGGGATATGATCTCCATGTGTAATACATAAGGGGAGATATGATCTCCATGTATAACACATAAGGGGGATATGATCTCCATGTATAATACATAAGGGGGATATGATCTTCATGTATAATACATAAGGGGGATATGATCTCCATGTATAATACATAAGGGGGGATATGATCTCCATGTATAATACATAAGGGGGATATGATCTCCATGTATAATACATAAGGGGGGATATGATCTCCATGTATAATACATAAGGGGGGATATGATCACCATGTATAATACATAAGGGGGGATATGAATCCCATGTATAAAAACATAAGGGGGGATATGATCTCCATGTATAATACATAAGGGGGGATATGATCTCCATGTATAATACATAAGGGGGGATATGAATCCCATGTATAATACATAAGGGGGGATATGATCTCCATGTATAATACATAAGGGGGGATATGATCTCCATGTATAATACATAAGGGGGGATATGAATCCCATGTATAATACATAAGGGGGGATATGATCTCCATGTATAATACATAAGGGGGGAAATGATCTCCATTTATAATACATAAGGGGGGTATGATCTCCATGTATAATACATAAGGGGGATATGATCTCCATGTATAATACATAAGGGGGATATGATCTCCATGTATAATACATAAGGGAGAATATGATCTCCATGTATAATACATAAGGGGGGGTATGATCTCCATGTATAATACACAAGGGGGGATATGATCTCCATGTATAATACATAAGGGGGGATATGATCTCCATGTATAATACATAAGGGGGGATATGATCTCCATATATAATACATAAGGGGGGATATGATCTCCATGTATAATACATAAGGGGGATATGATCTCCACGTATAATACATAACGGGGGGATATGATCTCCATGTATAATACATAGGGGGGATATGATCTCCATGTATAATACATAAGGGGGGATATGATCTCCATGTATAATACATAAAGGGGGATATGATCTCCATATATAATACATAAGGGGGGGGTGGATATGATCTCCATGTATAATACATAAAGGGTGGGGATATGATCTCCATGTATAATACATAAGGGGGAATATGATCTTCATATATAATACATAAGGGGGGGATATGATCTCCATGTATAATACATAGGGGGGATATGATCTCTATGTATAATACATAAGGGGGGATATGATCTCCATGTATAATACATAAAGGGGGATATGATCTCCATATATAATACATAAGGGGGGGGGGGTGGATATGATCTCCATGTATAATACATAAAGGGTGGGGATATGATCTCCATGTATAATACATAAGGGGGAATATGATCTTCATGTATAATACATAAGGGGGGGTATGATCTCCATGTATAATACATAAGGGGGGGGGGGTGGATATGATCTCCATGTTTAATACATAAAGGGGGGGATATGATCTCCATGTATAATACATAAAGGGGGGGTATGATCTCCATGTATAATACATAAGGGGATAATATCTCCATGTATAATACATAAGGGGGGGTGGATATGATCTCCATGTATAATACATAAAGGGGGGGATATGATCTCCATGTATAATATCTTATGGTGGATATGATCACCATGTATAATACATAAGGGGGATATGATCTCCATGTATAATACATAAAGGGGGGGTATGATCTCCATGTATAATACATAAGGGGGATATGATCTCCATGTATAATACATAAGGGGGGATATGATCTCCATGTATAATACATATGGGGGGATATGATCTCCATGTATAATACATAAGGGGGATATGATCTCCATGTATAATACATAAGGGGGATATGATCTCCATGTATAATACATAAGGGGGGATATGATCTCCATGTATAATACATAAGGGGGGATATGATCTCCATGTATAATACATAAGGGGGGATATGATCTCCATGTATAATACATAAGGGGGGATATGATCTCCATGTATAATACTTAAGGGGGATATGATCTCCATGTATAATACATAAGGGGGGTATGATCTCCATGTATAATACATAAAGGGGGGGTATGATCTCCATGTATAATACATAAGGGAGGGATATGATCTCCATGTATAATACATAAGGGGGGATATGATTACCATGTATAATACATAAGGGGGGATATGATCTCCATGTATAATACATAAGGGGGGATATGATCTCCATGTATAATACATAAGGGGGGATATGATCTCCATGTATAATACAATAGGGGGGTATGATCTCCATGTATAATACATAAAGGGGGGGTATGATCTCCATGTATAATACATAAGGGAGGGATATGATCTCCATGTATAATACATAAGGGGGGATATGATTACCATGTATAATACATAAGGGGGGATATGATCTCCATGTATAATACATAAGGGGGGATATGATCTCCATGTATAATACATAAGGGGGGATATGATCTCCATGTATAATACATAAGGGGGGATTTGATCTCCATGTATAATACATAAGGGGGGGATATGATCTCCATGTATAATATATAAAGGGGATATGATCTCCATGTATAATATATAAGGGGGGGGGGGGTATGATCTTCATGTATAATACATAAGAGGGATATGATCTCAATGTATAACACATAAGGGGGGATATGATCTCTGTGTATAATACATAAGGGGGGATATGATCTCCATGTATAATAAATAAGGGGGGATATGATATCCATGTATAATACATAAAGGGGGGGGATTTGATCTCCATGTATAATACATAAGGGGGGATATGATCTCCATGTATAATAAATAAGGGGGGATATGATATCCATGTATAATACATAAAGGGGGGGGATTTGATCTCCATGTATAATACATAAGGGGGGATATGATCTCCATGTATAATACATAAGCGGGGGGGGGGGGGGTAGATATGATCTCCATGTATAATACATATGGGGGAATATGATCTCCATGTATAATACATAAGGGGGGATATGATCTCCATGTATAATACATAAGGGGGGATATGATCTCCATGTATAATACATAAGGGGGATATGATCTCCATGTATAATACATAAGGGGGATATGATCTCCATGTATAATACATAAGGGGGGATATGATCTCCATGTATAATACATAAGAGGGGATATGATCTCCATGTATAATACATAAGAGGGGATATGATCTCCATGTATAATACATAAGGGGGGATATGATCTCCATGTATAATACATAAGCGGGGGGGGGGGGGTAGATATGATCTCCATGTATAATACATAAAGGGGGGGTATGATCTCCATGTATAATACATAAAGGGGGGGTATGATCTCCATGTATAATACATAAGGGGAGATATGATCTCCATGTATAATACATAAGGGGGGGATATGATCTCCATGTATAATACATAAGAGGGGATAAGATCTCCATGTATTATACATAAGGGGGGATATGATCTCCATGTATAATACATAAGGGGGGATATGATCTCCATGTATAATACATAAGGGGGGGATATGATCTCCATGTATAATACATAATGGGGGATATGATCTCCATGTATAATACATAAGGGGGATATGATCTCCATGTATAATACATAGGGGGGATATGATCTCCATGTATAATACATAAAGGGGGGGTATGATCTCCATGTATAATACATAAAGGGGGGGTATGATCTCCATGTATAATACATAAAGAGGGGGTATGATCTCCATGTATAATACATAAGGGGGGTATGATCTCCATGTATAATACATAAAGAGGGGGTATGATCTCCATGTATAATACATAAAGAGGGGGTATGATCTCCATGTATAATACATAAAGGGGGGGTATGATCTCCATGTATAATACATAAGGGAGGGATATGATCTCCATGTATAATACATAAACGGGGGTTATGATCTCCATGTATAATACATAAAGGGGGGATATGATCTCCATGGATAATACATAAGGGGGGATATGATCTCCATGTATAATACATAAACGGGGGATATGATCTCCATGTATAATATATAAGGGGGGATATGATCTCCATGTATAATACATAAGGGGGATATGATCTCCATGTATAATACATAAGAGGGGATATGATCTCCATGTATAATACATAAGAGGGGATATGATCTCCATGTATAATACATAAGAGGGGATATGATCTCCATGTATAATACATAAGGGGGGATATTATCTCCATGTATAATACATAAGGGGGATATGATCTCCATGTGTAATACATAAGGGGAGATATGATCTCTATGTATAACACATAAGGGGGATATGATCTCCATGTATAATACATAAGGGGGATATGATCTTCATGTATAATACATAAGGGGGATATGATCTCCATGTATAATACATAAGGGGGGATATGATCTCCATGTATAATACATAAGGGGGATATGATCTCCATGTATAATACATAAGGGGGGATATGATCTCCATGTATAATACATAAGGGGGGATATGATCACCATGTATAATACATAAGGGGGGATATGAATCCCATGTATAATACATAAGGGGGGATATGATCTCCATGTATAATACATAAGGGGGGATATGATCTCCATGTATAATACATAAGGGGGGATATGAATCCCATGTAAAATACATAAGGGGGGATATGATCTCCATGTATAATACATAAGGGGGGATATGATCTCCATGTATAATACATAAGGGGGGATATGAATCCCATGTATAATACATAAGGGGGGATATGATCTCCATGTATAATACATAAGGGGGGAAATGATCTCCATTTATAATACATAAGGGGGGTATGATCTCCATGTATAATACATAAGGGGGATATGATCTCCATGTATAATACATAAGGGGGATATGATCTCCATGTATAATACATAAGGGAGAATATGATCTCCATGTATAATACATAAGGGGGGGTATGATCTCCATGTATAATACACAAGGGGGGATATGATCTCCATGTATAATACATAAGGGGGGATATGATCTCCATGTATAATACATAAGGGGGGATATGATCTCCATATATAATACATAAGGGGGGATATGATCTCCATGTATAATACATAAGGGGGATATGATCTCCACGTATAATACATAACGGGGGGATATGATCTCCATGTATAATACATAGGGGGGATATGATCTCCATGTATAATACATAAGGGGGGATATGATCTCCATGTATAATACATAAAGGGGGATATGATCTCCATATATAATACATAAGGGGGGGGTGGATATGATCTCCATGTATAATACATAAAGGGTGGGGATATGATCTCCATGTATAATACATAAGGGGGAATATGATCTTCATATATAATACATAAGGGGGGGATATGATCTCCATGTATAATACATAGGGGGGATATGATCTCTATGTATAATACATAAGGGGGGATATGATCTCCATGTATAATACATAAAGGGGGATATGATCTCCATATATAATACATAAGGGGGGGGGGGGTGGATATGATCTCCATGTATAATACATAAAGGGTGGGGATATGATCTCCATGTATAATACATAAGGGGGAATATGATCTTCATGTATAATACATAAGGGGGGGTATGATCTCCATGTATAATACATAAGGGGGGGGGGGGGTGGATATGATCTCCATGTTTAATACATAAAGGGGGGGATATGATCTCCATGTATAATACATAAAGGGGGGGTATGATCTCCATGTATAATACATAAGGGGATAATATCTCCATGTATAATACATAAGGGGGGGTGGATATGATCTCCATGTATAATACATAAAGGGGGGGATATGATCTCCATGTATAATATCTTATGGTGGATATGATCACCATGTATAATACATAAGGGGGATATGATCTCCATGTATAATACATAAAGGGGGGGTATGATCTCCATGTATAATACATAAGGGGGATATGATCTCCATGTATAATACATAAGGGGGGATATGATCTCCATGTATAATACATATGGGGGGATATGCTCTCCATGTATAATACATAAGGGGGATATGATCTCCATGTATAATACATAAGGGGGGATATGATCTCCATGTATAATACATAAGGGGGGATATGATCTCCATGTATAATACATAAGGGGGGATATGATCTCCATGTATAATACATAAGGGGGGATATGATCTCCATGTATAATACTTAAGGGGGATATGATCTCCATGTATAATACATAAGGGGGGTATGATCTCCATGTATAATACATAAAGGGGGGGTATGATCTCCATGTATAATACATAAGGGAGGGATATGATCTCCATGTATAATACATAAGGGGGGATATGATTACCATGTATAATACATAAGGGGGGATATGATCTCCATGTATAATACATAAGGGGGGATATGATCTCCATGTATAATACATAAGGGGGGATATGATCTCCATGTATAATACAATAGGGGGGTATGATCTCCATGTATAATACATAAAGGGGGGGTATGATCTCCATGTATAATACATAAGGGAGGGATATGATCTCCATGTATAATACATAAGGGGGGATATGATTACCATGTATAATACATAAGGGGGGATATGATCTCCATGTATAATACATAAGGGGGGATATGATCTCCATGTATAATACATAAGGGGGGATATGATCTCCATGTATAATACATAAGGGGGGATTTGATCTCCATGTATAATACATAAGGGGGGGATATGATCTCCATGTATAATATATAAAGGGGATATGATCTCCATGTATAATATATAAGGGGGGGGGGTATGATCTTCATGTATAATACATAAGAGGGATATGATCTCAATGTATAACACATAAGGGGGGATATGATCTCTGTGTATAATACATAAGGGGGGATATGATCTCCATGTATAATAAAAAAGGGGGATATGATCTCCATTTATAATACATAAGGGGGGATATGATCTCCATGTATAATAAATAAGGGGGGATATGATATCCATGTATAATACATAAGGGGGGATATGATCTCCATGTATAATACATAAGGGGGATATGATCTCCATGTATAATAAAAAAGGGGGATATGATCTCCATGTATAATACATAAGAGGGGGATATGATTTCCATGTATAATACATAAGGGGGGATATGATCTCCATGTATTATACATAAGTAGGGGATATGATCTCCATGTATAATACATAAGGGGGGGTATGATCTCCATGTATAATACATAAGGGGGATATGATCTCCATGTATAATACATTAGGGAGAATATGATCTCCATGTATAATACATAAGGGGGGGTATTATCTCCATGTATAATACATAAGGGGGGATATGATCTCCATGTATAATAAATAAGGGGGGATATGATCTCCATGTATAATAAATAAGGGGGGATATGATCTCCATGTATAATACATAAGGGGGGATATGATGTCCATATATAATACATAAGGGGGGATATGATGTCCATGTATAATACATAAGGGGGGATATGATGTCCATGTATAATACATAAGGGGGGATATGATCTCCATGTATAATACATAAGGGGGGATATGATCTCCATGTATAATACATAAGTGGGGATATGATCACCATGTATAATACATAAGGGGGGGGGTGGATATGATCTCCATGTATAATACATAAAGGGGGGGATATGATCTCCATGTATAATACATAAGGGGGGATATGATCTCCATGTATAATACATAAGCTGGGGGGGGGGGAAGATATGATCTCCATGTATAATACATAAGGGGGGATATGATCTCCATGTATAATACATAAGGGGGGATATGATCTACATGTATAATACATAAGTGGGGATATGATCACCATGTATAATACATAAGGGGGGGGGGATATGATCTCCATGTATAATACACAAGGGGGGATATGATCTCCATGTATAATACATAAAGTGGGATAAGATCTCCATGTATAAATACATAAGGGGGGATATGATCTCCATGTATAATACATAAGGGGGGGATATGATCTCCATATATAATAAATAAGGGGGGATATGATCTCCATATATAATAATTAAGGGGGGATATGATCTCCATGTATAATACATAAGTAGGGGATATGATCTCCATGTATAATACATAAGGGGGGATATGATCTCCATGTATAATACATAAGTAGGGGATATGATGTCCATGTATAATACATAAGGGAGGATATGATGTCCATCTATAATACATAAGGGGGGATATGATGTCCATGTATAATACATAAGGGGGGATATGATGTCCATGTATAATACATAAGTGGGGATATGATCACCATGTATAATACATAAGGGGGGGGGATATGATCTCCAAGTATAATACATAAGGGGGAATATGATCTTAATGTATAATACATAAGGGGGATATGATCTCCATGTATAATACATAAAGTGGGATAAGATCTCCATGTATAAATACATAAGGGGGGATATGATCTCCATGTATAATACATAAGGGGGGGATATGATCTCCATATATAATAAATAAGGGGGGATATGATCTCCATATATAATAATTAAGGGGGGATATGATCTCCATGTATAATACATAAGTAGGGGATATGATCTCCATGTATAATACATAAGGGGGGATATGATCTCCATGTATAATACATAAGTAGGGGATATGATGTCCATGTATAATACATAAGGGAGGATATGATGTCCATGTATAATACATAAGGGGGGATATGATGTCCATGTATAATACATAAGGGGGGATATGATCTCCATGTATAATACATAAGGGGGATATGATCTCCATGTATAATACATAAGGGGGGATATGATGTCCATGTATAATACATAAGGGGGGATATGATCACCATGTATAATACATAAGGGGGGATATGATCTCCATGTATAATACATAAGGGGGGATATGATCTCCATGTATAATACATAAGGGGGGATATGATCTCCATGTATAATACATAAGGGGGGATATGATCTCCATGTATAATACATAAGGGGGGGGGGTGGATATGATCTCCATGTATAATACATAAAGGGGGGGATATGATCTCCATGTATAATACATAAGGGGGGATATGATCTCCTTGTATAATACATAAGCGGGGGGGGGGGTAGATATGATCTCCATGTATAATACATAAGGGGGATATGATCTCCATGTATAATACATAAGGGGGGATATGATCTCCATGTATAATACATAAGTAGGGGATATGATCTCCATGTATAATACATAAGGGGGGGGTATGATCTCCATGTATAATACATAAGGGGGGATATGATGTCCATGTATAATACATAAGGGGGGATATGATCACCATGTATAATACATAAGGGGGGATATGATCTCCATGTATAATACATAAGGGGGGATATGATCTCCATGTATAATACATAAGGGGGATATGATCTCCATGTATAATACATAAGGGGGGATATGATCTCCATGTATAATACATAAGTGGAGATATGATCACCATGTATAATACATAAGGGGGGGGGGGGTGGATATGATCTCCATGTATAATACATAAAGGGGGATACGATCTCCATGTATAATACATAAAGGGGGATACGATCTCCATGTATAATACATAAGGGGGGGTATGATCTCCATGTATAATACATAAGGGGGGATATGATCTCCATGTATAATACATAAGGGGGAATATGATCTCCATGTATAATACATAAGGGGATAATATCTCCATGTATAATACATAAGGGGGGGGTGGATATGATCTCCATGTATAATACATAAAGGGGGGATATGATCTCCATGTATAATACATAAGGCCGGATATGATCTCCATGTATAATACATAAAGGGGGGGGGGGGTATGATCTCCATGTATAATACATAAGGGGATAATATCTCCATGTATAATACATAAGGGGGGGGTGGATATGATCTCCATGTATAATACATAAAGGGGGATATGATCTCCATGTATAATACATAAGGGGGGGGTATGATCTCCATGTATAATACATAAGGGGGGGATATGATCTCCATGTATAATACATAAGGGGGGATATGATCTCCATGTATAATACATAGGGGGGGGGGTGGATATGATCTCCATGTATAATACATAAAGGGTGGGGATATGATCTCCATGTATAATACATAAGGGGGAATATGATCTCCATGTATAATACATAAGGGGGGATATGATCACCATGTATAATACATAAGGGGGGATATGATCTCCATGTATAATACATAAGGGGGATATAATCTCCATGTATAATACATAAGGGGGGATATGATCTCCATGTATAATACATAAGGGGGGATATGATCACCATGTATAATACATAAGGGGGGATATGATCTCCATGTATAATACATAAGGGGGATATGATCTCCATGTAAAATACATAAAGGGGATATGATCTCCATGTATAATACATAAGGGGGATATAATCTCCATGTATAATACATAAGGGGGGATATGATCTCCATGTATAATACATAAGGGGGGATATGATCTCCATGTATAATACATCAGTGGTTCATATATTAATTTTATTATACATTATTTATATAGCGCCAAAAAGTTTGCTCAGCGCTGTACATTATAGTGGGGGACAGAACATGAGATGATACAGTAACAATACAATACACGAGGGGTTCGAGAGCCCTGCCCCTTCGAGCTTACAATCTAGGAGAGAGGGGATAGTGGTACAAGAGGAAGAGGCTGTGGGGGATGGAGTGGTAGGAGGAGTGGAGGAGATCGGCTGTTAGGTGAGGGCGGAGTAGGCTTCCCTGAAGAGATGGGTATTCAGGGTGCGCCTAAAAGTGAAGAGGGTAGGTGACAGTCTGAATGATTGGGGTAGTGAGTTCCAGAGGATGGGGGAAGACCTGGAGAAGTCCTGGAGTCGGGAATGGGAGGAGGAGTCCAGTGAGCTAGAGAGTAGGAGGTCTTGTGAGGAGCGAAGATTACGGGTTGGGTGGTATTTGGATATCAGGTCGGTGAGGTAGTTTGGGGCAGTATTATGAATAGCTTTGTATGTCAGTGTTAGTAGTTTGAATTTTATGCGATGGGCAATCGGAAACCAGTGGAGGGAATGACAGAGGGGGGAGGCAAAAGAGGAGTGGTTGGTAAGGTGGATGAGTCTGGCCGATGATTTTAGGATGGACTGATAGTCTGTGGTGAGGTAGGCCGGTGAAAAGGGAGTTGCAGTAGTCCAGACGTGAGATAATAAGGGAGTGAATGAGTTCTTTACTAGTGTCTGGGGTTAGAAACAAATGTATTTTGGAGATGTTGCGGAGGTGGAGCCTGTATGAATTTGCCAGCAATTGGACATGGGGCTGGAAGGACAGGTGACCCCTAGGACTTTGCTTGCAGGGTGGGACTGATGGTGGCGTTATTGATTTATTGGTCATGATGGAGAGGATGGGGGAGGCACGAGCTGGGGGGAAGACTAGGAGCTCAGTTTTGGAAAGGTTTAGTTTGAGGAAGTGGAGTGACATCCAGTCGGATATGTCGTTCAGTAGGTAGGTGATTTGGGTGGAGACTGAAGGGGTGAGGTGAGGGGCAGAGAGGTAGATTTGCATGTCATCAGTGTAGAGGTGATAGTTGAAGCCATGGGAGTGTATCAGTTGGCCAAGGGAGGAGGTGTAGATGGAGAAGAGAAGGGGCCTCAGGACAGAGCCTTGGGGGACCCCAACAGAGAGGGGGAGAGAGGGGGAGGTGGCAGAGTTATAGGTAACACTGAAGGAGCGCTGGGATAGATAGGAGGAGAGCCAGGAGAGAGCTGAGTCTCTGATGCCAAGGGTGTATAGTTTTTTGAGGAGGCCGCAGAGAGGTCGAGGTAGGAGGACTGAGTAGTGGCCATTAGCTTTGGTGGATAGCAGGTCATTGGTAAGTTTGAATAGTGGTGTTTCGGTGGAGTGTAGGGGATGGAAGCCAGACTGTAGTGGATCGAGGAGGTTGTTGTCATTGAGGTGGGAACTCAGGTGATTATAGACTAAGCGTTCAAGGAGTTTGGATGTAAATGGCAGCAGGGAGATGGGTCTAAGGTTGTTCAGGTTGGTAGGGTCCAGGGAGAGTTTTTTGAGTATTGGAGTGATGTGCGCGTGCTTTAGGGGGAGGGGAATGCGCCAGTAGAGAGGGAGAAATTGAAGATGTGGGTGAGGGAGCGTAGGATCGAGGAGGAGTTGTGTGGGGACAGGGTCAAGGGAGCAAGTGGTGAGGCGGGCTTCGGAGAAGACCTTTGTTACCTCTTCAGTGGTGGCAATGTCAAAGGAGTGGAGTGTTGGAGGGGGTTTAGTGCTCGGGATGGTGGGTGGGGTGGGGGTCTGGGCAGTTGAGAGGTCAGAGGAGGGGAGTGTTGAGGGGTTATCATTGGAGGGAGGCTAGGTGGGGTGGAGGACTGAGCATTGGCGATGTCCCTACGAATTGCATCGATCTTGTTTTGGAAGTGGTTAGCAATCTCGTGGGTGGTGTGTGAGATACTGGGTGGAGGTGGGGGGGAGAGAGTAGGGAGTTAAAAGTGAAGAGCTGGCGAGGACTGGAGGAGAGGGTATTGATGAGCGTTACGAAGTAGGCTTGTTTGGCAGCATAGAGGGAGGAGGTGTAGGTGAGGAAAGCAGATTTGTATAGGGTGTACGCTTGTTGGGATCTGGTTTTGCACCATAGTCGCTCCAGAGCACAGCGTCGTTTAAGATTTTTGGTGTGGTCGTTCTGCCAGGGTTGAAGCAGTCGGGGTCTGATGCTACGTGTGGTTACGGGTGCTAAGGAGTCTAGGGCGGCTGACAGTGAATTGTTATAAGCAGTAGCGGCCAGGTCAGCGCAGGACAGGGGAAGGATACTGTCGTAGAGTCGGTCAGCTGCAGAGTGGAGAGGGGCAGGGTTCTGGTTGCGGAGGTTACGGCTGGTGATGGTTTGATGAATGGGGGGAGGTGTTTGAGGATGGGGAGACGGAGAAAATAACGAGGTTGTGGTCAGAGAGAGGGAAAGGGGCTTTTGTGAGGTTGTGGAGGCTGCAGAGATGAGAGAAGACAAGATCCAGGGTGTTCCCATCGGAGTGGGTGGAGGACTGTGTACACTGAGCGAGTGCAAAGGAAGAAGTTAGGTGGAGGAGTTGGGATGTAGCCAGGTTATTGACGTTGATAGGGATACTGAAGTCTCCAAGGATGATAGTGGTTAGCTCAGAGGAGAGCAAGAAGGGTACCCAGGTGGAGTTATCATCGAGGAAGTGGGATACGGGTCCAGGAGGCCGATAGATTACTGCAATACTCAGAGGGGTGGGAGAGAATAGTCGGATGCAGTGGGCCTCAAAGGAGGAGAATGATAGAGGGGGGGTTTGGGAGGACCTGGAAGGTGCTCAGCGGTGACAAGAGCATGCCGACCCCACCACCTCTGAAACTGCTTGGTCTGGGTGAATGGGTCCAGACGAGACCTCCATAGGAGAGTGCCGCAGAGGAGGTAGAGTCGGTGGCCTGGATCCAGGTTTCGGTGACCGCTAGGAGGTTGAGGGAGTGGGAGATAAAGAGGTCATGGATGGCGGTGAGCTTGTTGCAAACTGATTGGGCATTCAGGAGTGCACACGAGAATGGAGGGGCAGTTGCAGGAGGACAGGTATTAGGTTAAGGGGGTTGCGGCAGTTTGTGGAAGTAGGAGGGTGCCCTGTGGGTGAGTGAAGTGGTGAGGGACCAGGGTTTGGGGAGATGTCCCCGGCGTTTAGGAGAAGAAGGAGGGTGAGAAAGGTGGCATGGGAGCGGGATGAGCGAGAGCGTGTGAGTCTGCTAGTGGTGGCGTGTGGGTTGGTGGGAGAGTGAAGTATTAGGAGAAGTTGGTAAGAGCCGTAGTGGGGAGATGGAAGCAGTGAGGGTGCGATGTGTAGTTGTTTTGGAGCAGTAGGGGGGTAGAGAGAGGAGATTTTGGGCATGGAGGAGTATGAGGAGGAGGAGTACAGGTGACATTTTTTTTTTTTTAAAAGAGACTTTATTAGGTTTTATCTTATACACACATGAACCAACGATAAAAGTTATACAGTATACATAGCGTAGCAACATGTCAAAGCAGGTAACAAAATCCAGAAATACCAATTGTTCTCATAAAGAATATGCAAAAGCCCCAAGAGAGACAAAGAGAAAAACAGAGATGTGTAGGAATAAAAGATTTACTTATAGAAAAGGGAGACATCGCACGAAGTGTCGAAGTGTAAGGGCTTAGGAGTAATGTATCCAGGTTTTTGAGAAGATACGAGTCAAAACATGCGTAGGTATCAGTCTAGAGAGATAAGCAGATATATTCCATGTTAGCCAATAGTCAAATGACCAGGAGGAGGGTCAACGTGCATATGGATAGGAAGAGGGAGCAAAATAAGAAAACATAGAATAGGGATTAGACCGTACGGAAAGAAGGAGAAAGAAAATTGAGAAAACAAGTCTAGAAAGGAATAGACCATCAGGAAAGACAGAAAAAAAAAAAAGAGAAAGAGAAAGAGAAAGGAGGGAGAAGTAGAAGACTTAGGAATATATTGCCTAAGTTCAGAGGCCAGATGACCGGAAGAACATGTCAGTAACAAGAAACAGCTCGGCAGTGTGTGGGGGTGTAGATGGGCTAGTATGGGGACACTTCACTAAGAGTCAACAATGAGGCGAGGTTGTGAGAGAAAGAGAAAATAAGAAAACTGAAAACTGAATCCAAAGTGGAAGGAGGGTAGATTGTCAAAATAGCGAGGTGAAGTGAAGTAAAGGTCCAAGAAGGCCCAGAAAGTGTAATTTAAACAGTCAGATTACCCCTAATACGAGCAATACATAATGCATCAGGAATATCCCAGAGGCTAAATTAGGACCAGGCTAGAAATCCGTGTGAGGGGTGCTGAGACTCCGAGGAAGGGAGTATTCTTGAAACATATTGTCCCCACTTGCGGTTGAACTTTTCCTCTCCTGGAGTAGATGGGGAGTTATGAATGCTGAGCCGCTCCAAACGAAGTAGAGAGTGTAAGTCCAATTTGACATCCGAAATGGTTGGCGGGCAGTTGGAGACCCATTTTTTTAAAATTGACCTTCTCGCTGCCATCAGGCAGGTGGAGAGCCACGGTTTGGCAGTTCTGAGCAGAGCAATGTGCTGATGTGAAGCAGCAGTCACGGGAACATCCAGGTTTCCAAAAAGAAGGAGCAGTGGGTCTCTAGGTAGCGGGAGAGCAGTAACGAAGAGCATAAAGTTCAAGAGTTGGGACCAGAAAGTAGAGATCGAGGGACAACTCCAAAACCTGTGGTGGAGGGATGGCTTATATGAGCCACAAAGCGGACACGCAGAGATCGTTGGGTCCGATCTTGAGTACAAACAAGGCATATAGGCATGATGCATAATTTTAAATTGCTGCTCCCGCCAAAATTTGTTCGTGTTGAAAGCACAGGTAGTGTTAAAGACTGCGAGTATTTGTTCCGCAGTGAAAACATTGTCGAAGTCCCGTATCCATGTTTTGATGGAGGTAGAGGAGTCCAACGGTGTAGCATATTGCAAGGACAATTGACTATATATGTTAGATATGTTATACTTCTGGTTCCTCACAAGAGCTTCTATCATAGTCGTGCAAAAACGGGTGGACTAATTCTGAGCTATGGATTTCACAAAATTCCTGACTTGTAAAATATACAAAAAATGATGGGAAGGTAATTCAAACGAGCCAAGGATTTGTTGAAACGGAAGGGGAGAACCTGATGCACCGTCATACAATTGGTTCACGAGTCTAAGACCCTGGTTATACCACAGATCGTAGGCTGCATGTTGTTGAGAGACAGAGAAGGAAGGATTGTGATGTATGGGAAGAAAGCGAGATATCCAGGGAGAAACTCCTAGTCTACGTCTGACCTCCCTCCAAGTGAAGAGTGTATCCCGTATGAGTGGATTATGTTTAAGATGAACCGGTATTGAGTTGGAGTTAGAATGTAATAGGGTCGACAGGTCGAACGGACTCACCATGGCTGATTCAAGTTGGTAATTGGAGAACATGGACGCTTGGGATAGCCAATCTATACACACCCGTAAAATACAAGATAAATTATAGAGCCTAATGTTGGGGAGGCCCAGGCCGCCCTCACATCTAGGGAGAAACAGCTTGTGTATAGCTATACGCGGGCGACGCCCCCTCCATAGGAAGCTGGAAATCCCCTTGTTTAACTTGACTATATCTGCGCGTTTGAGCAGAAGAGGGATAGTTTGGAGAGGGTATAAAAGCTTCGGAAAGCTTGTCATCTTGAAGAGATGGGCTCTACCCATGAGGGATAACGGCAGGTCTTTCCACATTTCCAATTCCGCTAAAATTTTTTGAATAACTGGCGAAAAGTTGAGAGAATAAAGGGACGAAGCTAATTTCCCAATTTTGATACCCAGATAGGTAATGTAACGTGTATTGATTTTAAAGAGGGAGTCGCAGGCCCAATCAGGAAGTCGAGCGTGGTAGAGGGGAAGGACCTCACTTTTTGCAAAATTAATACAAAGACCCGAGCAACACCGAAAGTCTGCAAAAACTTTCTGAATATATGGCAGATCTAGTGACGGGTTGGAAGTGAATATTAATATGTCGTCCGCAAATAAAGCTAGGCGAAGATCTTGTTGAGCAACTTGAACTCCATGAAGATGTGACTGAAAAAGCAGGAAGCGGGCTAGGGGTTCCAATGCTAAATTAAAAAGCAAGGGAGATAGTGGACAGCCTTGCCTTGTTCCTTTTTGTAGTAGAAAAGAGTTAGATATTTTTCCCGCCGCTACTATCTGAGCCGTTGGGGCAGAATACATAGCCTGAATTAACTGTATAAACGAACCGGAAAAGCCAAATTTAGAGAGTACCAGTTGGAGCCATTGAAAACTAACATTATCAAAGGCTTTTTCAGCATCGAGAGAAATAATCGCTAAATCCTGAAGGGGGTTATTTTTAGCCTGATGCAGAACTGTTAGCACTTTGCGGATATTAGACGTGGCCGATCGTCCCTTTATAAATCCTGCTTGAGAAGGGTGAATGAGAGAGGGTAAAACAATGGCCAAACGGTTAGCTATGATTTTAGAAAGGATCTTTGCATCTAGGTTAAGGAGGGAAATGGGGCGATACGATCCAGGATCAGAAGGGTCTTTACCTTTTTTTGCTATTAGTTTAATGTGGGCTTGCAAAGCCGATGGGAGATATACCCCGCTCTCCTGGATGGACTGATAAACTAGCTGGAGAGTAGGAGACAGAGTTTTGTCCATCAGTTTAAAAAATTCAGAGGTGTACCCATCTAGACCTGGAGCTTTACCATTAGCTAGAGATCTAATAGCTAGACAAATATCCGCCTGTGAAATAGGGGCATTTAGAGATTGCAGTGCTATTGGATCTATTTGGGGCAAATTTACACTTTCCAGAAAGGACTGTGCTCGTGCCTGGTCAATAGGATCCGGCCCGTACAAGTCTGCATAAAAGCTTTCCAAAATAGATATAATCTCTTCCGGAGATTGTTTAAGTGCCCCCTGGGAGTCTTTGAGAGAGGTGAATTGCGTAGGGGTGAAAGGCTTCCTACACAGGCGCGCCAGCAGTTTGCCTGGTTTATTACCAAACCTGTGATATTGTAAGTCAAGGTGTGAGTGATGTAATGCTTCCTGAGCTGCCGCCCATGTATCAAATTGGTTTTTAGCGTCCGCCCAAGCTTTCCTGTTGTCTTGCGTATTAGAGTCCGCCATTTTTCTTTGAGTCAGTCTAAGAAGGTTACTAGCTTCAGTGAAATTGCGTGAAATTCTTTTTTTATAAGCGGACGTAAAAGCGATGATTTTGCCGCGTAACACAGCCTTCCCTGCATCCCAAAACAAATTTGGATTAGAGACATGGACAGCATTCGTAGTTTGAAAGTCTGCCCAGGTGTCTTGTAAGAGTTTGGAGAGCTCCTGATTATTCGCCAGAAACGAGGGGAAACGCCATATCCTAGGATGTGGCGTAGAGTCTAAAAAGTTTAACGTAATAGAGATTGGAGAGTGATCTGATATGGCTATGTCATGTATGGTAGATGATACAACATGTTGCAGTAGAACGGAGTTACAAAAAGTATAATCTATTCTAGATAAAGAATGATGAACATGGGAATAGAAAGTGTAATCTCTGCCGTCCGGATGGGTTAAGCGCCATATATCGGTAATTTGCATTGCTTCAGCGAAGCTACATAGCAAAGTAGGTGTGAGACGGGGAATCTGAGGGGAGCGAGGGCCACGGTCTACACTCTGCGATTTATCCTCCTGCTCTTGCATAACAGAATTAAAGTCCCCTCCCACGACGAGCGGCTTGTGAACATATGCCGCCAGCCGTGAAGAGAGGGCTTGGAAAACCTGCCTCGTCGGGGAGTTGGGTGCGTAAAAACTAGTAAGAACCAATTCTTGGGTTCCGAGTTTGATATGTGCTGCTATGAAGCGGCCTTCAGTGTCAGCATCCATAGCGACTAATTCCGGATTAAGCCATTTGTGAATGAGAATAAGTACCCCTGCTTTATTGTTTAGGGAGGAGGAGCCGAAAACATGACCCACCCATAGTTTACGCATGCGGATAAAGTCAGATTGGGTAAGGTGAGTTTCTTGGAGCAAAGCTATATCCGCACGCAAGCGCCGTAGATGTCTTAGAACCGCCATGCATTTGTGAGGGGACCTGAGACCCTTGACATTCCAAGAGAAAATACGTGTCATCTTAACTGATGTGCTTGATATGATAGAAGGATAAGCATTCTACCCATTAGTGATGCCATTAGTGATTGTCGCTAGACAATTGGGGGTGATTAGAAACCGATCTCAGAGGACGGAGGAGTTCTCCCAAGAAATAAAGTTGGAGAGGAAGAGAAAAGCAAGAGAGAAAGGCGAGAACAAGATCAAGGGCCCTAATAGAGCCCAACAAAAAGTCAAAACATACAATATACCAATACAGTATACAGGACTTCACGTCATTCCGCATGCTGTTTCCACCAATACCAGCGTGACCGGGAGTATCTGGGAGAAGAGCCTGCCCCAGGGGCCAGTGTACGATTCTTGGGATGGGAGAGGGCTTCCCTCAAATTTATTCCCATCAACGGCTCCAGCATCTCCCCCCCCCCCAGCATCGCTGAAATATGGAACCAGGCACATGCAGGAGTAGGGAAGTACAAATTCAGGCATATATATGATTTACACAATAATGTTGAAGCAGGTGAGCGTGAGAGAACGCCGCACCATCAGATAATATATAAAACATTACAAGTTGAACAGCCAATAAAACTCAGACTTTGGAAAGTATGTTCATTGCAATAGAAAGCAATAGAAACCAAGCAAAAAATGAAAAACCGTCACATCTGAACCAATCGGGCCAGGAGATAAGCTTGAAGCTAATATGCAGAGACCAATGGCCTCTTAAACCTTTAAGGCGGGCGAGATTTGGAAGACGCTGGGTTTGTGCGTTGACGCTTGGGTGGGTCTTTGCGAGGACTACGTTGATCTCTAGGGCCAGAATTCCTGCCCGCAAGACGCGTCGACGGATCCCCGTCATTTAGGTGATCTTGGAGGTATTGGTAGGCTTCTTCAGGGTGGACGAAAGATTTGGATTCCCCAGATGGTGCATTGAAACGTAACGTAGCCGGATACGCTAATGTGAATTTTATTCCTTTCTGGTGAAGAGTGGCGCAGACTTGCTGAAACGCTTTCCGTTTACGTGATACTTCCTGTGAATAGTCCGCAAATATTAATAATTTGTGACCCTCAATTTGTAGAGAACGGGAATTACGAAAAGAGGTGAGGATCGCCATGCGATCAGCATAGTTGAGATAGCGTACAATCACAGAACGTGGCACCCGGCGTTCGTTAGATGGGGGCCCCAAGCGATGAGCTCTCTCTACCTGACAGGAGGAGGATAGACCCAAAGCTGCAGGGATTCGTGCTGAGCAGAGATCGGGAAGAGAACCTGTATTAAATGATTCTGGGAGACCCACGATACGTAAGTTATTTCTACGTGATCGATTTTCCAGATCGTCAATTTTATCCAAAATATTTTGCTGTATACGATTGGATTGTGATGTAACTTCTTGTATGGAATGGACTTCATCTTCTAAGTCAGATAAGCGCTGCTCCGCCACAGATAACCGTTTAGAATGTTCGCCCAAATCTATTCGCAGCTGTTCAATGCCCAGGCTTACAGCCTTATCCACAGCCTGTGTGATATTTGGGAGCAAAAGAGAAGAAACTGCCTGGGCTATTTTTATATACTGCTCAGAAGAGCTATCAGTGCCTGAAGTGAGTGGAGAGGCAGTGAGGATGGTGGGGAGAGGTGCAGACATACCTGCTCCCACGTTGCGATCTCCCTCTGTGCCTGTGTCCATGCTGTGACAGGCATCTTCGGCGGCCATCTTGGCTGCAGGAGGGGGAGAGCCGCACCCCTCCGCTCTAGCAGCCGACTCGTGGCCGGACTGTACCGGCAGAAGGTACCGCTCCATGCTGGGGCCGCCGCGGGATGTGAGGGGGCACCCCAAAGCTAAGATGCGGGGGTCCCCGAGGCAGATAGCAGGTCTTGTAAGGGCGGGTTCCCGGGAGCCGCGGGTCCCGCTAGCTACAGCATCCGCCGCCGGAACCGGAAGTCTCCAGGTGACATTTTAAGAGGGTAAGCGGAGTGGTGGACAGTTGAGGGAGGTGAAAGGTTTCTCAGGGCGCATTGTTGTGGATAGTCCGTCGTGCAGTGGCGTATCACATTGAAGTAGCTTCTCGTAGCAGGCATTCTAGTGATTAGGATCTTTCCGTGACAAGAGTTCTCGTGCTTGTGATCGGGATAGGTAGATGCCGGAAGGGCTGCAGGGTCAGGGCTAGGTTGTGCCGGGGTAGGCGATGGTGGGCCTCACCAGGTAGAGGTCGTCCATTGGGCAGGTCGAGATCATCTGTTGGGCTCATCAGGTCTGGGTAGGGTAGCAGCATGGAGGGCAATGTTAGGCCTTGCCAGGCTGGGGTCGTCTGGTGGGTTTGGCGGTGTGGAAGTAGACTCACTGTGGGTTTGAGGAGATGTGAGGTGAACATCCACAGTGGAGGTCATCGGATGGACTTCGGGTCAGGGCAGGGTTGTGCCGGGGTAGGTGAAGGTAGGTCTCACCAGGTCGAGGTCGTCCGTTGGGCTTAGCAGGTCCGGTCAGGGTTGCGTCGTGGAAGGCGATGGTAGGCCTCACCAGGCTGTGGTCGTCTGCTGGGTACGGCAGCATGGATGCAGGCTCACTTCTGCTCCCTCGGTTGTTGGGGCAGCAGGAGACCGGAGGGCAGCCAGATTGGGTGCTGTAGGCCGTGTGCTGGTGGCTGGATTTTGGCGCTGTGAGCCACGTGCTCTGTCAGTGCAGGGTGCTGGGTGACCTGGAGCGGTCCCTGGGCCGAGGCTGGGAACTGGTTGCTGGGTGCTGGCTGTTGCAGAGTGCTGGGAGGCCTGGAATCAGCCCCTGGGCCAAGGCTGGGTGCTAGCTGGGTGCTAGTTGCTGGGTGCTAGTTGCTGGGTGGCCTGGAGTGGACCCTGGGCCAAGGCTGGGTGCAGGTTGCTGTCTGTGGCAAGGTGCTGGGTGGCCTGGGGTGGGCCCCTGGACCGATGGAGAGGGCCCCCGGGAGCAGGCAAGTCAGCAGGGGGTGGAGCGGCGGCAATCTTGGGCGTTGATCGGCGTTCCGGGTCTCAGCCATGGCAATAATTGAGGCCGCGGCTTCGTAGGCCGCAAATCCCAGAGCTCCGGGATTGGGCTGAAACTGGCCCAGCACCCCTCCCTGGGTGCTTATCGGGGGCTACAGGGTGGCGGGATTCCGCTGCCGCCCGGATGGCAGCGGATGGTGACTTGGGCGATGGAGCTCCTGACTATAGGACTACTCCGGTCGCCATCTTCGACATATAGTGAACTCGGTTTAGAGTTATTCACCCTGAGGTCATCACAGAGGACAAGGGGGCGCTCTTTACTTCTGGAGGAAAAGAGATTTAATCTCCAAACACGGAAAGTGAGAGTTGTGAGAATGTGGAATAGACTCCCTCAAGAGTTGGTTGTGGCCAGCTCAGTGGATTGCTGTAGGAAAGTCCTGGATTCTTTCTTGGATACACAGAATATAACTGGAAATAACATTTATAGGGAAAGTTGATCCCGGGAATATCCGATTGCCTCTCGGGGGATCAGGAAGGAATTTTTTCCCTGCAGGAGCACATTGCATCGTGCTTTGCTGGGTTTTTGTCTTCTTCTGGATCTATTGTGGGTGTAGGATTATAACTATTTGTTTTTTGATTGAACTGGATGGACTTTTGTCTTTTTTCTGCCATACTATAGGGCTCTAATTATACATTTATCACTTCAATCAGCTCTACCCCCACAGTTATAACCCTTTGTACCACTTGCCCGACCCTATTAGATTGTGAGCTCTTATGAGCCGGGCCCTCTTAATACTCTAGTTTTTATTGCATTGTAACTGTATTGTCTCCCTTTATAATGTAAAGATCTGTGCAATCTGTTGGCTCTATATAAATCCTGTATAATAATAACAGGACAGCTCTGAATTTCTGACATAATCAACAGCTATTTTTTTTTTATTTGCATTCATTATTAAAACAAAATGTTTACAATGGTATATTTAACAGGCCAAACACTAGGAAAAAAGAGATGTTCATTTTCAGGGTTTTCAGACAATTAAATTGAAATTCCCCATTATCACGTTTTGCCTATTTATTTTACATATCTTTTTTTTTTTTCTTTTCGTGTTTTTTTAAGCACATACCAATGTACATAATGTGCAGCCTCTACACATAGGAGTTCAACTGTGTGATATCTATCATCTATCTATCTATCTATCTATCTATCTATCTATCTACCAGGCCCTACCGCTCCCACAGACGCCAGACCCCTAGCACCCTCAGTCATTGGCCCGCAGCATCCGCATGCACTGGCTCACTTCGCCCACGGATGCCGAGTCCTACTGCACCTAGCTACACCTAGCCCACTTCACCTCTAGACGTACCTTCAGCGCTTCCCGACGCCGAGCCCTCAGCATCTGACGCCTGGCCTCAACATCTCCAGTCACTGAGCAGCCAGCATCACCAGACGCCATGCCTACCAACACCCCCGGACATCGCGCCCTACGACCCCTCCGCTTGCCGAACCACCGTACCCACTGAAGACGCGCCACAGCACCCACGGACGCCAGCATACTGCATCCACAGACTGCAACCAGACAGCTGCTGACCCAGCTGCCCTCCACTCTCACTCTCCCCCTTCAGAAGGACTCAAATGGACTCCTCCATGGCGATACAGACTCTCCACATCACCTTGTCCTGACCTGTATCCCGCCACCTCCCCCGACCTGTCCAGCACTCCGCTCACCCCAAAATGCCACCTGCACTCCTCCTCCTCGTATTCCTCTCCTCCACCCCAAAAATCGCCTCCCTCTACCCGCCTACCCCCCCAAAACAGCTCTACATTGCCCTTTCACTTCTCCCCTCTCCCCACTATGGCACTCACCACCTCCTCCTGCTACTTCACTCCCCCGTCGACCCACGTGCCACCACTATCAGACCCACACGCTCCTGCACTTCCCATTCCCATGCCGCCTTCCTCACCCTTCTCCTATCCGCTGGGGACATCTCCCCGAACCCTGGCCCCTCACCAGCCCACCCCCCCTAGGGACCCCCCTGCTCCCACCTGCCGCCGCAACCCCCTCAACCTCGTACCTGTGCCCCTCCTCCCCGCATCCAACCCTACTCTCTCGGTTGCACTCCTGAACGCCCGCTCAGTATGCAACAAGCTTGCCGCCATCCATGACCTCTTTATCTCCCACTCCCTCAACCTCCCAGCAGTCACCGAGACCTGGGTACAGGTCACTGACTCTACCTCCCCTGCGGCACTCTCCTATGGAGGTCTCGTCTGGTCCCATTCACCCAGACCGAGCGGTCGCAGAGGTGGTGGTGTTGGCTTGCTCCTATCACAGCTGAGCACCTTCCAGATCCTCCCTAACCCCCCCTCTCTATCATTCTCCTCCTTCGAGGCTCACTGCATCTGGCTCTTCTCCCCCACCCCCCTAAGGATCGCAGTGATCTACAGGCCTCCCGGATCCATACCCCGCTTCCTAGATGACTTCGCTGCCTGGCTTCCCTTCTTCCTCTCCTCTGAGCTACCGACCATCATCCTTGGGGACTTCAATATCCCCATCAACAACAACAACCCGGCTACTTCCCAACTCCTCCACCTAACCTCCTCCTTTGCGCTCACACAATACACCCAATCCTTCACCCACATTGATGGGAACACCCTGGACCTTGTCTTCTCCCACCTCTGTACCCTCAACCAGTTCACTAACACCCCCTTCCCTCTCTCCGACCTCCACCTCCTCATGTTCTCTATCTCCCCTTCCCCTAACTCCCCCCCCCAAAGCGCCAAACCATCACCAGCCACAACCTCCACAACCTGAACCCGGCCCCCCTCCACTCGGCTGCCGATCGCCTACACGACAGCATCCTTCTACTGTCATGTCCTGACCTAGCCACTTCCACGTACAACGACTCACTGTCAGCTGCCCTAGACTCTCTGGCACCCCTAACCACATGCAACATCAAACCTAGACCACTTCAACCCTTGCAGAACGACCATACTAAATGCCTCAAACGTCGCAGTCGCGCGCTGGAGAGACTATGACGCAAAACCAGGTCCCCTCATGCGTTATCCCTCTACAAATCTGCCTTCCTCACTTACACCTCCTCCTTCCACGCCGCCAAGCAGGCCTACTTCATAAACCTGATCAACACCCTCTCCACCTGCCCTCGCCGACTCTTCTCCACCTTCAACTCCCTGCTCTCTCCCCCCCTCCTCAACTCAGCACTTCACTCACCGCCCACGAGATTGCCACTCATTTCCACAACAAGATTGACACAATCCGTAAGGACAGTCAACTCACAATCTACCTCCCCACCCAGCCTCCCCCCCATCACCCCCCTATCTCTCCCCTCCTCTGACCTCACATCCGCACTGCCCCCCACCACACCCAAGGCCCCGCTTACCATAACCCCCCCAACAATGTACTCCTTCAGCCCTGCTACCACTGAGGAAGTCACCAGGGTCTTCTCAGAAGCCCGCCTCACCACCTGGCCCCTGGACCCTCTCAACTCCTCCAGTCACCCCCCTCTTCCCTCATTCACTCCCCCACCCACATTTCAATCTCTCCCTCTCTACTGGCGCATTCCCCTCCCCCATAAAGCATGCGCACATCACCCCCATACTCAAAAAGCCCTCCCTGGACCCCACTGACCCAAACAACCTCAGACCCATCTCCCTGCTGTCACTCACTTCCAAGCTCCTTGAGCACCTAGTCTACGATCGCCTAAGTGCCCACCTAACTGACAACAACCTCCTTGATCCACTACAGTCCAGCTTCCGTCCCCTACACTCCACTGAAACCGCCCTCCTCAAAATCACTAACGACCTGCTAACCACCAAAGCCAAAGGCGACTACTCTGTCCTCCTTCTCCTGGACCTCTCCACGGCCTTTGACCCAGTTGACCACCCCCTCCTCCTTAATAAACTTCTCTCCCTTGGCATCAGAGACACTGCTCTCTCCTGGTTCTCCTCTTACCTATCCCGACGATCCTTCAGCGTTTCCTACAATGGTGCCACCTCCCCTTCCCTACCCCTCTCTGTCGGGGTCCCCCAAGGCTCTGTCCTTGGACCCCTTCTCTTCTCCATCTACACCTCCTCCCTTGATAAACTCATACACTCCCACGGCTTCAACTACCACCTCTACGCTGATGACACTCAAACTTACCTCTCCACCCCTCACCTCACCCCCACATTCTCCGCCCGCATCACTCACCTCCTAAATGACATCTCAGATTGGATGTCGCTCCATTTCCTCAAGCTTAACCTCTCCACAACCGAGCTCCTCATCTTTCCCCCTGCCCACTCACCCCCCCATCCTATCCATCACTACCAACAACACCACCATCAATCCCGCCCCGCAAGCCAAAGTCCTTGGCGTCATTCTGGACTCTAAGCTTTCCTTCCAACCGCATGTCAAATCACTTACATCACATGCAGGCTCCACCTCCGCAACATTGCCAAGATACATACCTTCCTTACCCCAAACACCACTAAACTACTCGTACACTCCCTGATTATCTCATGCCTCGACTACTGCAACTCCCTTCTCACTGGCCTACCCCAGCGCAGGCTCTCCCCGCTCCAGACCATCCTAAACTCAGCGGCCAGACTCATTCACCTCACCAACCGCTCCACCTCTGCTACCCCCCTCTGCCTATCCCTCCACTGGCTCCCGACTGCCCAACACATCAAATTCAAACTACTAATCCTGACCTACAAAGCCATTCACAACACTGCCCCTAACTACCTCACCAACCTGATTCCCAAGTACCACCCTACCCGTACCCTTCGCTCTTCACAGGACCTCCTTCTATCTTGCTCTCTGGTCTCCTCCTCCCACTCACGACTGCAAGACTTCTCCAGGTCCTCCCCCATCCTCTGGAACTCACTGCCCCAGTCCATCAGACTGTCACCTTCCCTCCTCACCTTCAGGCGCTCCCTGAAAACACACCTCATCAGGGAAGCCTACCCCTCCCTCACCTAACAGCCGTTCTCCTTCATTCCTCCTACCACTCCATCCCCCACAGCCACTTCCTCCTGTGCCACTACCCCCTCCCTCCTAGGTTGTAAGCTCGAAAGAGTGGGGCCCACTAACCCCTCGTGTGCTGTTGTTGTTCTGTTTCTTGTATTGCCCCCCCCCCCCTCTATTGTACAGCGCTGAGTAAACCCTTTGGTGCTATATAAACTTTATGTAATATTAATAATAATAATATCTATCTATCTCCCACAATTAACTGATGGAAATCCCATTGCTAGCTGAGAGACAACACAAGACAGTTCATTTCCTCAGAAGCTCTGACCCCGATGCTCATTGTGTTTGTATTGTTCTTCCTGCAGACAGTGAAAACTGCATGAAATGTCCTGACGATGAATGGCCAAATGAGAAGAAGGATTGGTGTGTTCCAAGAGTGGTGGAATTTCTCTCCTACACTGATGACACCATTGTTGCAGTATATTCAGCCGTCTCCATCCTCTGTTGCCTTCTGACTGGTTTAATATTGGGGCTATTTATATATTACCAGGACACCCCCATTGTTAAAGCCAATAACCGGAACCTGAGCTATCTTCTCCTGGTCTCCATCATGCTGAGCTTCCTCTGTGTCTTCTTGTTCCTCGGCCATCCAATAGATGTGACCTGCATGCTGCGTGTCACCTCTTTTGGTGTCATCTTCTCAGTTGCCGTCTCTTCTCTACTTGCCAAAAGTATCATGGTGTGTATTGCCTTTAAGGCCACCAAACCTGGGAGTCCCTGGAGGAAATGGATGGGAACCAAACTGCCCAATTGTATCATTTGTGTCTTCTCACTGGTCCAAGTCATAATCTGTGTCACTTGGTTGTCTATTTCTCCCCCCTTCCAGGATCAGGACATTCACTCTTATCAGGGGAAGATCATCATTCAGTGTAATGAGGGTTCAGTTAACGGCTTCTACTCTGTCCTGGGATATATGGGGCTTCTGGCAGCTGTGAGCTTCATTATCGCTTTTATAGCCAGGACATTACCGGACAGTTTTAATGAGGCCAAGTACATCACCTTCAGCATGCTGGTGTTCTGCAGTGTCTGGATTGCCATGATCCCGGCCTATCTGAGCACCAGAGGGAAATACATGGTGGCTGTGGAGGTCTTTGCTATAATGGCATCAAGTTCTGGACTTCTTGGCTGTATATTCTTCCCAAAATGTTACATAATTCTGTTCAGACCTGACCTGAATACAAAGACAGTTATCCGCTGATATGTATGAAGCAACACTGGGCTACCTGTAGTTATGGCATTATCTCTATTATTATTTATTTTAGTATTGTACTCGTGTTTGGGAATTTAAATATTTAATACTTACCTCTTCGGTAGATGGTGAGTCTGAGTCTCTCTTGAAGAGCTATGGATGTCACTAGTATCAGATACTTTGGGTTTGTTGGAAACCTTGTCCCCTGCTGGGTGTAGTGATTCCTCCCATCAGCCGTTATATCACTACAGAACAATGTAGTCACTTATTGAGGAGGAACCACAGTGACCAGAGGGGGACAAAGTATCAAAAACATCCTAAAGCGTCAGATACCAAAACCACCCATCACTCAAGAGAGGGAAGATTTCTGTCATCACCTTCCATAAAGGTAAATATTAAACACGTTCTCTTAGAAGATGATTGTGATGTCATTTGTCAGTGTCACATTCATTATATTTATCATTGTATGTAGATGTATCCGACTATATCAATAAATTCATAAAGCAGTAAAGGTGTACAGAAGAATGAAGTCATACAAATTACAGGAACATAAATGACATGAAGAAAAACAGTAATGCAAACAGCAGGTCACATAGAATTAGTAGACTGAAAGGAAGTTTACAGCCAGTAGTAATGGTGGAGAACAAATGTCTTCATCTTGGGGATGTAAGAGGGAAGGAAAAGGGAGTATAGAGAGGGAAGTTAAAGTGGAGCTCCACCCAAAAGGGGAAGTTCCGCTTGAAGCCTTTGTCCCTCGCTCCTCATTAAGGATTGGCACCTTTGGGGAGCGATTGCCCGAATTTAACAGGTACCCGCTCCCACTTCCCCTGCAATCGCCTGGGCAATCGAAAGCGGAAGTTGTCCTCCCCCCTCCCTCCCCGTAGTCTTTTGTGTCACGTGACAGGTCCCAGAAGACTAAGGGGCCATTCAGGAAGTGCAACGCTTCTCCCGCATGCGCAGTGGGCACCCCAGCTGTGAAGCCGCAAGCTGTCACAGCCGGGTGCCCACACTGAAAATGCCGGGGAGAGAATACGGCCGGTGAAATCAGCGGTGGTGGTGAGGACACCTCTGGACCCAGGGACAGGTAAGTGGCTGTATTTTAAAAGTCAGAAGCTACAGTTTTTGTAGCTGTTGACTTTTATTTCTTTTCCAGGTGGAACTCCGCTTTACGGTTAAGGCAGGGTAGAAGGAGGAGAAATATTGGAGGAGGGTAATGAACCACTTGAGCCCCAGCCACTGCATCAAAACGTTTGCAGGGCTGCACGGCTGTGCAAAACCACCTTTTAAGACGTAGTTTTGCAAAACAGGTAGGGGGTGCGCGTGGGGCGAGTGCCCGCCCTACCTGTCCCGAGGGTGTCAGCAGCGGGCCTCAGCCGCTGGGTCACGGCCGGTGAATAACCGGCAGTTTCCCGGTGATTAGCGGCAATCGCTGACAGAGAGCAGGGCTGCATTGTTTACACACAGAAGAGTTTATCTGTCCGGATCAGCCTGTCCCCGTCCAGCACACACCCCGCCCCCCAGTAAAACACTCCCCTCACACAGTTAACCCTTTCAGTGAAAAAAAATGTTAACCCCTTCCTCCCCAGTGCCATTAGTACAGTGTCAGTGGGTTTTGTTTTCACTGATCACTGTATTGTATTGGTATTCAAGCGTGCCACTATTTAGACATTTACTCAATCTTGGAACTGGCGCATGTGGCACCGTGTGACCTAATGTGTGTCCACCATTAGAAGGGGTGGATGCAGGGCAGTATATTCTAATGGTGGGCATACCACACACTTTTTCTGGCAGTTTTCTTCTCATTTTTTCATTCATTCCACAGGCTGCATACAAAAAAAAAAAAAGAACATAGCATATACACCCAACAAGGACCAACGATGTACTGGTACATCACTGGATTTGAATGGTTATACCAGGATGATGCTACAGCTGCAGGCATCATCCTGGTGTCGTTTTTTTCAGCCGGTGATCGGCTTTCATGTAAAATAAATCCTAGTGCCTAATTAGCTGCAAGATTGCTTTTACAAGCAGTGGGAGATGATGTCCCCCCTCCCCCGCTGCCTTCCACAGCCTTCCTGGGCAGTCCCGTGTCATCAGGAGAACCTGAGAATGCAGCCGGTGTTTCTGCCAGCTGACCATAGAGCTGATTGGAGACCAGAATGGTGCCAATCATCTCTATAGTCTAAGAATTCGGAAGCTACAAGCATTTCATCACTTTAGTTTCACAGAATATAAACAGAGCCATTTGTAAATTGGGAAAGCATCTGATCACCGATCTTGGTTTGATTAGATAATGTAAGGGCAGAGGAGATATCCAGAGTCTGATAGACCCCAGATTTCTGAAAAAAGAATATATGACAATGCCCATTGAAGTTATAGAGGATATTTGCATTCCCTGTGATAGCATTAAAAGTGATAAAAAAAATAATGAAAGGTACAATGTAAAAATAATTTTAAAAAAAAATCAAAATAACTAGGAAAAAAAGCCTTGACCCTGTGCTGTTATGTAAACAGCGGTTGCACCATGCATGTGAGGTATCGCCGTGAACGTCAGATCCAGGACAGTAATTCTAACACCCGACCTCCTCTGTAAATCTAAAATGGTGGCTTTTAAAGGCTTTTAAAGCACTGCCTATGGATATTAAAAATGTTTGCAGTTTGTCGCCATTGAACGGGGCATGCGCAGTTTTAAAGCATGTCATGTTTGGTATCTATTTACTCGGCATACCATTATTTTTTATATTTTACCAAACAATTGGCCAGTATATTGTGATTTTGTGCATTAAAAGTAAAAAAAGTGTATTTTTTAAAAAAAATTTGCTTTTGAAAAATCATTGCGCGAGTACTATGTGCCATAAATAATTGTAGTACCCACCATTGTATCCACTAGGGTGTCTGATTTAAAAAAAATATAATGTTTGGGGGTTTAAATTAATTTCCTAGCAAAAAATACAGATTTTTTTCACGTGAACAAAAAGGCTTGGTTAGATGAGTGAGTGATGTGTGGCATAAACTTCTAATGCTGGGCATAAAACGCCCCCACCCCCCAAAATGACCCCTTTTTGGAAAGTAGTCACCCCAAACTATTTTCTGAGAGGAATGTTGAATCAATAGAAGAATTTATTTTTTTACCACAAGTTTTTGGAAAATGACAAAAATAAGTATATTTTTTTTTTTACACAAAATTGTCACCTAAATGATTTACTGCTCACACATGCCATGGTTATATGTGGAATTACTCCCCAAAATACATTCTGCTACTTCTCCCGAGTATGGGGGTACCACATGTGAGACGTTTTGGCAGTCTAGCCAAGTATTTATTTCATATTGTATATATTCAGGAGGTTATGTGGTTTCCTTGCAGTGTATCAGCAGCTTATGTTCTCATCATCTTAGCGCTGAACCACCTTTATATTCGGATTGTACAACCTCAATGCAGAGTGTTCAAATAATGGCTCCGGGATATCCTAAACGACCACAACAGCCATTGTAATATCTAGAAATCAACATTAAAGTTTACCGTATTTTTCGCTCCATAAGATGCACTTTTTCCCCCCCAAAAAAGGGTACTGTGTACGCAGTCTCTGGTCATCTCCTGTACTATGTCCGCAGTCTCTGGTCATCTCCTGTACTATGTCCGCAGTCTCTGGTCATCCCCTGTACTATGCACGCAGTCTCTGGTCATCTCCTGTACTATGTCCGCAGTCTCTGGTCATCTCCTGTACTATGTCCGCAGTCTCTGGTCATCCCCTGTACCGTGTCCGCAGTCTCCGGTCATCTCCTGTACTATGTCCGCAGACTCTGGTCATCTCCTGTACTGTCCGCAGTCTCTGGTCATCTCCTGTACTGTGTCCGCAGTCTCTGGTCATCTCCTGTACTATATCCGCAGTCTCTGGTCATCCCCTGTACTGTGTCTGCAGTCTCTGGTCATCTCCTGTACTGTGTCCGCAGTCTCTGGTCATCTCCTGTACTGTGTCCGCAGTCTCTGGTCATCCCCTGTACTGTGTCCGCAGTCTCTGGTCATCTCCTGTACTGTGTCCGCAGTCTCTGGTCATCTCCTGTACTGTGTCCGCAGTGTCTGGTCATCTCCTGTACTGTGTCCGCAGTCTCTGGTCATCTCCCGTACTGTGTCTGCAGTCTCTGGTCATCTCCCGTACTGTGTCTGCAGTCCATTGGTTCAGAATTTTTTCTCCTTCTTTTTCTCCTCTAAAACCTAGGTACGTCTTATGGAGTGAAAAACACAGTAATTCATTCACAAAAAATGCTGTAAAAGATTGCAGCATCTGCATGGGCAGGATTAAATGATGGGCAGGATTAAATGATGGGCAGGATTAAATGATGGGCACTCGGACCAATTCTGAACAGGACCCACAAACAGCTTTTTAAAATGTAGAAATATGATCTTGAAATCACTGTAAGAAGGTCATTTATTGACAGAAAACAAATCAATATATGTTTCTGCCTATGTGCACACGATTCAGTTATTTGCACTAGGCCCCCATTTTACACAGAACCCCCAGCATTTTTAAATATATAAATCAACATTAGAGAGTCCTTTACTTGCAAAAAAATGCCCAAAAGGATCGCAGTGCCTAAGTGTGCAGCATTATATGCACCAGGGCTATGTTCAACAGACCCGATATGAACACAACTGCCAACATCCATTTTGCATCATTTATTTGCAGAAAAAAAAAAACACACCCGCAGTTGTAAGCCGTGTACCGGGGGGGGGGGTGCCTCCCCAGGATACAGTGAAGTCACGAAGGAGGAAAGCAATCCCAACACCAGCTTTTGTCACAACAGAATGTTACTTAGATGTGGCAAATGAACACAAACCACAAATGCTGGGAACATACAATATATTTACATACACCCAGCCCAAAGGCTGAGACCCTTGTGCTGCACAGCACGGCGCCTCCTGATGGATGAAGGTAGAAGGTGTAGTAATTTACCTACTGGGGGGCACAACTAAGCTGCCACACCTTACCTGTTATTACCCTACAGAGCAGGAATCAGTGTATGGGTGTACGGTATGGGCTAGCCTGCGGTGCAGCACAACAGCTTACAATCTTACACAAATCTACAGTATTCCCCCTCCCATAACTGGTCCTGTAGCACGTGCCTGAGTATTCCTTCTGAGCAAAACGCCAGTCTGGCTTGAGTTTGTAGGATTTTATCAGTTCTCCAATGTGAAATGTCACTTTAAGTTGTGGAGTCCTTCCAATGATCAGTAACAACACTTGTGGCCTGACACAAACAGAGACCCTAACTAACTAACTATAGGCCTGTCTCAGTCTTATAGGCGCCAACACTGAAATGAGGTGCGTGCACGATCTTACTGACCCGGGTCTGCTTCACATCCGCTGGTGACTCTGAACAGAACAAAAGTCTCTCCACTAAGCATGCGATATTATCAGCAATTGCTTTGCTCCTCTGTCCTCATCAGCTTCCTGGCAGCAAATCTTCCCCCCTTTGAACAGGATTAGCGTCTTGAACACCATCAGCTTCACTCAATGGGATTTCTGATTACGGAGGGCAGTCTTCACAGCTGGATGGCTATGGATTCTCCGATCACTCAGCCTTCTGCTCTCTCCAGTATGGCTTCTCTTTCTCTTCCTGTTCACTCTCCTTGAGAAAACCCCACCCCTATTGAATATAGAAATAGCTATGCAGTCTCAGGCTGTGTTAGAAAACAGTGACATCTTGTGGCCAAACTGCATAACGTCAGTCAGGACATTCTCTAATTTACTTCACACAATATTCAAACAATGAGAGATGTTTCCCATCTTACACATACCCCGACAGTCACAGGCCACAGTTGTAGGGAAGAGGCCCTTGTCCCCATCCAAGCACTCCCCCATGTTGAGGGCATGTGGCCTGATATGGTTCGGGGGGGCTCTCGCTCATTTCCCCTCTTTCCTGACCTGCCAGGCTGCATGCTCAGATAAGGGTCTGGTATGGATTTTTTTTTATTTTTGGCATGGGGATTCCCCTCAAAATCCATAACAGACCCGAAGGGCTTGGTATGGATGGAAGGGGGGATCCCACGCAATTTAATTTTTTTTTTCTTAAATTGTCGGGCAATGCCGACAATTCTTTTTACATTCAGCTGTCAGCAAGGAGCCCCATTGACAGCTGGAACATGAATGAATGTCTCACTACAGAAATACCGCGTGACTTCATAATAGAACTCATGCGGTATTTTAGTAACTGAGCGGGATCTCACCCCATACTCAGATGCAGTAAGATACCGTCCAGTTGTTGGGTTTGTGTTCGAAGTTCGCAGCCGAATATTCTGTAGGTTTGAATGTTTGACCGCGAACCGAAGAGGGGGGTGTTTGGCACATCACCAGTACCAAGAAACACAAGGATATTTTTCAAGAGGAATCCCAGAAAAAGGTTAAACCTTTCAGGATCCGGCTTAGGCACAACCAATGTTTTCCTGCAACATGGCACGTTTTCATTTTTTTTTTTAAAAGAAACTTTATTTGGTTTTAATGTATACACACATTAACCAATGATGAATTTATGCAGTATTCATAGCGTGGCAACATGCCAAAGCAGGTGAAAAATTCAAGAAATAACAATTGTTCTCATAAACAAATTGCCAAAGCCCCGAGAGACACAAAGAAGAATCAGAGAAATTTAGGAAGGAGAAAGTTACTTATAGGAAGGGAGACATCGTATGATGTATCAGGTTGCAATGGCTTAAGAGTAGAGTATCAAGGATTTGAAAAGATAGAAAGGATTTGAAAAGAAAGGTATATACCTTCGTAGGTATGAGCAAAATAGACGTTTTCATTTTTTAAATTTAGTTTAAACGATCAAATCTGTGACCCCATTTATACTTTCTCACATTTCCTGTTCCAGTGAAAAGTTTCCCCATCCCCATTCTGTCTAAAGTAATTAAATATAGTAGCAAAAATAATTATTTTATCCCCTGCAGATTTTGTATGTTTGCCCACTTACAATGAAATGAAGGGTCTATCATTTTTAAGCAGTGTATTATGTACTGTGGGGAAAATAATGATTTGAACCCCTGCAGATTTTGGTCTATAATTTTTATCATGGATGTATTTTAAATGAGAGAGACAGAATATTAACCAAAAATCCAGAAAACACACATGATACAAATGTTATAAGTGGAGTTGCAGTTCAGTGAGTAGAATAAGTATTTGATCCCCTACCAACCAACAATGATTCTGGCTCCCACAGACTGGCTATGTGCTCGTGTGGTACACAGATCAGTCCTGTCAATGTAAGAAGGTTCTCCTCACAACTCATTATGTGTATAAAAGACACCTGTCCACAGAATCTCTTTCTTCCATTCAAACCTAATGCCAAAGGACATCAGGGACAAGACTGTAGACCTACACAAGGCTGGAATGGGCTACAAGACCATCAGCAGAAGCTTGGTATGAAGGAGACAACTGTTGGAGCCATTATTCACAAATGGAAGAAATACAAAATAACCATCAATCGCCCTCGGTCTGGAGCTTCATGCAAGATTTCCCTTCATGGGGTAAGGATGGTCATGAGAAAAGTGAGGGATCAGCCCAGAACTACACAGGAGGAGCTTGTGAATGACCTCAAGGCAGTTGGGACCACAGTCACCAAGGCACATGTCCAGGCCCGTCTGAAGTTTGCCAGTGAACATCTAAATGATTCAGAGAAGGATTATGAGAAAGTGCTGTGGTCAGGTGAGATCAAAATTCAGCTCTCTGGCATTAAAGCAGAATTCCAGTAAAAAAAACTGTAACTGCTGACTTTTAACCTCCTCGGCGGTATGATTCTTTCCGATTTTTTGTGCTGAAAGCGGTACCATTGTTTTGCATGGAAATATGTAGTTTTTTATTGTAGTTTTTTAGGAATAACTCCCTGAAATCTGTCCGAACAAGAGTCTATTAAACATTCCGGATATGATAAAATTTGAAACACGAAATCATAAATTATAATTTAATAAATAATCATAAAAAATAATAATATAATAATAATAAATTTAATTCAATAATATAACACTGTTCAACAGGTAAAAAGTTTTGGGCATAAAATTAGCTAATCTTACATAATTTTGGGGTGCTGAAAATGAAAATGACCCTAAAAAATGTTGATTGGCTCTAGTTTCCATGATATATTCACCCATCTAATGACGTAAGCCATTCAAAATTATGATGCAACTTCAGCTGCATATTGCGCAATTGATACTGGTGACCAATAGAAAATTGCATGTATACTGAGATGATGCAATATTAGCCTTTAATTGCATCACTTCACTGCATAGAAGCTGCAGTATCTGTAGCTGATTGTAGTTCGACAGCGTCTTTACATTTCGTTTTATGCTTATATAGGCTACTCAGTAATGCCTCGAACTTGTGTGAATAAAGCAGATAATTTCTGCTATATCTGCGGTGAAATAACTTTTATCTCACAAGAAAGGAGGATAACAGGAATGATTAAGAAAGCCTACAACTTTTATTTTGGCTGCAAGATAGGAGACCAGGACAAGAGCTGGGCACCACATATATGCTGCAATTCTTGTGGGACGGCACTGGAGCAATGGTTGAATGGAAAAAAAGGCATCTATGCCTTTCGCTGTGCCAATGATTTGGAGAGAGCCAACAGATCATGTTAGTAATTGTTACTTTTGTATGGTGCCTCCAATTGTAAAAGGGCTAAATAAGAAGAAAAAGTTATCTGTGCACTATCCAAATATTCCATCGGCAATACGTCCAGTTCCTCATGGAGAGGGGCTACCAATTCCTAAAGCACCAGAATCCTTCGTGGTTGAGTCAAGTGAGGAAGAACCTGAAGCGTGTAGTCACGTTCAGTTGTAAGAGATAGCCCTTTCCTCGAATACAAGAGAAAAGCCAAGAGAAGCAAAACCGACACAAACTGAAGACAAAACTAGTGAGAATCCTAAGTATTAAAATGATTCAACTTAGCTTATGGCTATAATTTTTCTTGGTAATCCTATGCAATATATTATGCCATTTAGGCTTTGTTATGTAGTCAATATCACTTGCTTTATATTTGTGGAAAGACATCTATCTATATAATTATTGTGCATTATGTAGTCATTACGCCTATAGTAGAAAACTTTCCGTTTACAGAAAAACTAGAGCCAATTGACAAATTTCATTGTTATATTTGAACTCAGAATGTGAAATTCATTAAGAAATGGATCCTTTTGTTTCCAAAACTGGCAAAAAATAAAAATTTGTTGAACAGTGATTATAATCAAACCAAAAACACTGAAATGTGAAATACAGAGGCAAATTCGCACATCGCTGAGCAAAGTCGCAGAATGGTTTTCAGTGTCTGATGAGGAATTTCCCCCACGAATCATCATCACTCAATTCTGCAAGTGGTTCTGATTTACTATCGCTGTTCTCTAGCTGATCTAAAACCGCTTCTGACCTAAAGGGACGCTTTTTGGACGCCATGGACTTTTCTCAGTTTCCAGGCAGAAAGAACATTCAAAATGCAGGCAGGGCGCCGGACAAAGCACTCAGGACAAAATGTATGTGAAATGCATTGAAACAGCACTGACAGCAAAAATGAAATTTTTTTAAAATTTCAAATTTCCCGCCGGTTCCGGCACCCGTACGTCCCGACGTCACAGGGACCGGAACACGGAAGCCGGATGCCGGCATCAGCCGGAGGAGATGGCTGGGGACGCTGCAGGGGACACATTGCGGGAGCGAAGGACAAGGTAAGTGCTGCAGGGAACCCCAGAGCAGCGCCGCATGGTAAGCCCGAGTGTAGCTCAGGGTTACCACTTTTGGTATAGGAATTTTACCCCGAGCTACACTCGGGAACACCGCTAAGGAGGTTAAAAAACATCCACTTACCTGTTCCTCAATCCCACTGTGTCCTCCCTGCAGCCCATTTCACCAGCCATCCAATGTTCTCAATGCCAGCATCTTCAGGGTCGGCACCCTGCTGTAACAGCTTGCAGCTTCACAGCTGGGTGCCCACTGCACATGCGTAATAAGCACTGCGCGTTCTGAATGGTCCCGTAGTCTTCTGGGACCTGTCACGTGTCCCAGAAAATTACAGGGAGGAAGGGGGGAGGACAATTTCTGCTTCAGATCACCTAGGCAATGGCAGCAGAAGTGGGAGCGGGTTCCTGCCAGTTTCAGGGACCCACTCACCAAAGGTGGCAATCCTTAATGGGGAGTGGGGGACCAGTCTTTATTGTGGAACTTCCCCTTTTGGGTGGAGCTCCACTTTAACTCAACTTGCCGTGTTTGGAGGAAGAAAAATGCTGACTATGACGCTAAGAACACCATCCCTACAGTCAAGCACAGAAGTGGAAACATTATACTTTGGGGCTGTTTCTCTGCTAAAGGTACAGGCCGACTTTGCCACATTGAGGGGCCTATAGATGGGACCATGTATTGTAAAATCTTGGATAAGCGCCTTCTTCCCTCAACCAGAACACTGAAGATGGGTCTTCCAGCATGACAATGACTCAAAACATACCACCAAGGCAACAAAGGAGTGGCTTAAGAAAAAGCACATGAAGGTCATGGAGTAGTCTAGCCAGTCTCCAGAGCTTAATCCTATAGAACATTTATGGAGGGAGTTGAAACTTTGAGTTGCCAAGCGACAGCCATGAAACCTTAAGGATTTAGAGGAGATCTGTAAAGAAGAGTGGACCAAAATCCTTCTGAGATGTGTGCAAGCCTGGGAACCAACTACAAGGAACGTCTGACCTCTGTGCTTGACAACAAGGGTTTCCAAACCAAGTACTAAGTCATGTTTTGCTTGGGGATCAAATAATTATATTACTCACTGAACTGCAACTTCATTTATAACATTTGTATCGTGTTTTTTTCTGGATTTTTGGTTGATATTCTGTCTCTACCATTTAAAATACACCTATGATAAAAATTATAGACCAAAATCTGCAGGGGTTCAAATCAGTATTGTCCCCACAGTACATAATAATACACTGCTTAAACAAATGTAAGTACCACTTTAAAAACCCATCAGATCTCAATGGGGAAGACATCTCCTGCTGGATCTCTATACTGATATGGACGGGGTGATGTTAAAAACATAAGGATGCCCCATCGTTTGATGGTAATGAAAATGATCGACCTACAGAGAACCTACAGAGGACGGAATTCAAAGAAACCCTGAAAATCAAAGTGAAAAAATTATGCAGCAGGTGAGTCTTTAAACTAACTGGAGGAAAGTTCAAAACTAATCTCAGAAAGTACTATTTTACTGAAGGAGTAGTTGAGGCCAGGAATAAACTTCCAGCAGAGGTAGTGAGTAAACTGCTGCAAACATGCTTGGGACAAGCAGAGATCTATATACATAAAACCTATAACAAAGATCTATAAAACAAAACAAGAAAAAAACAAAAAACAAACAAATGTCCCTAAGCACAAGACCAAGTTGACTCTCCAGTGGTTACAGCAGAAAAAGGTGAAGGTTGTGGAGTGGCCATCACAGTCTCTTGACTTTAATATCACCGTGCCACTCTGGGGAGATCTCAAACATGCGGTCCATTGCAAGATGACCAATGACTTGACCTGGCATGACCTGGAGGCATTTTGCCAAGACGAATGGAAACTATATCACCTGGAAGAACTCGGGGCCTCATAGACAGCTACACTATATTGCCAAAAGTATTGGGATGCCGGCCTTTAAACGCACATTAACTTCAATGGCCTCCCAGTCTTAGTCAGTAGGGTTCAATATTGAGTTGGCCCCGCCCTTTGCAGCTATAACAGCTTCAACTCTTCTGGGAAGGCCGTCCACAAGGTTTAGGAGGGTGTCTATGGGAAGGTTGGACCATTCTTCCAGAAGCACATTTGTCAGGTCAGGCACTGATGTCGGGGGAGGAGGCCTGGCTCGCAGTCTCCGCTGTAATTCATCCCAAAGGTGTTCTTTGGGGTTAAGGTCAGGATTCTGTGCAGGCCAGTCAAGTTCCTCCACCCCAAACTGGCTCCTCCATGTCTTTATAGATCTTGCTTTGTGCACTGGTGTGCAGTCCTGTTGGAACAGGAAGGGGCCATCCCCAAACTCTTCCCACAAAGTTGGGAGCATGAAAGTGAACAAAATGTCTTGGTGTGCTGACACCTTAAGAGTTCCCTTCACTGGAACTAGGGGGCCAAGCCCAAGCCCTGCAAAACAACCCCACACCATAATCTCCCCTCCACCAAACTTTGCACTTGGCACAATGCAATCAGGCAAGTACCAACCGCCAAACCCAGATACGTCCATCAGATTGCCAGACAGAGAAGCGTGATTTGTCACTCCAGAGAACACGTCTCCAGTTCTCTAGATTCCAGTGGCGGCGTGCTTTACACCACGGCATCTGACGCTTTGCATTGCACTTGGTGATGGAAGGCTTGGATGCAGCTGCTCGGCCATGGAAACCCATTCCATGAAGCTCTCTACGCACTGTTGTTGGGCTCATCTGAAGGCCACACCAAGTTTGGAGGTCTTTAGCTATTAACTCTGTAGACTCTGTGCTACAGCATGTGCTGACCCCGCTCTGTTATTTTACATGGCTTGTTGAGTTTCTGTTGTTCACAGTTGCTTCCACATGTCACAGATGGACTTATTGCACAGATGGCCACCTATCACGGGACCATGCTTGGAGTCACTGAGCACCTGAGAGCGACCCATTCTTTCACCAATGTTTGTAGAAGCCGTCTGCATGCCTAGGGGCTTGATTGTATACACCTGTGTCCATGGAGGGGATTGGAACACCTGAATCACATGATTTGGAGGGGATTGGAACACCTGAATCACATGATATGGAGGGGATTGGAGCACCTGAATCTAATGATTTGGAGTGTGGGGCCAATACTTTTGACAATACAGTGTATTACAAAAGACTGCACACTGTTATTGATGCTAAAGGGGGCAATACACAGTATTATGAACTAATGGGATGTAGTCTTTTGAACAGGGGGCATTTCATTGGTTTACTTGTTTCCATGTTTTGCTTTATGAATGTTCCATTCTGTTATCACCTCCAGTTACAGAATATGAACCCCATAAGAAATAAAAGAAATAGGTTTTGCTTGCTCACTTATGCTTTCTTTAAAAATGGTCCATCCTGTATATTGCCAATTCTCCAAGAGGAGGCAAACCTCGAGCGCGACTGTACAGCATACATCACCTTCAGCAAGTTCTGGCCGGGGTTGGGTTTGATGGGGATTTAGTGACGTATATTGTATAATCTATCACCACTGATACATTGTATGTTACATTTTTATTTACAATAAATTTAATCATTAAATGTATCTATCTATCTATCTATCTATCTATTATCTATCTATTTATCTATCTATCTATCTATTATCTATCTATCTATCTATCTATTTATCTATCTATTTATCTATCTATCTATTATCTATCTATCTATCTATCTATCTATCTATCTATTTATCTATTATCTATTTATCTATCTATCTATCTATCTATCTATCTATCTATCTATCTATCTATCTATTATCTATCTATTATCTATCTATCTATCTATTATCTATCTATCTATCTATCTATCTATCTATCTATCTATCTATTATCTATCTATTATCTATCTATTATCTATCTATCTATCTATCTATCTATCTATCTATCTATTATCTATCTATTATCTATCTATCTATCTATTATCTATCTATCTATCTATCTATCTATCTATCTATCTATCTATTATCTATCTATCTATCTATCTATCTATCTATCTATCTATCTATCTATTATCTATCTATCTATCTATCTATAAATAATCTATCTATTATCTATCTATCTATCTATCTATCTATCTATCTATCTATCTATCTATCTATCTATTATCTATCTATCTATCTATCTATCTATCTATCTATCTATCTATTATCTATCTATCTATCTATCTATCTATCTATCTATCTATCTATCTATCTATCTATCTATCTATCTATATGAATCTATTTTAGTGAATGATTTGATCAGACATAACTTGTGTAATACTGTTCCCTTGTTTCAGATACTTTCTTGTGTCTCTCATGTGTTGTGAGTCTGTTCGGTGTCGGTGTCCCCCAGGAAGGTACAGATAAAGTTATAATAAAATCTTCTGCAGCTCAGTATAGCTATGAAAACCATCACATTGCCATCACTGTAATCAATAATCATCACTTAGCTGGTAGGGGCGTCTCGGCAGGGAGGGGTGTGAGGAGGTTCAGCAGCTGTGATCTGTCTTTCTATGAATGTGTCCCCCTCTGTAATTATGTATCCAGGTGACAACGTCCTCTGTGTATGGATACAACTACTGTATACTAATAGACAGAGCCAGGTGAGGATGGAGGGAGGGGGAGGATGACGGGAGGGGGAGCGCAGTCTGGCAGATGCTCATACAATTCTTTTCTCTGATCTGATTATACAGATGGCACACCATTGTCATCACTATGAGAGTATAAAAAAAGTCTACAGAAAATGACATTTCTGATCCATCTGATACTATTAACCAGTTAAGCTCCAGATCCATTTCACATTTCAGCTTTGGGTCTATTAGTCCAACAAAAACTTTGATTGATTGTGATAGAGAAGTGAGACATTTAGTTATTGGGGGGGGGGGCAATGCTTTGGCATGGTGATATTGTCTTGCAAGAGTGATCAAATTCTGTATATTTAAAATTCAAAAGAAGCAAACAATGTGTATGCATATATGTTTTTTTTCTCTAGTTTGACCAGTTAGAATGAAAAAATTATAATTACAATAGTGAGTCCTCAAGCAATCTGATAGCCAATGGATTTGACAAAATTTGTCCAATACTTTTGAGTAACTTCCATCCTATTAATCAGAAGTCATGGACATCCGCCCAACATTCGCCTATTGAGACTTGCACTCCCTGACATGGTAGTAATGGTGGTAGGGTGGTGGTACATGATCATGGTAACATCTTGTCTTTAGTAGAAGATCTTTATGGTTATATTCACCCAAAAGGATAAATGTCAACTTCCCTTCACTTTCACCTGCCATTTCACCAGCTAGTCTGAAAATAAAAATGGTCAGGTTGAGTTGTAAAATCTTTGCATTTCTTTTACTAAAATGGGAGCTCTGAACCAATTTTAGCAGTGATGTCATAAGGAACATGGAGGAGACACATTCACAATTCTCTGCTGCATTTTAACCCTGTTTTTGTTTAAGCCACATGTAGCACCCTCTAGTGTGCTACTAGAACAGTGTAGTGTATTGTAGGTAAAATCATTGTGTATGACTCCTGTTAACTGTGTGAGTCTGTGATTGAGGTTGGGTTATTGCAGGTCAGATGGATGACTCAACAGGTTGTGGCTCTATCGCCTCCTCCTGACTCTAAAGGACCATAGAACCTTCCAGAAGTCAGTAAGCAGGAAGGGGTGGAGACCTGATCTGCATGTTCATGGGAGTCCATCCAATCTAAGGTTTGGAGGCCCTGGTAGAATGGTGGACTGGCTCATAAATATGGGAGTCGGGTGGAAGATGCAGTGCTGAGGAGACTGTCAGTAACTGGGAGGGGACCCCTATGTCTAGGGGGGGGGTGGCCTCCAGGCTGGGCTCGGGCTGGCTCAGGAGGATACATTCAGCAATGAGGTGTGAATGGGATCAAGGCCTGGAGCATCAGGTAGCAAGGAGGACAGTATAATACAGCTGCATACTTTGGAATCGACAAGGGGAAGACTGCCATACGTAGTAAGCTTTTCAAGGACAGCGCTCAATCCTTTATCCTTGTCCTAGGAGATCTTTCAAGAAGACAGGAGGGCTGGTAGTGTCAGCAGGCTGTGGAGCTGGAAGCAGTTCTACAAGGGGAGAGGAGACATCATTGCATGTAGCTCCAAGACGTAAAGCTGATTTTTGAGGAGCTGTCCATAAAGGACGGCTACTACTGATCCGCAACGACGAATGGCTTTCAGCAAAAGAATACTCCAGGATTTGCCTTTGTACATAGGAAGGAAGTTCCATTGATTCAAGCCAAATTGGGCATCCCATAGTCCCTATTTCCCTATCCAAGTTGATTTCCCCTAATAAAACAATAAAACCAAACCGATGGACTGGTCATTGTCTTTGGATGCAAGTCTGTGTGAGAAATACCTGTTGCCTGGCTGTGTGGAGAGAGGCTTAGGGATACCTACTACTCAGCGGTCCTCATGAGGGTAGCTCTACACACTTGATAAAACTAGAAATTTTGGCCTGAAGAATACTTTTAACCCCTCTACATTATATATTTTCTGAATGCAGAGGACCTGTAGCAGTGTTGTAACAAAAGGCATAGCGGCAAAAAAGCAATAAAAAGCAAATTATAAATTCATTGTTTTCCAAAAAAATCCATCATCAATCATGTTGTCCAGTGATGTAGAGCTATGTCAGTCATGGTGAACGATGGCCACCAACCTGCTGAAAAAAAAAGAAACAAGCCCCCAACACGTCCATTCCAAATTACTGCTCGTTACAAATGAAAGCTCACAGCCCCTTAGCTGAATGTAATTGGTCAATGATGTCACTCAGAACACACTATGATGTCACTGACCAAATATGGTAATTTCCATATTTAGTCAGTGACGTCACCCAGGATATGCACTTCTTTGTTTACATCTAACTGTGGGACTGGAAACTTTCATTCTCAATGAGCAATTGTTGGGAACAAACACTTCATGGGATTAACAGAGGCAAAGATTTGCCAAGGGCACCAACATCCTGTTCACATGGTCAAAGAATAAGAAAAACAAGGCGGACTTTTGAGGTGTCAACAAAACACAATCAATATAAAATCATTAAAATTAGTTTTATTTCAACATGCACAAGATCACATGGATAAAAGACATAAGCAAATATATAGAAGGTCCCCCTCAGATACTCCCCATAGAGTTATAGACACCAAACATGTCACAAGAATGATACATTCAACTCTTAAAGCGACATTGCAATGATGGGTTCAACTCTTAGACCAATGTTTCTCAACCTTTTTACAGTCAAGACACCCTTTAACCATTTCAATACCGTGCAATTTTACCCCTTCCCTCCCAGGCCATTTTTCACGTTTCAGCGCTCTCACACTTTGAATGACAATTGCGCGGTCATACAACATTGTACCCAAACTAAAATTGTATCATTTTCTTCACACAACTAGAGCTTTCTTTTGGTGGTATTTAATCACCGCCGGGGTTTTTATTTTTTGCTAAATTAACAAAAAAAGACCAAAAATTTTGAAAAAAAACACGTTTTTCTTTGTTTCTGTTATAAAAGTTTAGAAATAAATAATTGTTCTTCATAAATTTAGGCCGAGATGTATTCTGCTCCATGTCTTTGGTGAAAATAACCCAAATTAGGATGTATTATTTAGTCTGTAGGAAAGTTATAGAGTTCACAAACTATGGGAGATATCTGAAAATGATTAATCCTGAAGTACTGACAGCCAATCTAATTTCTTGAGGTCCAAGAATGTCAGAACAGTACAGATATCCCCCAAATGTCAGGACAGTACAGATATCCCCCAAATGTCAGGACAGTACAGATATCCCCCAAATGACCCCTTTTTGCAGAGTAGACAGTCCGACGTACTTCATAAGAGGAATGGCGAGTTTTTTGAAGTTGTATTTTTTTTGTCATAATTTTTCGGAAAATGAAAAAATTTAAAAAATTATTTTCACTATTTTTTTTTTACATACTGTCACCAGTGCAGTACAGCGTCATCATATAACTGGCATAGCGGTGAACAGGGACACTGACTGGTGACAGTATGGAAAAAAAAAATATATATATATATATTTTTTTTTTTTTTATTATTTTTAATTTTTTATTACATTTTTTTTATTTTTTTTTAGATTTTTTTTTTAATATTTTACTATGACCAAAGTAGTACAATGTTACCATAGTAACATTGTACTACTTTGGGGAAGTGATCAGTATTTTTTTTTTACTTTGCTATAAGCAAGCATTTACCTGAATGAAATCGATTCATTCAGGTTTTTTTTTTTTTTTTTTTTTTGTGCTTAGCTGTGATTTGGTCACAGCTAATCACATGACATGTGCATGTGATTAGCTGTGACCATTCACAGCTAGGCAGTAGTATACAATGGATGGCATGAATGAAGCCATCCATTGTATACAACTGTCATGTGACCTGCTGTGATTGGTCACAGCAGGTCACATGGTACCAGCAACGGGGGCCGGTACTCAGATCTGTCATCTGCCGTGTCAGAGGTACACGGCCGGTGACAGATCGCCCCGCTGCGCGGCTCTGCAGGGTCGCAAACTGCGCATGTGTGGGTGCACGCCAAATGGCGTGCACCCGGAATGCCGAAGCACTTCTGAAGCCGCCAAGCGGCCATTGGCCGGGCGGCTAATGGTTAAAGTAATGAACAATCTTGAGGCACCCTTTACAATTATGGACTCAAGGCACCCCATTCTAAAATGTAAATAACTATTTTAATAGTTTTACCTGCAGCAACATCCACACATGTAGGGCACCCAATGTTACAAGGGATTTATTCTTCCAAAGCAAACATACTGAATAGTA